>NW_024504898.1:2107304-2664804 GCF_017590055.1 Onychostruthus taczanowskii
GAAAGCAGTCTTTCACTCTAAGCTGGAGAGTTTACTAGAAATAAAAGAGGGAAGTCAGGCTGGTGGAATGAATTTCCTTTGCTGTACTATTAATACCATCAGTAGAGCAAAGTGACAGTAGTGGCCCCACACCCACGAAGAGTTAATGCTGCTAACTCTCTATGCTGCTACTTTTTCATCTGGCAACATAGCTTTCCTATTGACATCTGCATATGGAAGCAAAGGCTTTCTCGAACTGAGAAATAAACTTGTCCAGGATAGAATGATAACTCAAGCTACCTTAATATTTGGAAGGTGCAGTATGTAAGTAGAGCCTCTATTAAAAGTAAACTTATTATTTAATTAGAAATTAATCATGATTCCTGATTTGTATAAAAGAAATTATCAATTTTTAATTATGGAAAGAGTGCATAGGAATACTTTTTTAAGCTACAGACACAGTAGCATGCTGCAAGTTCTCACTTTGCTTGGAAATATTATTTGAGTAGTAATAATAGGGTTTTTTATATACATCCAGTCCTTCTAAAACTCTTGCAGGTTGGAAACCAGTTAGACTAAAGAAGAGCTAGAGAAAATGTTGAGAAAAGTGTCTACAGTGAAAAGAAACAAAAAAAATGTTTAAATGGCTTTAGAAATAGTAGATGCCTGTCTTGGAACTGGAATATATATTACAAAGCATTAATGTGTGATCTGTTCCTGCAGACAAGAATAGTCGCGTGCCTGTATCACTGTCTTGCAGGTACAGATGCCTGGAAGTTTTAACCACACCTGTTCCACATCCTTCAAATAATATCAAAACGTGGTTAGCAGATGAGACTCACCACCAGGTAGTGTGTCTTTTTTCTCTCACCACATTGACACGCATGATGTTACTTGCAATCAGACGGTACAACATTGCATTTGGAGCAGCATGTAATTAAAACAAAACAAAAAGAAAGAGGGAAAAAGGTGTGTACAACATTTGTAGTGAAGCCAGAAGAGAACAGAATACCTTGTGGAGGTTACAGGCCAATGGTGTCAGTAGACAGGATGGAGAAAAAAATCCTCACTAAATCCCCACTAAAATGTCTAGTGTGCTCCATGGTGTTTCAGCATATCCACACTCAGTGGGCCAACATTTTAAGGAGTAATCACCCTGAGTCTCTGAGGAATAGTGAGTTATGGGATGTTGTAAATGTAAGCATGTCAGCCAGTTATCAAGGGGAATTTTCTGTGGCGATTTGCAAGTCACTGGCTGTGTGGCAGTAAATGTGCACATTCTAATAGCAGGAAGGAGGAGGCTGCATGATGCATGCAATATAACCTACCCCAGCTGTGCCCCTGCTTCAGGACAAAGCCACAAGCAGAAGTGTGTACTTTGGAAGAGCTGATGCCATATGAGTTCAGGTGCTTGCTTATCTCATGCCAGATTACAAGTCTTTAGTCAGCTTGGCAAAACAAGGACTAAATATTCACAGTATTTAGTGACTGTTGTTAATGGAGCTCCTTGGCTTGCACATTCAGTGTTTCTTATTGCTGTCCTTGTGTGAGTTGCAGGGAAAAATGTGCTAGTCAGGCAGTAGTTTAGACCTGTGTAACTTCAGAAAAGCTACACAGAGAACTGTGTGGTAGAAGGCACAGTAAGACTGCTTCTTACCTAGTTCTGCAACACATGAGAAGAAGCCACAGGTGTGCCCAAATTAGGGTTTTTTTGGTGGAAAACACCATTGAAATAGAAAACTGTAATGAGGATTTTCTCTGCTTTGTTTGCTCAAAATATTTGTTCAGGGTTTCTGCAGGATTTCTGTAAATTTTACTCTATCCTGCCATATTATTGTACTTAAACTGCAATATCAAAATATCTTCCAGTAGAGCATTCAGCCATTTAATTAGCAATTTCCAGCGTGTTCCCTTATGCTATTTTCTGCTGTTTTCTTTCCCAAGAGAAAGATGTATGCATTCCAATATTGTGTTTTGGGGCTTTTCTTAATAATATTATCTAAATGATTGCAAACTCTGACAGAAATCACAGATAATCTCAATCCAGGAATCATAATTTGAGTTGTGAGGCAAGAGGAATGGGTTGTTTTGTTTATTTCATCTTCTCAAAACAAATTTATGGGGGAAAGGATGTGCATATTCTATGTAATCAAATGACAAATTAAAAGATTGAAGTGTTTTGAACTTGCGCCTGGATCTTATTCCACAAGCATTTGTCTGGGTCCCAGAGCAGACTGTGCTCCTCTTCTTCACTACACTCATATTCCTAGAAAAGATCAAGAGCTTCGGAACTGGCTTGAGGCCAAATCTCTTATTCTCAAGATTCAGAATAATTTCTATGACAATTCTGGTCAATATAATTTGACCAAATTTGATGCTAAAGGTGACACACTGACCCTGAACTCAGCTGGTTAAAGAGTGTATTTATCACATCTTCTGTGCTAAAGTCCTTCTCACTCATTTTTTACCAGTAATTATGAACAAATTAACTATAATTTAATTTATAGTTATAGATAATTCCCATTGTTTCTATGAATATGGGCTGCAGAATAAAGAATCATCACCATTAGCTTTATATTCTGTATCTCCCTTCACATTAATACTGTGTAAACTGCTGTGTAGGGGTCTTTGTATTCAATATATAATCACACAAAACCCCTATATTTAATGTTGCTGACAGAGAAAGAAGCATTTTCTGTCCCCAAACTATTACAAAACCTTCAACAGAAGACTTCAGCATAGCTGGGGAGTCATTGTCTACATGATAGCAACAAGTTACTGGGATGACACTGTGATCTTTTGATTCAAGTGATTGTTGATGGCACAATGGTCATATCGGCCTGGAGAGTGCCAAGAAATAACGTTAAGGCTCAGAAAAACTAAACAAATTTGCCTGTGAGCAACCTTAGGTTGAGAGAGTAATTAATATAACCTTTGTATTAGAGTTGCAACAGAGTAAGTAATCTGCACTAATCCCAGATATATGCCCGATAAATTGAGTGCTTGTAAAAATGCACAGAATTTTTTAATATTGTGTATAATGTAATTTTTATCCAACAGCAACATATTTCAATGCAAATGAAGATGAACTCAGAGATTACTCTGGAAACACCAGAAGAGAGCAGAGATGAGAACATTCAACTTCAGAAATATTTGAAGGAATTTGTGTTAGAAGACCTATAGAGATGACATGCCTTTTTTATCTGCATGCAAGTGTACCTTTCCATAAGGTGGAAAATATTCTAACAGATCAAATAACACCTGATATGAGAGTTTGTCTGAGCCAAATAACTTGTGCTCTGACAACATGCAACTCTTAAAATTTGCTTTGCATCACAGACACAAAGCAGTATTTTGCAGTTTGTCTCAAAAAAAACCTGATCTTCAGACCACTAAAATTAGAGCATCTCAGAAAACATGAGAGGTCATGTTATTGAGGTCCACTTGGGTCCACATAATATTGAGGTCCACTTGGGTTAAAATGAAATTAGAGTTAATGTTTCATAATGCTACAATAGCTTCCAAGCAATGTCTGATAGATCAAGACCTTTTGAAGACTGGTTGTTCATACAAATCTCATACTAGCTATTCAACATCTGACTGAAGTGGTCATGAGAAATGGTAGAAGCAATAAATCTTGCTGTTTCTGGAAACAGCAAGAGAATCTCACAAGTATTCTCTGAAACTGAAAACAAAAAAAAAAAAAATCCCTTTCTGAGTCACTGCATTGTGTAAATACACATCAACCAGAAAGGAGAGACACGTGTGAAGACAAGGTCTTTTAATGTTGTAGACTTTGCAGTTGGTAAAATAAGTTAAACTTGAAGAGAAAACTTCAGATGAGGTAAAGAAAACAAAGTTTTCTGCTGTATTGTGATTTTTTAAAGTAAGTTTAATTCAGAGAAGTTATAAGTTCAGAACTGACAAATTTTTGCTATTTGTTTTTCCCTATCCTATTAAAGAATCTTTCCTACTGATTCCATGAGGTGATGAGCTATGCTAGTTCATTTTCATGTATACAATCAGGGCAGATTATTCTAACTCTTAGCTAGGATTGTGTTTGTTTGACTAGAAGAAAATTAATTGATTTTGCAAGGAAGGCGTTTGTTTTCTGAAAGTGGGAAATCCAAATCAATGATGGACATAATTTTCTGGAAGGTTTGGAAGATACTTAAAAATTACTTGCTTTCATTACTAGTAATATTTTTCCATGTCAGAATAATATGGATTGGAAGAAATAACAATATAAAAATTTTGATTGTGCATTTGAAATATAAAGTTTCTAAGATACACGTTGTTGCTGACCCTTCACTTACCTAGATGTGCGTTTTGTTTTGGTAAAAGGTTCACAATAGAGAAGATTACATTGTTTCTCCTTTATTATTAAGAATAGCTGGTGACACGTGCAAAGCTCAATTTAGAAATGTCTGAATGATAAGAGGACTATTAATTACTTTGTTTGCTGTAAGATCAGGTAATGACCTCAAAAGAACAATCAGCTTTAGTAGGTAATGTGACATTTCCTCTTGCACTGTACTTTTCACAGAAGGTAAGGGTGTTCTTACCTTTGGACATCAGTGTTCCCCCTCCACACCTGTCAGTCTGATGCTCACACAAACCATCAGGCAGACGCTAATTGTAGATATCAGGTAATGAGTCAAGTTTCAGTGAGACAAATCCTGTAGTATCTCCTCGGTCTTGTGTGCTGAGGGGAAAACTCTCAGTCAACATAGCAACTTTTCTTTTGGATGATCAGACACCATCTCTGTGGGTAGACGATACGATTTATCCCATGGTCCAACGTTCAGGCATGTTTTCTCAAGAAGAGGGGAAAGAATTCCTACTTTCTGATAAAAATCATTAGCGGAGGCACTTAGAAAGCATCATGAACTTAAAGATTCCTTTCTTGGTGAGGATATAGAATGGATAAAATGAAAAAAATCACAATATAAGTGAGGTAAGAGGGGGAGGGGAGAGCTACACTGGCCACTCACATCTGGAACACAGACTTCATAGAGTGAAATCAGGCCACAGTGAATATTATATTGTTCATTAAAATATATATTTTTATACATATATTTTATATAGTTTTGTCTTGCAGTGCTTGAAGTCCTAAAGCAGTGCCAGGATTTAAAATAAGACAGGGAATATAAAGATTAAAGGAATTTTATTATTTTATCTGAAAATAGAAGAACTAAATAGAATTCTTTCAGATTAAAATTGCTTTTTTTACAAGAGGCCTTGGTCAATACACAGAGCTTGCCCGCATGAACATGACAGCCTCCAGAGACACATCACATAAAACATTATGATAATATCAGTTGTATTGAAAATTAATTCTAAAGTGTAAATTTGATAAAACAAAACCCATGATCTGGAACCTTCTAAGAAATATTTGACCTGTGTATTCCCAAATGGTATTACTTTTCCTTAAAATGAAATGTTATTCTAAACCTATCCAACACTTCTTCTCCAATAGTGGATTAATCTGCAATACATGCATAAAGAAAGGTAATGATCTGAGAGCAAAATTTATATATTGCTGGCATTAAACACCTCAGTCTATACAAAATAGCAAGTTTGCTGACAAGACTTAGAGAAGTGGTATGGTTGACATGTCTGAGGGACAGGATGCCATCCAGAAGGACTTGGTCAAGCTCTGGCCTATGGGAATTAAGAAGGCAAACTACAGCAGGGATGGGATTTTCCCCCTCTACTCCATTCCTATGAGACCCTATCTGAAGTCCCGTGTCCACTTCTGAAGTCCTTGGCACAGGAAAGACACAGACCTGTTGGAGCAGGCCCAGAAGAGAGCCACCAAAATTATCAGGGAGCTGATAATTTCCCAAGAAGACAAGCTGAGAGGGTTTGGGTTGTTCAGCCTGGAGAAGAGATGATTTCAGAGAGACCTTATAGCACTTTCCAATACCTAAAGGGGGCTGACCAGAGAGCTGAGGAGGGACTTGTCACAAGAGCATGCTGTGGTAGGAAAAGGGGGAATGGAGGTAGATTTAGATTAGCAAAATCACTGTGAGTATGGTGGGGCAGTGGAACAGGCTGCCCAGAGAGGTTGTGGATGCCTCATCCCTAGGGGTGTTCAAGTCCAGGTGAGATGGGGCTTTGAGCAATCTGGTCTAGTGGAATGTGTCCTTGTCCATGGTGGGGGGATTGGAAGTAAATGGTCTTTAAGGGTCCCTTCCAACCCCTACACAGCTTGGCTTGCTTTCTCATGTCAATGAAGCTCTTTCTCCAAGTGAATGACACTCTCATGTATAAGATTTCACCTTCTGGTACTGAAGTGGGACCTGATGAGACACTGGGCAGTGCATTGCACATAGATTGCTCTTCATCTCCACTTATGCATGCACAGAGTCAAAACCCCTTTGCTGATGTCATAAAATCTAGTGATATGTCATGGCTGTATGGTTTTATGCTTTCAACTCCACGTCCCCACTTCAGTAAAGGACACATAGCACACAGAAACTCAGGGCTAGGAGCATTATTTGGTGCTCGTGTTTCTCCTTGAACATCAGTGACTATGTAGATATCAGACTTACCTTACTGAAGCTCCTGAAGGAAAAATAGCCCATTCTCTTTGTTTTTAAAGGAGAATAGTTTCAAGAGGATGATGGGAGTCACCAAATCAGCCTTCAGCCTTGGGACTCAGCACAAAGGCTCATCTGGTTGCCCAAAGCTGCTACCTGCTCTACAAACAACCTACTTCCAGTCAGAAATGTTCCTCAAGTTTTCCAATTGGTTTAATTTGGAGCAAGTCTGTTGCTTTAACTGCACTGAGGGCATTGAAGAAATATACCTCCTGCTTTAACTTGAAGACATGTCCTTTATTAGGGATAAGATACATCACAAGAGATAAGATTCTAATTTTTCCTTCCTCACGTTCGGGTATCTAATCGAACAGATCCAGCCATGGCTCTGGGATCTTGAGAGAAGATCTCCAGCAATCTCAGTCTAGAACAGGTGTCCAAGACAGAATGACCACCTCTTATTAGACACTAGATGATGATCAGACTCAGAATACATGCCCACTTTTCTTGACCAAGTTATTCTGCCATTCTCTGCCCTAGTGAAAGGAGATATTTTGATCAAAGAAGAGCTTGGCATTTACAGCCTTTGCATTTGGGAGTCTTCCCAGTACAGTTAAAGATGTCATAGTTCATATCTCATAATGTTTCAGACCAGCATTATTTATCCAGCAATAGCAGTTTTGATCAGAAACACCCTTGCTCAAGAGCAAAGACAGAGAAACTTGGGCCACAGTGTTTTGTCTGAAGCCTGGGCTCACAATTTTATTCTTATCATTATCAAGTAGAGAAGCTGGAGGATGCAAAACTTAAATGTGTCAATCACATGAAGAGCACGGGAATGTGCGGGTGTGTATGTGGATACACACGCATAGCCAAGGAAATGTTGCTTGTATGTCAAACAGCACCAATATTCCTTAGGACTAAGTCTATGGTCCATGTGATGTTCTTACCATTCTGCCCTGTGTTTCTGCATTGCAGATGTGCAAGTTATCTGCTGGCATTTTATTAGCCAGTGCCAGCTGACTGTTACAACTTGGTCTACTTATATTGAAAGGAACCAGACGGCTCCTACAAAATAACTTTAAAGACAAAGGTGACATTGGAAGATAAAAATATTTTGGTGACTGATGCAGCACAGGGCTGTGCTTAGAGTTACATTACTGCATCTTGTCAGAGTATATACATCAGCCTATTTTTGCTAATCTCAGAAAAAATTCCAGGTCACAGCTTTGAATGCCAATTGCATATAAAGCCTGTCACCATGCTCTGGTTCTTCTGAAACTTGGCAGGTGATCAAACCCCTACTAATTGGATAAATAGTTAGAGAATATGATATTGGTATTTAGTTCAGAAAGACACTTAGAGAGACACAGAACCAGCAAAGTAATTGACATCTTCAAGTAAAAACTACCATAGCTTTACTCAACTTTCCTCTTAATATTCTCTAATTTCATAAAAGTTTCTAAAAAAACCACTATCATATGTATCTAGCTCCAGTGAAATCAAAACATGCAAGGATTAAAAAATACTAAGTGCAATATATAGGCAAAGCAAGACATTCATAAAGAAGGAAAGAATAGAGGAAAGTAGGGGGGAAGAATGAAAAGAATTAGTATTCCAGAACATACAACATTATTATTATGTTTTCATTAACTCACAAAATAAGTTTGGATTCCGCAAGCTGTCACTTTGCATTCATATGGATGAAAAATAATTACATTTTAAAGCTTGTTTTGGCTTCTGGCTTTCATTTGGTTTTTTAAGCAATGGCAAAAATGAGAAATAGGATGATTATGTAAATATTCTAGACCACAATAGCAAACAAATATTCATTTCATCCTTGATTTTGTGCAGAAGGCTACTATGCAGGGAAGCCGTTCTTCAGTTTTTAGACTACTTGCTACAGGATATAGAAAATGCACATGTACTCAAAAGGAAACTTGACAAAACCATGAAAAAATATCCATCAAAGACTTTTTAGATACAATGTCAACTCTTCTAACTCATGTGGTTATTTGTTCAAAAATTGCAAGACACAGGGAGCATACTGCTGTCTTCTTGTTGCCTTCTCATTGGGCTCCTGCTACAGGCACTAACTGGGAGAAAACGGACCACAGGTCAAGGTCAGACATATTTTTGGAGCAGTTGGATGAATGGCTGAGGCATTGTGTGTGCTTCCAGACTGAGGGATTAAGGAGCTCACTGCTAATGTTGAAACCAAGTATGCAACCTCTGTCTTCAGGAGAATAGCAAAACTTAACACTCAGCTAACACCTAAACCCCAAAACCAGCAGAACTGTGTGGCTTCATAAAGTCTTCCAGTTCATCTTCACTAATGAACTTCATCTTCCAGGAAAACTTTATTTGCCCAGACTCAGTGATAATTTGGCAAGGGTCTTTATCCACTTCCAGAATTTCAGTAGCATCTTGATTCACAAGGTGGTTTTTATAGGGAAAAAAAGTTTTATTTAAAACACACAGGATGGAAAAGCTTTATCCCTGATCCCTTTTTGGACATTTAATTAAAAAAAAATAATTGTGATATATACATCACGGCCTGTTTCAACATCTGGCAACAATAGAAAGAGATGGACACAAGCAAAATTGTGCCCACTTTCTGCAGGCTGGGGAGAATTTACAGTAACATATACTCATTATACTGTTAACACAGTCAGCTTTGATTCATTGTAAACCTGCTCTACTCGACTGAAGAATTTGGAAACTATGAAGTCTTCAGGGTTATACAGAAATTGTAAATTATTTGCATCCTTACATCTTTCAATTGATTTTTTTGTATAAACCAATAAAAAATAAAATAAGAGAATACCTGTCTCATATGTTGCACTTATTTTGGGTTCCTTGAAATTGAAGATAGTGTCTGTTATAGGAAAGGGCTGCGCTTGGTAAGAAGGCTAGTGCTGGTCATTTGAAAATAAGAGTCTTCAAGAAAACTTCTTTGGGGATTTTTTTCTTGCTCCCCTTCTGCCTGGTTTCTATTCCAGGGACTTGTAATAAAAGTGTTGATGAAACCACCTTCCTGCAGTGGAAAGTGGGGCACTGCTGGGCTTTGTGGGAGCATGGAATTGCCAGGGCCGCTCCACTAGTGAATGATAGGTTGCTTCCCTCCCAGCTCTAGATCAATGGGTTAGATGTACCAGCACAGGGAGATCTGGGGTAGAGGCAGCACACTTCAGGTGATTAAATTAATGGAAACATGATAGTTATCAGACCATGGTGACTGTGGACTTAGTAAGACAGTATGCCATGTGGTCTGTTTAAATGCTGCTTTTTGGAACATCTCAGCCCTTGACTTGGAGCAATGCTGACGAGGTGGTACTTTGAAACAAATGGGAGCTCTTCTTGCTAGAAATAAACCTTTTTGGTTGCTTTCTGTGTGTGTATGTGTACATTTATTTTTTAAGTGTGACCGGATTTTAAACACTAGGTGTCAGTCAGTCACCTCTCAAAGGCATGCTCTCCAGCTCCAGCACATTCATCTTTGGCAGCAAAAACTTTTAAAGAGACAATGTACAATAATGTACACATTAAATAATTACAATTGTGCCAAAGTCAGGTGAAGCAATTATTTCATAGGGCTTTTTTCATTTTAGACAGATCTCAGAGCCTGGAAATATAAAGAAAATCCTTTTGTAGAAAGAGCCTTGCTCACTCTAGCCTTGAATATTCTGTTGTGAGCATTCACACTGTCATGACAAAATACTTGTTAATCTGTTGTCTAATGTTACAGGTGATCAATAAATTCCTCTTTCTTTCACCCATTCTACTTCAGCTTCTGTTTCTAAAAAACTTGTGTTTCAAAAGAAAGCACACTCATCCTGACCTGTAGAGGTTGCTCCCCACAGGGCATCATTGGCATATACAAATGTATGCCTGCAGCAAAGCCGTTGTGACAGATAAGAGCTCTTTAAGAAAAATGTTTTAAAATGTTGCCAATAGTTTGAGTATTGCTCCTTTTGCCGGTTCTCCAGACATGAAATTTTCACAGTGTCACGCTGCAGCAAGACCCACTGGGCTTAATAGATCAGGCCTCCAGACCTCCACACTGAGAATCTCCAGTTTTGTGGATCTGGATTTTAGTGATCTGGTACCTCAAGAGATGCTGATAACAGAGCTGTCTCTGTAGAATAATGATATACAAGAGGAACTGTTTGCTAACGACTGCTGTGTGACTACAAACATACTGCCTCAGGACCCAAACTCACAGGTCCTCACTCAGCTCCCAGCATGGACATCCAGGATAGCTCTGCTGTGTGACTTGTGCACAGGGCTTTCCCTTTGGATTGCATCATGGACCTGTCCCAAATGCTCGCAGTTCCACTAGATGTCAGGACACATATATCCTCTGGGTCATTTAAAGAGTTTCTGTAATTTGACTTTGTAGGTATTGAGGTTTCTTATTAATCTCTTCAGCTACAATTTGATTCAGTAATCTCAGTAGTCCTCCAAAAATCTATTACCTATTCTTGAAACACATTTACATGTCTTTCTTTCCTGAAATCATTTATGTGTGTAATTTCAAATACTGAACTATTAAGACAATACCACTGTGTAGCTTGAATGGAAACTTACTCTAGAGTGCATGAAGGATTGTATTTTACAATTATGATCTTTATTCTTTTACACATATATTTAAAATTACTGCATCTCTGCTGTGAGCCTCTGAGGAGGAACGTCTTTTATGATATGCTGACTCCATAACACACAATTTTCTTCACCCAACCTGTGATATTCCAGGTTGCTAGGCTTATACTGCTCTTGACTGTCTGATCCTGGAGTACTAAAGGTTTCATTAGTGTAGCTCTCTCATGTGTCAGTCCACAGATTCAAGGACCACTGAGGGCATTACTCTAGAGAAGGCAGGTAACAACTTCCAGACTAAAAGAACAGAGCTGGGTTTTTCAGTACTCTGTATTTTGTGAGAGAATGAATCCATGTGCAGGGCTCCCCCACAAGAGCAGTTATCTTTCACTCCACTCTTCACTCATCCTGACTGAGCATAGGTCACTGCAGAAGGTGAGGAGAACCAACCTCTTTGATGTCTTAATGATCACTGTTTGGGTCTTTTTTTATTTTTTATTTTATTTTATTTCATTTTATTTTATTTTATTTAGTTTGTTTGATCTCACATAATTTTTTTTCCTGGTGATAGAAAGAAACAGCCATGAATGAGTTCCACATCTATGTGCCTCTCTTCCTATTGTGATTACTTTCTTGTTTCCTTTACTTCAGGGTACTTTTGCAGCTGCATATCATCATGATGGCCACAACAGCCCCTCAAATCAATAAAAATTAAACATGTTTGTATGACAACTTTCTACCACGAGCTGTCCTGTGTGGAGTAACAAGCAAACACCTATACCCAGATTCATTTCACTTAAGTAAGGTGCATGTGTTAGAAAATCAGAACACCCCCACGTCCCATGGAGAAAGACAGACACCACCAAAGGATGGCTCATGCCACATGAGGATGGCTGTTTTCTTCTACTTTTCTCCCTGGATTGGCAAGACCTCCCTCTTGCTCCCAGTCTTACTGCAAGAGCTCTAGTTCAGCACATGAACTCAGTTGAAAATAAATAAGGGAAAAGCACTAGTTGTTATATCAAACAGCATAAATAGAAAGCATAGTTAAAGTGTAGAAAATGCAAAGATGGAGGAAACATTATAGTGATGAAGAAGGCAATGGCTCTCAGGTGCCCTCTGTCTTCAGACCTGTCTTCTCACCATAGATACCCACCAGGTTTCCAGTTCTGTTATTTTTATAATTCTTTTGTGAACTTGCAAGACTGATAACCATTACCAAAAATGTCCTCCTGAGTGCTTAAAATGGTCATTTATGACGGTCTGAAGTCACTCCATAAAAGCAGGTGAATTGTGAACTCATTTTCTGCTTGAAGCCTGAGACTGACCGGGTGTCACAAGGGCTGTCTTTGCCTCACTTGGAACCAGAGCATGTGCTACTAAGCTGATTCAATCTATGAGATGCAGTCATAAGCAAAAATTACATCCTTGCAAATTATCATGTGGATCTTTTGTTCCAAAACGGCTATGCAAAGCTCAATTTGGTGTTTTACTGCTAAGTAGAGCAAAAGAACTCTACCATAACAAAAAAACCCTCTGCATTCTTTGCCAATGGGGACCCTTTCATGGCTATGAAGTTGAATGAATTGGACTGTCACAGAGTCTGCCCTATCCCTGGATGACTCCTTTAATGTTTGTGAACACTGAATATTTATCATTCTTTTACTTTCAGTCAACTGCAGCTGAATTTGGCAAGTAAGATTGAGGAAAAAGAGGTGACTAAGATACATAGGTCTGTATACACACACAGCAGGATCAATCCAACTTCATTTGATTGCAGTGAATCAGGCTCAAAGTTCTTGAAGACACACTACTATTCTGAAAAACAAAGTTATCAAAATACTAAACACATGCATATGATCTGACCTGTAAATAGGTTGGTTATATTTATTTAACTCAATTAAATCAGTCTCATGTGCACTAAGCAATCTTCAGCTAATGAGCTGATTGGTATGTTTCATACTTTATAGCTTTGAAGAGTAAATTTTACTTTTGTAATCAGTAAAGAATAAAATAATTCACTGATTTTTTTTTTTTTTACTCTGTATAAGGTCTTTCCTCAAGTGATGCTGAGTGAAAGGGCTCTCTGAAAAACAAAATCAATTGTTTTACAAGGCATCTAAACTCAGGAAATTGTCAAGGAAACCAAATGAGATAAACACTGAGCTGCTTGGAAATAACATATTTTTTAAAATATCTGCTTTAAAAAGCATGTAACTCATTACTGTGGTTCCACAGTAAATTCCACATTCCTAAAGATGTGTTCAACTCTGTCACTAAAATATAATTTTTGCACTTGTGCTGAATGCAAATAAAACAATTATGAAATCTTCAGGAGGGCACATCAATCTTGATCTCAAGGAAAAAGATAGCAAAATTCTCACTGAGTGCATGGAATTTCTTTATTCCATTGAAACACTGGGAAGTATGTATAGTTCTTGCAGAAAGTGTGGTTGTTTAGCACAGCAAGGTAGAAAATGATACCAGAGTCCAGTCTCATCCACAGAAGGAGGGACAGGTAGGTGGCACCTGAGCATGACATCAGAATGAAGATATTTTTTTGGCTGAAAAAGCCAGAATAATTGTGTAAGCAGGAAGTATTTAGAAACAAATCTGAAGTTCTTGGAACAAATGATATTTAAGTAATGCAGAATCGTATAGTGGAAAAGATTAAAGTATATTTTGGTTATCTGGCTGGGGTTGGTTTTCTGGGGTTTTGTTTTCTGTTTTGTTGCTTTCTTTTCCCTTTTTTTTCCAAAGCCAGATGATATGTGATATAAAGCAGCAATTTGATTTGTTGAATCATAACACAAACATCCTGTCAAGATAAACTGATGGTCTATCTAATTTTTCTGATGTTTCTGTATGGGTATGCTTTATTCTTGTTTTGAAGAATTCTTGGAGTTACTGGGGTAAAAAACAGCAAACCAGAATATATTATCATAACATTGTAAAACTTCAGGATGTAACAGTGGCTCAAAAACTGCCTTCAGGTTTGTTTGTCCAATCTAGAAGCATAAAATGCATCTAGAAATTGAAGGCAACAGAAGTAAAAGATGTGAAGCAGCTCACACTGAGAAAGAACTATGTGGCCTAGGATCCTTCGGCCTGGAACAGAATAAGTGGAAGGATGGTTATACTGGTTATAAACTAAACAACTGGCTATAAACTAACCAAATCAGATACTTCTCTTCCAACAACATGCATTGCTGATCATTAAAAACCTTTTCCAAGGAGTGCTATGAATGTTGATGAGCATGGGTTCAAAAGGTGATTCAAAAACCTCATACAGTAAGCCTTAATTCATCAAGAACTGTCAAACACACTTCTGTGTCCCAACAAACCACTGAGCTACTGCGCTGGTTTTGGCTGGGATAGGTTTATTTTTCTTCTTAGCCAATCAGAGAGGAGGAGGTTGCATGCTACATTTCTTACATCTTTCCTTTGGCTTTTCCAGGTATGCCAGCTGGAGAATCAGTTGGTTCAGCAGTGCCAGGTGTCCTCTGCCCCTGTACTGGGACCTCAGCTTTGGCATGGAGTTTTCCAGACTGGATATGGAGGGGCTAAAGATCTGCCCTGTCTGCTGGGGAGGAGTGGGTTTTTGGGAGACAAAGCCATGCTTTGCCTGGGAGGAAACAGAGAAGAGATTTGGAAAAGAGATCCAACCTCTTTTTGCTTGTACACCTCTTGGCAAGGGGAAGAAAATATACAGTCTTTGAAGTGTAGATAGGCTTACCACCTTTGATAGGAGTATGAGTAGGTGTGGCCTGTATCTTCTTCCTGGAACCAGTGCAATGAAAGGCTGTAGAAAGTTCCTAAAAATGGTGATCATTAAAATATAACCTGGCACATTAACAATGCATAAAGAGGAGCCATCTGTGATTTTGGGCAGGGACACATAACCTTCTGTGGCCCTTTTTAATGGCCACACAGGCAGGGCTATTACTGCTGGGTTGTGGGTGCAGGCACATCACTGGCTGCAGCAGCTTCCATCTCTGCATGTGAATTCAGAGTTGTGTCACCCAGAACCAGTGGGCACATTTCATCTTTTTACTCCCTCCTCTACCTTCTTCCTTTACCCTTGAAAAGTGCTGCCTGAGCATGAATGTGGTACAGACAGAATCCATTTTGTTCAAAACAAAAGTTTAAACTTGCTCAATGTGTTCTGCTTTCTCTGTTTTGCTGATTGATAAAGGAGATAATAAAATTGGAGATAAGAGAAAAAAAGAAAAAAGTTGTATCTTGATCTGTTTGGTTTTTTTCCCTGTAAGTAGTTTGTATGACATGTCACTAAACTTTGCTTCTCTTTCTTAATGTGACATTGATTTCAGCAGAAATTATTAGTTTAATTTCTTATTGTCCAGTTTATCATTCCTACTAATCTTAATGTATTCATCCCTAATGATGGGGATGAATCCATTAAGATTAGTAGGGATGTATTTCAGCACTGATCATGAGCCTGACTGACAAGATGTTTGCTATCCCTGGTGGCAGAGATGGGTTGCAGCCATCCGCAGCTCTTGTAGCAGCACAAGGTGGGCTTCTTTAATCAGAAAAAAGAGTGATGAAAATATTGTCTTTTATATTTTCATGGTTGATAACATGAAGGATGGTGAAAAAAGCCAGAAAAATCCCACTTCACCGCCTTGCACCAAAAGCCATGATTTACACCAGGGTAAAGTGAGACAAAGCTGAAGCAAATCCATTATAGTATTATTTTCCACTCATGCAGAAGTGCAGGGAATCAATGCCTGTGCTGAGACACACTGAGCATTCACCCTGACCCTTCCTTATCTGTGAGCTTTGGTCCTCTTGTCACGTAAGTGAACCAAGAAAGCCTCTGCTCTGAAAGCCACTCCATTAAAGCAACATAAATGGGTTTATATGGGAGAGGGGCAGAGGAGCAGTAGAGGTGGGAAGCCTGTACTTATTGCTTCTAAATCTCTTACAGATAGAATTTAGAAGTGCTTCTTAGTTGGCTTTAGGAGTGGTTTTAATTGGCAATGCAAGCTGATAGACATGTGACATTGCAGCCTTTTGTGAGTGTGTGATCCCAGGAAGCCCTTTTTAGTTAGAATCTCCACAACTATTTTTTATGTCTACTCCACATCACTGAAGCACCTTCTACAGTAAGGGACTGGGACTGGGCAAAGGGTTGGGTCAAACAGTATTTCCTTGCAGTTATCCATGGATTCATTAAATTCTCTGTAGCTGAATGGGTTTCAGAAAAGAAAATCATGGAATATAACTATGAAATATAATATATAATTATGAAACTATAAAATTATGAAATATCTATGTAGCATAGAAATGACTTTGCTTCCTTTTATGTGCACAGGGCATTCTGTCAGACCCAAACATCACAACAAAAGAGAAAATTTTCAGGAAAAGCAGATACAAATTTTCAGCCTGATTTTCCATACCAGTACCACATTTTAAACAGAAGTAAATAGAAAGTATAATATTGAAAAGATGTTCTTCAGCAAAAGCAAAATCCTTCTTTCCAGCTCCAAAACATATGATCTTTCCATGAGCCCTCCCAGCCTCTACTTGCCCTTTGCAGATTTCCTTCTAAATAAAATGCTAAGGGAAAAAAAAGAAAAAAGACCTTAAATACATGTTCTTCCTCTTTAGATCTAATTTGATAAAGACTGCCACCCTCCATTTTCCATATGCCTGCTGGTCATGGCCATCAGAAAGTTAATATTGTTACCAGAAATGAGCTCAACTTAACTCAAAACATGTGTTTGCCTGCACAAGAACATTTTAGAAAACTTTGCTTATATTTCCCCATCCTCAACTTTTCTATGGTTTGTTTGTTTGAAAACATTTTAAATTCAATTATATTTGCTACAATTCTGAGAAGGGCCCCTGCTTCCTTTTTAAAACAACTCACAGAGAAAATAAAATGGGAGCTATTGAGAAAAAAACCCAAGCTGCTACTAGTGCAAAAGACTGTAGAGACTGGCTCTCTCCTTCCTTCTTTAAGCAGATTTACCCACTTAAGAACATTGTTTTGTGCTCATTTCCAGTTAATTTTGTACTGAAGGTTCTTCTCAGCAGTCACTAGACAATGCAGCTGGATCAGAGGATAACAAAGCAAGACAATTTCCAGGTTGGAAATTTCCAGGTGTCCCTCTCCAGCCCAAAAAAAAAGTCGCATTTGTGGAAAAATGGACAAAGACTCTATCTAGACACAGCAGTCTAAGATATCACCTTGTTTTGAGTATTTTTCCATCCTTGCTCTTCTAGATTCAGGTAATCTTCAGTGTAGTCAGTCATTAAAGGGCATGAGAATATTTTGTTATTATTTGTTTAGATAACAAAAGATGAACACCATGGATCTCATTCCTGGATGAAAAATTATTTTCCCTGAAGGCAGAGGATTGGCAGATCTCCAGAGAGATGGATGGCATCTCCATCTTCTTTACTGTAGCATCAGCTATGGAGTATATAAATAGTTCACTTGACTCATGCCTCCACACCTGAGCAGCTCTTCCCTCCAGGCCTGCTTTAATTCTTCAGTACTACCTAGAGCACAAGTAACCTAAGAGTAACTGAACAAATACCTTCTGAAATTCAAGATTCTGATACAGTTTTTCAGAACTACAGGCAAAGTGGGAGCTGAGGGAGTAGAAATTTGTTTAGCTAGATGACGATGGGCAGCCATTTGTTCAGTGCAAGGGAGTATCATTAAACGTTCACTTATTGCCCTGCCTCCTTTGCCACTACAAAGCCTTCTGCAGTTGCAAAGAACCCAAACTCTCTCCCAGCCATTACATCCCATCCTGCTATGTTGGATTAAGATAATGGTAGGCAGGATAGAAAGCTCTCACAACATGTCCAGCACCATCTGTTGAGTATCGAGACAGAACCATTTTCAGGGGAACTCAAAACTTTGGATGGATATGACATGGGAGTCCTTAGAAAGTCTTGGTGGGTAGATGTGAGGACTTTATACTAGAAATTCACCTCTAATCAACATGAGAAAGAAAATAAAGGAACAAAATCTTATTAAATGACACACACACACATAAAAAAAATCATAATTAAACCCATAGTCATAAAATACCAATCTTGAATACCAGTATAGACTTAAAAAATACATAGGATTACTATGTAATCCACTGTTCATGACAATGCAAGAAAAAAAATATGTATTTTAAAAAGTTCTAGTGCTGAATTTTCATCACAGTTTTAATCTTCTGAAAAAGTTGTATTTTGATACCATAGTCTGAAACAAAGGGAAACAGTTCAGGTTACAGTTAGTTGGGATTTCTCATTTCAAAATACAAACCAGAGGTAAGATGGAATGCATAAAGTTAACTTTCCTTTCCAGTCTTATGGTCATAAACTTTTACATATATGGGTTCACCTGAGAACAGATGAAAGAAGTTGTAAAACACCACAAGACTGACATGAATCAACATAACTCTTCATCAGCCAATAGCATGTCAAACAGAAGTCTGGCTTTCAAAAACCTCATGACACTGAGACTTGTTTCACTAAAAATTTCAATTGTTGCTGGTCTATTACACTAAATTGTATTTTCTAGAAATATAGAACTAATTAAAATATGGCACGGATAAAAACAACACTAATCATAGCTCTTCAACAAGTGAGACAGATGTTTATGTGGTGTTCTTGCATATTTTTATGAAAGCAGCACTGCTGGGTAAACATAGATGCCTGAACTTCTCCAGCCAAAACCCAGTCTAGAAAAGCTGCCAAAGGCAAACCCAAACACTATATACTGTATATACACACTTACCAGAGTGGCACTTTACAAGAGTTCAGAAAGTTTACCTGAAATCAGATCTTTTTGATTAGAAACATTTTTGTCTTTGTGAAACCACAACAATGCAAAGTACTTTAAAAAAAAAAATTCCTACAAGAGAAGTAAGAAAATGGCAGTTACCTATAAAAAAAGATATCTGTCATATTCCCATTTTTAACAGGAAGATTTTTATACTAAAAAGCATTTTTTAAGTCTATGTAGGACTATGTAGTGACAAAAAGTTTGTCAGGAAAGGCAAACTCACAGACATGGAAAAAAATCACGGAGAAGATTTTACACACTGAAACCTTTTATTAATTCGCAGTGGACACAGGAATACTGAGGCTTCACAGAGGCTGCAAAAAATTGCTGTGGGTTTAACATAAGTATGTTATCAGAATGTTGTAGTGAACAGACAGGAGGAAGTGATAAGGTCTTAAATCTTGCCACACAGAGAGGGAACTGATGTTAAATATGAACTTGAATGAATAAAATAGACTGGCTCTTGGAAAAACAAAATAAATTATTAGCATTTTCTGAAACAATTGTAAGAGAGGGTGACTCCTTTGCATACAAATGAAATTAGAATTTAGGCTAATCAGGCCCACCATGTTTGCCTTGGAGGACAGGGAAAGGGAGACGAGGGGAAGGAAGAGAGGGGATGATAGGGAATTTTAGGATTTTGTTTTGGTTTGCTTTGTTTTGTTAAAAAGAGAGAACTAGATTTTTTCCACTTCTTTGCAAGCCCACCAGTATTAAAAATATAATCATGCAACATGAATCTCTGGTGCTGAAATGCAGGAGTTTATGGCGTCAACACCAGGGGCCAAAAGCAGGACAGCTTAGGTGATATATTTCAGGTTTCTGCTGAGCTTTCCATGAGGGTTAGAGGATTGATCCCAAATCCATACACTTTTTTAGATATTCCAGGGACTTGTTTTTTGTCAACATATTCTCTTTGTTTTACAAAACACAAAAAATATAAACTTCCAATAGCTGAAAGAATTCAACTATAATCTGGACCTCCAGACAATTTCCTAAATACTTGGTTTATCCTCATGGATTGGCACACACCGTCTTGCACATGCAAACAGCTCAATTGAAAGGACCACCATATCCTCAGTGGGGAAAAAACAAATTTGTGATATTGGGTCTGGAAGAGATATTTTGTCAGTTCTGTGGTCTTCATTTGAGGGTTTTTTAAAGAGTACTAAATTATTGATTTTATCACTTAAAATAGATATAAAGGCTTATAAAAGATCTTGCTTGTAATTTGAAAAGAATGTGAAACACTCATTTAAAAAAAATTATCTAGAAATAGGTTATGAAGTATAAAATAATTTTTTCCTGAATTTTCTCTTTATATTCATATCTTGTATTAGAATAATCAACACCTAATTAGAATTGACATTATACAAAAAAAACCCATACCACCAGGATATATTAAACATAAACTTTTGCTTTTCAAGCTGACAAATGCATATTATGGCTTCATTTGTAACAAATTCTATAAGAGAAGTGAGTTTTTAGATAGGCATGGCATTCTGAGATTTTTAAACCACTGATGAATCTATGTGGATCAGCCAATGGCCAAAGCACTCAGAAAGACTCTGGATGAGCCAAGAGTTATCATCACTCTCTGAGTGATGTTGTGGGGTTGTCTGACAGCACATCTCAGACTGGGCATAAAAATGGCAATTTAAGGATGCCAAGAATCCAAAGGTAAAAAGCATCAGACATTGCTCTGGCTAAAAATTTGGTTGTAGTGTTTTGGCTCTTCAGTCCCGCCTCTGCTAGGCAGTATGTGGGACTGTTTAATCTGCCAGGGGTGCAACCACAGCTCAGCAGAAAATTAAAAGCTCTTCATGGATAACTCTGCTTCCACAAGATTGGCATGAAAATTTGAGGGGTGCCAAGGTAATCGGAATGACCACTCATATGCTTAGCTAAACATTGTCTCTAATTTTACTGAGCTTATTTATTTTCTAAATCACTTCTGGCCACAGGCTGGTATAAATGCAAGAAATTCATATAATGAAACTAAAATTTTATGTCTAGGAAAAATGCCAAGATTCATAACCATTCCTCCAGCTAAATTCTACTTTGCCTGATTTTCTGAATTAAGTGGTGGTAATTTTGTGCCTAATATGCATTCCTAGTTAACATGCTTGTCTCTATAAATTCTGTAATTGCTTATTTAAACAAGGCAACAGGCATATTACACATAATTGGTGTGCACAATTACCTCATTTGCATCAGCAGTCACTGTAATTTCATGTCACACTGATTATGCATGAAATCATGAGTATATTTTGGAAGACATTTGAAACCCAAATGCAAAACAGAGGCACAACATAAGCTTCTAAATCAATAATCCTTGTCTTTCACCTTTAAAAATGTTTTACTTCTGAGGTGCTATTCTGAATTCTTGTGCATTTACTTCTGTTCCTCTATTTATTTTTGCTTTTATTAGCTCACTGTCCTGTAATCAGGTCTGTAAACGATTGTTAATTATTCCCATGAATAATTCTTGCAGTTCTCCTTTGCCAGCTAAATGGTGCTTGTGTACTTCCATGTGTGTTCAAAGAAGCCTAACATTGTCAATAAGCAAAGGCTGCAGTGTTTTCATCCATGGCTACATTCTGCAGAGGAAGGTTTTCTTTAAACACAGTTGATGTTTTTGAGGACTATGTATTTGGCCCTCCCAACTACTGACGTTCTTATTTCTATCTCTTTTAATAAAAAACATTTAAATCTGTTATTGCCATTATAATTTAACTTTTTCATTGAATGAAATCAGAACTTTGGAGAAATTAACATTTTAACACTTGAAAGCTTTACAGGTAGTGATGTAAATGCTTTAAAATTTAATATGTATAATTTTAAATAATGTTTTATGTATGAATTTTGTTTGCTAATTGAATTTTTTTTTTTTTGTTTGCTAATTGAATATATACAAGGAAATGTTAAAAAAGATTGAGCCCCTTATTGATGGAATGAGTTAAAGCTGTGCTTCATATAATCTGAAATAAAGTACAGGACTAAAACAGAGCACAAGAGTATTTAACAAGGTGAAATACAGATATCTGTGGCTTTGCTGGTGTTGCTTAACTGGGAGAGCTGGAGCTGATTCTGCTTTTTCAATGCCTGTGCCTGGCTGTATCACACTTGTCAGCTCAGCTCTGCATGAAATCAAATATTCATTTTTAAAATTTATCTGCTTTTCAACTTTTCACTACTCAAGCATTCAAAGCCATCTTATTTCCCTATATTCCCCAGAGCATCCACACTTGAGATCCACGAAGTTGCTACTCATTAGTCCAACATCTTAAGCAGTGACAGCAGAGTATTAATTTAAGTAGATTATGTGTTCTCTTGAGGAGTTTGTGGAGGACTTTATCCCCACACAGTTTATCCCTATTCTGACACTCAAAAGTGTGTGTTCACATGGCTTTGTCCTCCCATGGAAGAGGCTGAGTCTGAAGCCTGAGTGCAGAGCTGGAGCTGTCACACAGGCAGTGCTCCTCCTGACCCCACACTGCCTGTGGTCTCAAGGACCACTGGACAGGGGTGGTGTCAGTGGACAGCACTGCCTCCCTGAGACCTGGCACAGCCAGAAAGTCAGGGCTCTTGTCAGCTAGTGCTTCAAATCCGGTCAAACCCAAGTAAAAATACCATTTGGGTTTTGGGTCCAATTTGCGATGCTTACAGTATAAAGTCCATCATCTGAAGGCACTTGAACATAGACAGTGATTCCACCTGATATGAGAGTTCTTTCACTTGCTGTGTGTATAATTTACAAACGTAAACCAACACATTTGGTTGTGTTCAACAGTCCCACATCACAAGAGGGAATGAGCCAGGAGGGCAGATTACCTTTCATATTAGAGTTTCAGGACAGAGGAGGGTGCAGTATATGAGGGGTGTGCTGAAATCACTTTTGAAATCTGATTTCATTGGATCCAGAAATATGAACTATAAGTATCTGATTCATCCCAGGGTAAAATAACAAAACACATGAGCATGTTCATATGTCTACATAGCAATAATCTGTCATAGAATATGATTACACATGTATTTATGTATTTATTTATATAGAAGCTATACATACAGATAGATACAGATGTGTGTGTGAGTGCACACACAGACACACATAATCAAGAACATAAAAACACGACAAAAGAACTCAGTCTCAGAATTGAGTTCAGGAAAGAACTCAGAAAGATCCAAGGATAACCAGCCCCTGAGCTGAAAGACAGAAACAGGGTGCAGAATGAAGCCCTCATAATCCAGCAGGAAATGGTCAGTAGGAATACAGCCCAAAGCCAGGGGGCACAGTTGGCTTGTCTTCCCTATTCTGCTGTCTGCAAGACAGAAATAATTTTATTATGTGTGTGTTTGCAAATGAAAAACTGGTTTGACCTTGATACAATGTGGAAAGACAGGTGTGCAGTTCAGGATGCCTTAAAAGATCCTATTTTTAACATATAAGGTACAATTTCTTGGGCACGTTATAAAAAGTAGTCATTTCATGTTTCTTTTGTGAATATTAGAACACCTCACTTTTGATATTTTAGTTAATTTATATCAAACCTGGCAAATTTTCAGTAGTTCTCATTTATTAAAGCCCCACTGAGACCCATCAGAGTCCAAACCTGCTAGCATTTATCTTGCCAGATGCTGGAGGCTTTCCCAGCTATTTCTCATCATTGGAAGACGTGCTTTCCCTTGATCCCCCCAGCAATGACAGCTCTCACACCAGCCTGCTGCTACAGAAGAAGCTCTGCTCCTTCCTGAACAGCCTCAAGCAAAGCTTCAGAGAGCTGGGCACTTGCTGGGGTGCCTCCACTGATTGTTTTTTAGGTATCGCAGCAAGTTTCATGAAAAGTACTTGCTGTTCCCTTCACAAAACACAGGTCAGTTAAAGTGGAAATGTGCCTGTTCTAGAGGGCACATTCAAAATAGTTGATGCTAAAATAATTGGGTGAAGAAGTGAAGCAAATAAACAGTATGATCTTCCTAGAGCAAGAACAAAACTTGTTTCTCTTTTCAGATGACATGCTGTAGGTGTCTCCTTGGTCTGCAAGGTCAGGGATCTCTGCTCCCTGCTTGCTGCTCAGTGCAGATAACAATATTGAGAGCAAACTCGTTCTAGAAAAACTTTAACAGCTAATCTGTAGCTCTTCTAAGGGTTCTCCAGAGTTTTACCAGCATTAAAAAGCCCTTCCCAGGCCTTATACTCTGGCAAAACCCATTGGTCTTCAAAACCCTGGAAAATTAAGGACTTCTGCCACCTGTGGCAAATGCTTCTTGTGCAGCACATTGCGCTGTTTGCACAGAAGGATCTGTTTATATTTCCTTGATTCAGTCAGGGGTACAAATCCACTGCTGTGACTGAGGTGTATTTTTTTTTCCTGAGAGTAACATCAGCATAAGGAGATTCTGTTCTCTGCATATTTCTCCTTCATGGTTCCTTGCCCTCATATTCTGATTCCTGCACTGCCCTGTGACTGGTCTAAAACATTTGCTGATTTTAATCTTAATTAAATTAATTCAACACCTAATTTCAAGGTCAAGGGAACACTGTTCAAAATATCTTTGATTTTATCATATTTTGTGCAAGAATTAAACTCAAGAGCACTAAAATATATTTAAACAGTAATTGCAGTCTGGAATATTTTTAGGACAGTGCAAACAACTGTGGTGGAATGTGGGGGTTTTCAGCAGTAGAAAGTTCGTGAGAGATTGAATCTGTTATGAAAATGAGAATTAACTGTTCAGTGTATCACAGGTTCACAGGGCTGAGTTCCAAATGGCAGCAATGAAGATCTTTCTTCGATTGAATTTAGGCATGTTAGAAGTGAAAAGTGATGATCCTCAGTCAAAGCCCATCTGAGACAAGAATTGTAATGATATGAGAAAACAAATAAAAATTCTCAGTAAAACACCAAGAGAGATCAGGTCCAGTTCAAAAATTAAAATCCTATGTTTCCAAAATTCCTTGCTCAGTAGTTTTGAAAAGAATGGAATTTTTAGTATGCTGTAACTTTTGGGCAGCTTTTTCTTATCTAAAAAAAAGAAATATAGAACTCAATGCAATGAACTGTCTGAGGAATGAAATGAATGTGGTACCTGTGTCTTTCAAAACAAATACCTGAGACAAGAATTTAAATGCTTTTCATAGATAAGAATCTGCAGTCATCTCAGCACATCCTGAGATTATTTACTACTCAATCTAGCATCATTTCACGCTGTTATGTTCTTTAAAAAAAAGAAAAATGTTCCAGATTCTAAAAGATTTTGCTATTAAGTTGAGAAGAGACATTAAGTGTGAAAAGCATTTAGCCTGTGTCTACACATCCTTCACCTGGCAAGCTTCTGAAATACCAACATATCTGCAATGAGTAAAATCTGGTGGTGTTTGGCTTTTTCAAGGCTATGTCAGTGTATGTTGAAATTAACATCTTGCATTGGTTTGCTGGTGCTGTATCTTGAATGACTTCAGTCATACAAGAGGCTGCAGGAACAGCCTGTCATGTGTCCTTTTCCAATGAATATCCCAAACAGTTGTAAACAGCTAAATAGTTTTACTTCAATAATGTGACTTACAATGTCAAATTTGGCACTCAATAGCAGAAAAATCCAACAGCATTTACCCATAATATATGAAAGTAACTGCATTCATAAGAAACAAAAAGTGCTGTGGAAAAAATCATTCTTAATGTCCTTATCTTACTTTCGGTATCTCCTATATAACTGCATGTGCAGACACTTCTCCGGAAGAGCTCTTAAACTGAATCCTTATCTCCCCCCCATCATTGTCTGCAGCAGTTGGGGGAGGAGGGGGAAGGAAGCCAGCTGGAAATCCCAGGGTGCATTTCATGGAGATTCCTGACCATGTGGGACTCAGTGCAGGAGCCTTCAACACCTTCAGAGGATATAAGCATGAAATCAGTTCCTGTCTGGTGGCCCATCTTCTTTATGCCCTAGAGATGGTGTACCTGTTACAGGCAAAACCCTTTTTCCCGTCACCTGCTTTCCTAGCAGTCTTATCCCTCTCATCTCACCCTTGGGGACAGTATCTATTCTCTACAAAACCAGAAGCAAATCAAGACCAAATCTTGTTCTTTTCCTCCCACACCATTTCTAACATCATAGCTTCCACTGGAGTCAAGTTTCATGTGAGCTTTCTACATGAGAACAGAATGCCACTATGGACTCCAGGAGGTGAAAAGGTGACAGTGGTAGTCACGAATCTCTGCAACAGATAGGTCAGTGCATGGTGTGTGGAATACAAAAGTTTATTTTCAGGAACAATGCTATTTCTCTCATGGTTTGAAAGACAGGCCAGGATTTCCACAGCACAGCCCCATTTGGTAAGTAACTTCTGGGAGAGGCTATGATCCCATTTTGAAGTGGTTATTTAACCATCAGACCTTCTCCATTCGTGCTGTGATTTCTAAGAGGTGTTTCACCACCTTGCTTTGCATGTTTTGTTGGATGTATTCCAAAGAGTTCAAACTCAGAAAGATTAAGTAATGCCCAGACATATTCCTGATGTGTTCTCCTGTCCACTGCACTCAGCAAATGAGGGCTCATGGAGAAATGTGGTACACAGGATGAAGTAGCTTTATGGTGGGAAAAGGAAAGATTACTGGTTTTATACTGCCTCCATTACTTGTTCTTTCTTTTTAGCAATGGAAACACCAGTGACTAGTTTGAAGTTTCTTGTTGTCTCCTGCTTTACTTTTTATGTAAGTGTGGGAAAAGTAACTAGATAGAAGGATGCACTTTAGTAAAATATGTTTTCTTCCAGAAATGCATTACAAAATGACTATTTAGGTTTTGTCTTCTCCCATGTAATCCACCATCATTTCCTACCTATAACAGCTTATATATTCTTTAATAACTCAGACCTTTTCCCCTTATATGTTCACTATCAGTTCCCATCGCATCCCTCTCAACTTCTTCACCATTTTAGAGAATGTGAATAAAGGCCCTCACCTGCAAAGCAATTATTTCAGGATGACAGGAGCCCCACCTTTTACCAGGAAAGACCAGGGCAGATGTGTTGGGTGCTTTGAAAAGGAATGTGCCAAAGGATTAGAAATGTCAAAATTAGGTCAAAATACACATGGCAGATGGAAACAGCAGACTTCTTCAAAGACGAGTAACTGAAACTCACAGAAATTATATTTGGCCTCTAATCTTTCCTAACATTACAGGACTGTAATACTGCAATTATGTAATTACATCATCTTATTCACTGTTGATGCATGTTAAGGTATACTAAATCATGAGAATCCTAACCTTACATAGTCTTAAGGATTACATAATCAAAAAAAATTAATCATAAATTTACTTGTACACAACTACTCTGTCTTCTACAGATTGTTTTATAGAATGTATTGCAAAATTTACTTTGGCCATTTTGACTTTTAATTGAAGGATCCTACATGTGACATTGACATAAATAGATGGGAAAAGAGAAAGAGAAGTGTAAATGACTGTCAGGTTTCGTTTGATGCTAAATACTCCCAAAATTGAGGATACATTCCTGAATTTATAATTTCATTATTTTCTTCCCCAGAAAACAAAAGCACAACTTAAAGAAAAACAATGTGTTACTTGTTATAAATATTTTTAAAGATATGTACAACAAGGATAAAATTCAAAAAAGCAATGTAGTAAAAAATGGAACATGCACCATTAACTGGAATAATGAGAGACTTTTTCTAAATTAAACAAGTTATCCCATCTAATAAACAAATTGTTGTATACTATCCATTAATTTTTTTTCAATTACATTTCAGTGATATATAACTTCAACTATTCAATTATTAGTTTTGTAGAGGTTCTTGCTTGTTTCTGATTTTAAAAAAATGCTTAACTCTGGCCAACAGATTTCTGATTTTTTTTTTAAATTTCAGAGTTGACATTCAGAAATATTTCTTTACTGAGACGGAAGTCAAACACTTAACAGACTCTTCCTACAAAGATGAGGTCAATGCCCCAAGCCTGTCCGTGTTTAAGAGGCATTTGGACAGTGCCCTAAATACCAGGCTTTAATTTCTGGTGGGCCCTGAAATGGTCAGGCAGTTAAACTCATTCTAACTACGTAGGTCCCTTCCAACTAAAATATTCTATTCTATTCTAGTCTAGTCTATTCTAGTCTAGTCTATTCTATTCTATTTTTTAAAGACTACTTTTTTTAGTTGTTGATGGAACATTTATATTGATACATTTTTTCATGCTTATTCTTTTAGGTAAGGACTTGAAATTTATATGGGAGCAGTTAATGTCAGTACCAGACATTAACAAAGAGAACTTCCATTGTGTAGACAAAGGCCCTGCACAGCACGAGATTCATTCAGCAGCAGGTCTTTCTTATTTACCTCTTCTTTTAGTGTTTATGCACTTGTGGATCTTTTCTTGTTGACTTTCACAACCCTTAACAGATTCAACTCCATGCTGGCCTTGACTTCTCTAACCCTGTCCCTGAAGTTCAACCAGATTCCACCTCTTGTGTGTAGAATCCATTTCATGTCTGAGGTAGGAGCTCCTTGCTCATCCATGCAGTCCACCTGCCACCTTCTCTTGGTTTTTTCCCCTCACTTCTTTCCTGTCATTCATAAAAGAGACCAGGAAAGGCCAAGCCATGATGATACAAGCAAGGACAGACCACCACGTGGCACTTTTTACAGTGATTATATGAGTGTGAATTTTTAAAATTCCAGGAACACTTGAAGATTGCTCCCCATGGCTTTTCCCATGGGTAGAAGATGAGTCCAAAGTGTGCAGTAGAGATATTTACACATGCACTTTGCAGCATATTAAGACAGGGAATCAGGTTCTCCTGTCACAACAATGGGCTGCACTGTCTCACGTTGGCTCAAAGCACACTGAAATCACATCCTGTTAATGCTAAAAATTAAAAGGGGTAATTTCTGGAAAAATATATACTTTTGCTGTTTTTCAGGGCTTGGGGGCTGTGAGCAAGGCCATGAATAAGTAAGTAAAAATAAATGAAAATTACTCACAGGCTATTGATTGCTTTGGCTCTAAGTGATGAAAAAACTAAACTGGGACAATTTTCTTTGCTGAAATATGTGGTGATCCAAGACCCATTTAACAACACCAATGACATTATAGAAAGGGGAATAAAAAGAGAGGAAGGAAACTGATGAAAGTTAGCAAGGGTGCTGGAAGTTGCAGCTGGCAAGTACAGCCACCCAAGAGCTGCTTCTGTGGGTAGATGAGCTGGCAGAGGGCCAAGATCTGTTTGTGCAGTTTGATCCAAAACATGAAATGAAGTTGAAAGGGCTTCTTTTAATTTGCTTGCATTACTTGCATTGCTCTCATCCTCTGTGTGTCTTGATAAGAATTTTCTCTTCCAGCAGTTGCATCAGAAGCCCTGGCTGCTACTTTTCATCTCACCTTCACCATTTGCTTTCCCTATTCCTGCATGAAGTTGCAGGATGAATCTTATTTTCTCAGGTCAAACAATCCAACACTGCACTCTCACTGTGTGTGAGCCCTGAAGAGGGGTCACAATGTGAAAATGCTCTGTCCTCATCCTCTTGAGAGCAATGACCCAGAGGACATGGGCAAGTTAATCAAGCACACTCCTGCAGGCAGGCAGAAAAAGTCCTCCAGAGGAACAGATCTTATGGAATCACTCAGAGCTGCTCAGTTCATGGACTAGGGTCATGAAAAAAAATCAAATCTGGCCCAGGTAATCAGGGCTGGCTTCCAGTAAACAGAACACAAGGCAGGTGGTTGGGCCAGTATCTGCCAGCATGGGAGGGAGGTGGGAGGTGCCAAAGCCCTACATCCCTCTAGTGCCAAATCTGATATTTCTCTCAGCAGTAGCAAAAATAGCTCAAGAGTGCACCAGCTTAATACAAGCAGTTTGTTTGACCTAGATGTCATTTTTATTCCCCAGGTCCTCAGACCTAGGTTTGGGTTCCAAAGTAGTAAAAACAGAGATTTTGTTTGACTCATTTTTGTTTGACCTCAGCTTACGAAAAAGAAGATAAGACTGGTGGGAGGGATAATTACTTGTGGTACCAACACACATGGTGTAAGGAAAAGGTGAGTGAAAATGTGGTGCTGTTGGTTGATAATTAGACCTTGTTTGAGATGCAGTGTCTCAAAATCAAAACAATTATAATCCAGAAAGTATTTTAGATATCTTTCCTTTGCTGTCTTCCTCTATCCCTTCCCTCCTAACAATGAACTACCATAGGAGCTCTGAAGTCCAGTGTATTTTACCTGTGTGAAAAGCAGAAGGGGACAAATTTGGCTACATCACACTCACATGTTCTCTAAGGACAGATAAGACTCATTTTGTGGAAGAAAAATGTGGTTTTAACCCAAAGGGCGACATGTGGGGGTTGCCATGTCCTGAGGAACCAGAGGATTTTGTACCTTTGACTTTGTTTATCTCACTGACTTTTGCAATGCTAACTGTGGAAACCGTGAGTGATATTAACTTTCCATTAACTATCACCTATGACATAGTTTAGTATTTGACGTTTGTGTTGCTTGTTACTTTAGTTCCAGGAATTAATGACTCCCTGGAGGAACTTGATCAAAGCAGGGACCAGACAGTTAACATAATACTGTATGTATGTCAGAGAGTTGTGCTGGGGTTTCCAAGAATTACTGAGATTTGAATGGGTATTTTTGGGACACACAGACTTTGATGATGTGACTAAGCTGAAAAAGGTCTCATTGGATAAACAGTTTTGTTGGGACTGTGAACATTTTAGGTAGGGATCTAAGAGGAATGAAAACAGGCCTAAAAAAATATCATGGCAGCACTTCTGGGTGTATTCCCAGCCATCCATATGTAGTAGCAGAGATGCTCCTACTCTTGAGAAATTTGCAGCAAAATGTAGTTGAGGAGTCTCAGGCAGCATGGTCAGCGTGTCCAGGGCACTTCACATGCACTATGACTGACTTGATCATCTGCCAAGAGAACCCCTGTGCGAGAAGAAGGTTACTGTGCATTTTCTGATGCCTCATCAATGTCTCTCAGTTTCTGAAGGGATGGTGCCAAGCTGGAGCCAGGCTGTTCTTGGGGGGACAAGAGGCAATGGGCAGAAACTGATGCACAGAAGATTTCCACCTGAATATGAGGAAGAGCTTTACTGTGCATGTGGCTGCACACTGGAACAGATGGTCCAGAGAGGGTGCTGAGTCCCTCTCACTAGAGATACTCAAGAACCACCTGACCACAATCCTGTGCCATGTGCTCTGGAATGAGCCTGCCTGAGCAGTGAGACTGGAACAGATGACCGACCCACTGCAGTCCCTTCCAACCTTGCCTCTTCTGTGCCTCTCTGATTGATTCTGTGATTCTGTGTGGTCACACCTCTGCACAGCTGCCTTGTTCTGATTTGCATCAGGTCTGTGGTCTCCTCTGATTGATACAGCTGTGAGAAGATACAGCTGGGAAAAGAGACACATATTCTGATATTTTTTTTTTCATTGTTTGAAGAAGGTCCTGCACTTCTGATTTGTTTGTAGCTATAGATAAGCCATTTTTTATTTCCTGTTGTCATTTCCTGCACTTCCCTCCAGCATCTGGTATAAAGTGATCAAATAGTAAATCCAGAGATTATGATTACTCATTTCTTCACAGTCTGTTGTGTCATTCCAACCATGAGACCCATCTTTCAAGCATATTCAATGATCTTCATACTAGGCAACATGGTGGCTTGTCAGTCACAGTCATCTGGTAAGTTGAAATCCCCATATATTTATTTAGAAATTGATATATCAGCTAGCAATGTTTCTGTGTATATTTTACCTCATGTGTTACAATATTCAGTGCTTTTTCTGATTAGAAGACTGAACCAAAAAAAATTAATATCCAGCAGAAATAAAAGTGGTCTTCTAAAAACAGATTTCTATGAAAGTTTTCTAACAGAGTAGATTGCAGCCAAAAAAGACTAGCCTTCAATGAACAAAGAAGGATTAAACACATTCAACGTAAGGCTTCTGCACTTAGTACTCTGAAAGAATGAACACTATGGGAAAAGATCAGCAATACTTTGCTCCTGAGAAAGCGTCAAGATAAAAATACTATTACACAGCAAAATTATTAAAGACCAGTTGTTCGGTTGCCTAAGAACATCTCTGTCTTAGGTATTTGTCTGCAATGCCATTACTTACAGCTTGCCAGAGATAAATGCATTATTACAGAAATCAAATGTAAAGCTCAACACCTGCATCAAAAATCTAATCCTCACTCTAGTTAATTTCCCACAAGTTCCCTGTCATTCATTTTATAATGAAAAGTAAATTCTTTAAAGTTATGATCTCATGCTATCAACCTATAAGTCACCTATATGTTCTGCCATACATATGGTAAATACCATTTTTGGCAATGCTGCACCACCTGATTCCCCAGAGTTAATTGTCCCTGTGAGTCACTGGCTGTCCTGTGAGGGAAGCTGACTTCTCTGCCCTGAGATGACAATCACCTATAGCCATGCAGTGGTGATGACATGCCTTTTTGGAACAAAATTTGAAAATTAGAGCTGTGGTGCCTATTTTATGCAGTGTTGTGATGCCTGGCAATGGTCAGCAATCTTCTGGGAAAAACCCCAAAGCACTCAATTGGGTAGATTCTAAGAATTATGCTATAAGAATTATACCTTGTCTCAAAATGTCTATAAAAAACTTTCACTTGCTGGCTTTTTCCTCTTCTCGAAAAGATGTTTGCTATTCATTCTCTGCCCTATGTGTTCAATTCAGCAGCCTTGTATACAAATGGCACTTTCGCCTACATTTGCTCCTATCAAAAAAAAAAACAAACCTGTCCTTCAGCAACATTAATGGTAACTAAAGACTATAAGTTCAGATCTGGGTCTTGTTCTCCAGTAGTTTCTGTACAGTGTACTGCAATATGTGGAGGTTCAACATGTGGTTACTTATCAGGTTTCATCAGTGTAAGGAAATCAAAAGTGGTTTTTCTTCTTTTTTATGCATCAATGAGGTTGCAACTGTTCCAGTACATACATGTTTCATTCTGTTATCTTTGAAGATTGATATTCTGCCTCTCCCTTTCTTTTTTTAAATTTGTTCCATGACATTTAGCCTTTTTGCGTGTTCCCTTTTAGTAGCATCTTTTCTCAGTGACAAACTTTGAAAAATAGAAAGGAGATGGAATGTAATTGCTCATATTCTTTCTCACGGTTATATTTGCATAATTTTTTGCTCAAGCAAATGTTGGGGTTTTTTTCCCTACAGAACTACTTTCTCCACACACCATAGTGGTATTTTCCACAATTCTCTGTCCTGAGAAGAACTAGGTGGCCAGCAGGGCCTGTGATGTTCAAGTCTTGTGCGGCACCTTACCAGTCCCTGTCTGGTTTTATGGAAGGTGTAGGCTTGGATAATTCTCTGTGAAGCTCTTGCTCCAGGGCACTGGTATGTATCCTGCAGCACTGCAGCATGCTGCATACCTAGGCAGACCAGCAGGTCATCTTCAGACAGAAAGTTGTGCCACCTCTTTTAGCCCAGGGACTGTCTATTCATAACATTTCTGTCCTTTTCATCTATCCATTATTATAATAGAAAGAATAATTATGAATGTGTTGCTGTGGTGTGTTGTATGCCTCCAGGATCACAATTAGAAGAAGGTTTTAAATATTTGCAATTAATGTGGGAGAGCTGACATATCAGCTAGGAATGATCCATGATGTCACAGCTGAATTAAAACAAATTCCATCATAAATTAAGGGAGAGAAATGGTCTTCTCTATTCTCTTTCTCTTTCCACTAACAGAAGATACAAATGATTCTGCCTGCAGAAGTATAGGTGTATAATTGCTTAAAACCAAATAAATTTTCAGTTAATGACAAGGGAAACATCATCAAAAAGAAAAAATATATTTGAGATAAACTGTATATATCCTCAGAGGACTTGATGCCAATTTAAGCTAAACTTTAAAGAAACTCAGTTAGGTTATGCATGCCTTCATGCTGAAATTTAAATTATACAAAATATAGGTTATAATTTGAAAAGATACATGCAAATACCTACTGCACATTTACAAAAAGCACAACTCATACTACATTCAAAAAGGCTTCACAACTCATGAAATTAGGAAGCACAGAAGAAAATTTCTCTGACTAGAGCTCTGAAAACAAAGTCTTTAATGATAAAAGATTGGTAAGATTCTGTCCTACATACCTACTTAATTATGTCGACACTGATTTCTTATGAATTTTTTTTTAAATTGGAGCACAAGAAAGAATATGTATATATCACCAGATGGTTTACTATAATCTGTATTCCATTTCAATTAACTTTCTATTTCTTGTTAAAGAATTTAATAATGTATTGCCTTCCTTTTTAGTACACAAATAACTGCAGTTGTTGGAGTTTATACTTTTATTTTTAAATCCCAGGATTTTAATTTATTATATGTAGGGATATTTTGCAGAAAAAAAGTTCTGATTTAGAGATATTTATTTATGTTGTCAAGTTGATACAATCTGACCAATCCTGTTGAAGTCAACTATTCAGAGTGAGGTCCATGAATAAATCACTGCAGGACTGGAGTCAAACTGATATTCTTTGCCATACAAAAATGTTCATTGCCAAACCCAAGATTTAGTCTTCACCTCTGAATTGCAGCCTCTAATAATTAGTGTAGAGTAATAATATATTTGAAAAGATAGAGAGTAAAGAGTGTTGTTTAAGGTTCAGAATTAATTGGTGCCTTCCAACAGGCTAGTCGGTGTCCACTTTGTACTGTGTGGAAATGCCATGGGATTCCTCTGGTTGCCTTACTAGTATCCATCTCTAGAGCAGTCATACCTCAAATAACCCACTGAGAGTTTGGAGAGATCAAACTCCCTCTTGGAAGAATGCTATGGGATACAGGGCTTTAATGCTGGTGTCCTTTTCACATTGGTATTGAGGGAAAATGTGGCACCCTGAAAAACGATTCCAGCAATTGACCTGCACAGACATGGAAGGGTGGCTTACAACTTTACCAGGTCTTTACTTCTCTGCTGGCAGGTTGTAGGATATATAGTCACAGGTTCAAGGAGATTCTATTCAAGCATAGATCACCTATTTAAGAGGCAAAATCAGTCTAAATTTTGTCACCACATTAGATGTGTCAGATGTGTAAAAAAAAATTGGATGAGCAATTTCTGTGTTCTCCCTCTCACAATTAATTAACCAGTGCTATCCCTCTTAATTCTAACAATTTCCCCAGAAAAATAATTTGCAAAGAAAAAGAAAAAAAAAGTAATTTATACTGTCCAATGCAATAAAATGAATTTAGAAAGAATAAACATTATAATATTCAAAACTTGGTGGGATAACACCCATAGCATTGCAGTTTTTTCCTTTTTGAGCTATTTAAAGCAAACTTTTCCTCTCCTTGCCACTGTTACAGTGTTCTGTACTTATGTATTACAGTGTTCTGTATTTTTTATCCTTTTTCCCTCTTCCTTCTTTTGTTCTGTACCTGCACAGCCCTTGTGACCAAATTGACTGAGCACCTCAGATCAATTGTGATGGAAAGAGACTTTCTATAAGGGGCATGTAATGACAGGACAAGGGGTGATGGCCCTAAAATGAAAGAGTCTGGATTTAGATTAGATGTTAGGAAAACATTCTTTACTGTGAGCATTGTGAGGCACTGGAACAGGTTGCCCAGAGAAGCTGTGGGTGCCCCATCCCTGGAATTGTTCAAGGCCAGGTTGGATGGAGCTTTGAGCAGCCTGGTCTAGTGGAAGATTCAAAAACACACCCTACAAAGAACATTATGCTTTCTGTCGTTCTGTCCAAATATTGTACACATAGAAAGAGCATCAGAAATTAATTTTGAAATTAATTACTTTTGAAAATATGTAATTAAGAAAGTACTCTTCCTGTTCTTATTTTCATAATTGAAGCATGATCATTAGCAGTTCTTTCTCAAAGTGAAAATACAGGCAATCAGACTAATTATCTAAAAGTAGAAAGTATGCATTTTGTAACTTCTAAGGGGAATGGAAAAGATTCATTATATAGTCATAAAAATTATCTCAGAACAGTTCAATATTCTCCATTCTAACATGTATAGGCTTTTTCATTATGTCAATTTTATTTAAGGATGGAGAACATGAACGTAATACACATTAAATATACATTAAACTAGTTTTATAGAAAATCTAAGTCCAAAAATTAAAGGATTTCAGTTGCACAATATATATCACAGCACAACATTGCTAAAGTAGTACATAAAAATTAAAATGTGTTAGTGCACTCACAGACCAAGAATCCACTGTTAGCCACTTTGCCTGCATATTTCTTAGTGGCTTTAGTAAAAGACAAGATAATCTCTCAGAGCTACAGAAGGGAATTACAAAGAGCTTGAAGTCTTATGAAAAATGAGCTGTGTAGGTACTTTGTTGTAACAGAGGTAGAACTGGCTGGATAAACTCCATTTTATTATACCTTTTAAGGTTTTTCACTTCTGGTTTTGCCTCAGCATGTAACAAGACTTTCTGTTTGAGAAAACAAAACAAAACAAGCTTGCAGGCAGTAGGTAAGAGATGGAGAAGATAGTTTCAAGTCCTTTTCTTGAATAAGAGCAGAATCATTTTTCCACAGCTCAAGGAGTCACATAGCAGCAACCTGAAGGTACATCTACCCAATATGTCCTGGATTTTTGTCATAACTGTCTTGAATGGTTATTTTACAATACAAATAAACCTCCACAAAAATGTTATAACTCTAATTAGAGTAGTCATAAAGCACCTAGACACAGATATAGGCATGCCATATAGGCAAAATGCTTACTTGAACCCATGTCTCACTTTCTTCGTGTTGATTACAAAGCAAAAGATAACAAACATGAGAATAGTTATTCTTGATTACCATGAAATAATCAGAATGACTGGATATGATGAAAAGCCCATAAGAAATATTTTAAAATTTTAAACCCCTTCAAAAGTCCAGAGGAGCATAAAATGTACGCAGCAATCAAAGCTAAAATACTATAATTCCTTTTAGACAGGAATATTCCAGCAAATAATTTTAGTGGTAGACATTCACAGCTGGAGAGAGAAGTCTGAAAATTTTACCTTCAAGTGGTTTCTTGATGATACATTTTCTTCCCCTTTATTCACTCAAGTAAAAACAATTTCATATCTTATAGAATACAAAATAAATCATATTTGAATAGAATGGATTTCTAATCCTTCTGCCTTCTTAATTTCTCAATTTCCTCAATGTCATGTTTATCTTCAGTGTCTGATTGTGGAATCCTGTGTCCCTAGCAAGAAGAGTAACAAGGAGATGATCGGAGAGGAAATAACATCTAAGTGCAGTCAGGGGACATTAAATTATGGCGCATGTATTTAAGGTGGAATGGGCCAAAGATCAAACACGCAATACATCTACTTGTGCTGATCTGCTCTGTGTTCCTGTGGGTCTGCTTTTCTGGTGTTAGTTCCTGGTTTCTTACAGCAAACATCTGACAGTTTACACAGATGTTCCCTACAGGGTTAGTTCCCAGTTTTCTTCAGCAGGTACTTTGGGGAAAGTTGTCCTCAAGGTGTACCCCTCATGCAGTGCAGGAACATGGCCCAGTGTACTCTTTTTAGCCCCAGGACCATGTGGCCAAGTCTCTCTCCTGTGTCTCTGTGCATGCCTTCATTTCATTATTTTGAAATTCTAATTTCAACCTCTCTATGTTGTTTTACTCTATTTCCTTGTATTTTGGATGTTCTTATGTCTTCTTATTTTATGTTCATCTGAACCTATTGCATACACATCTTAGAAATACTGATTACCTACAAGGGACGCTTTTCATACTCACTCCTGAAATCATATCATCCATAAATGTCCTGAGCAGGTGGGAAAGATGCCATCAACACCACAATAATCAACTTCAATAACGAGAAGATGCAGATCACATGGGCAACAAGAGAGCTTTTTCCCAATGAGAACGTGTCATTTTTTTACACGTGAGTATTGGCAGTGCCTATTCCTCTCTTGCTAAAGGATTTACTTAGGGAGAATGAAATATCCAAGTCCATTTGAGTCTTCTATGAACTAGAAATTCTTTTAACATTTCTTAATAGCCAGCATGAAACTTGTTTATATTCACAACCTACAGAAGTGTACAAATCAAGAAACCTGGTGAGTAATCAGTCACAACAGACATGATATGAAAGATTTGTCCCTCTTCTGTCATTGTTGTCCCTGTTCTGTGCATTGCTGATGCTAATTGCACTATTGAAAATGTTTTTTTTTCTACATATGTGTATATATTTTCCTTATTAACTGAGATCATTAATAACTAACAGAAATGTAATATTTTGGTTAAAGACAGTCATAGTGCCTATCTTTTCTTTCTGGGTTGTATATGTGGAAGAACTTTTCACAGTACAGTCTTGAAAATAGGGTCATGAGAGCATCTGTTTGAGCAAGTCATTCCCTTATTAGAAAAAAACAGCATGAACAAAACTTGATTATTTCAGACTGCATCCAAACTCAGGGCTGGAAATTAGGTGAAGTTTGGGTGATGAATTCCCTCACGCCACTATGAAATTTGTCACTTCAAGAAAAACCATGCTCAGACTTGTCTCGGTGTAGCATTTAAAAAAAAAAAAAAAAAAAAAAAAAAAAAAAAGAGCGTTAAAAAAAAAAAATTAAATTGCACTAATTTTTAAGTTTTCCATTTACCAATATTATTTCATTTGCAGATTTGGAGAAGGCAAAAACAAGGTTTGGAAGCCATGTACCACTTATTTATTGGATCAAGATTATAATTCTGGATGTCTTTTTAAGACAGAAGGACCTACCCTCGCCATTTCTATCAGGAACAGCAATGGAAGTGAAGAGATCTTTTCTAAAAATCTAAAATCTGATTTTTACAGTAAGTATGAAAAATCATAACTACTTTGGCAGATTTCCAGTTCTCTAAGTTTGAGAAGAAATCAATTATATGGCATGTAAAATAAGTGTGCACGTCAAAACAAAACTCCAGTTATTTCATGCTGATTTTTGTTCCTTGTTGTAGTTACATAGGCTTGTGTGCAGCTGCAGTTAATTGAGATAATATAGGACAGTCAGACTTGTCCCAAAATACAATTTCAAAATCCAAAGGAAAATACTAAATGTGTGTATATATGGGTGTTCTTTATCTAGTGCAGGCCTGCTGAGCAAGAAAATGAATAGTTTTTTGTCTTAGTGCTGACTGTGTGATATTTCTCATACTTTCAACCTTCATTCTTTTGCCATCTTTCATGCAATGTCAGGCAGCAAACTGCTTCTTGTCAAAGATGCTGTCACAAAATCATCATTGATGCCAATAGAAATTAGCTGAGTGGCTATGGTACAGTCTGGCAGAGGAAAAGGGACATCCTACTAGTAGAGAGATGATGTTCCTGTTTTTATTAATTCTTTACTGTCCCCAAATACATATTTAACATCTAGTGTGAGATTAATTTATCAAAAACTTGTGGAATTTTGCATACAAACATCATTCAAAGAGGAGCAATTTTTTTTTTTTTTTCTGATAGAAATCACACAGAATATATACAATGGAGAATTATCTGAAAAAATATATATTCCAAACTTATTAATAATGTCTTAGCAAAAGGGATTAATCACAAATCTGTCAAGGCATCGAACTTTGAGAATGCTTTTATATCTCTGAATTTTACCAGTATCTGTTAAATTATGGAAAACTGCAGCCTGATCCTCAAATTTTCACTGTTAAACACCCACTGATAGCAAAATTAATTTCAAAAAGGTTAGGTAACAAAGGACAAATATCAAGTATCAGACTTTAAATCAGGAAGGCAGAATTTTCATAATACAAGAAGGCAACCAGAAGAATTGAGAAAGCAGGTAGCACTCTTTTCACCCCTGCATTTCCCACTGCCGAAAACTTACCAGCTGTGTAGGTCAAACCATGGAGTTGTTTTCAGACCCTCTGGAAACAGTGAGGGGCAGATTCAGTTGTGCATAGAAAGGAACCCAGGGCTTTTGTAGATGCCCCATCATGTCCCACATAGCCTCCAGCACAGCAAAATTCTGTCTTGGAGGTTCTGTGGTAGTGAATTTGTCTCTTCATTTCCCATGAGGAAGCTTGTTTCTTTGGATTGCAGGGAGTGTGAGGAGACTGAAGTCCTTTCCTTGAGTAGCTAGAATAGGCTCCTGATGTGAGACAGCTACTGCCTTTGAATGTGGTGCCTCAAATGGTGAAGTGTCATGGGCTCAAGCTCCACTTTGATGTTTAATAGAGAGGTCAGCTGCAAAAACAAAACCTCCAAGAAGAAAGTCCACCTTCTTCTCTTACTACTCTGTGAAATATTGAGCCAAGGAAGGAAAAATTATTTTATCTGTAAAGTGCATTTGAGGGTGCTACAGCAAAATTTATTTCTCTTCTCAGTAAAGCCCAGACCACCAGAAAATGTGACCTTCTTCTGGGAAGAGGACACTGTTACTGTAAGCTGTAATAAACCAGAGAGAAATGCATGGTGCTTGAGATTTGAGCTGCAATACAAAAGCAAGTTTGACAAGGAGTGGCAAGTGAGTTGCATGTCACATTTTAATCAACATTGAAAGCAGTAGACATCACATTTTTATTCAACACTAGTAGGAGTTTGAAGTAGCATTTCCATAGAATATAAAATATGGTTGTTTCCAAATTTTCTCCCATCCTATATTTTCAAATATATCTGCTAGCAGAAAACATCTAGATTTTTAGAACCCTGGGTTTCTACTATGCCAGAAATAATTTATAAGTTAAAGGCAGCACCCACCCTAAGAGCTGTGAGCAATCTAAGGAAAAGTCATACATTTAGAATAGAGGAGTTTGGAAAGATAGGATCAGAAAAGAGATTAGGGGAAAGAAGAGAGAAAAAAAAGAAAAAGTAATGTAACAGTATAAAAAAAAGAAATTACACATGATTCTTATTTATTCTATAATTAGCTGTTAAGTATTTCCAAATATTATTTTACTAACTTAAACCTTTCCATTCTCAAATATAACTTGAACATATTTTGTGGATTGGAGTGTCTTTGTATATTGTAAATATGCAACTGTAATGTTACAACTACATTACTACTACAACTTCAACTCAATACCATACAACAAGGAATGGATATGACTAGTCAAAAGCCAATCAAGAAACAGAATTCCTCAAAACTCAGAGAAGGTAACATTTGTTTGAGGTTTTGGATTGACCTGTTCCTTGTCCTAGTTGTGATCATGACTGAGTACAGCATTTTGAAGTACTGTCTTGAAAACCAGAATTGACAATGATAAACCTTCTTTCCCAGTCCAGAACTTCTAAGTGCTGCAGTGTTGGAGAGCAAGGCTTTGATCCAAGGAAGTGCTACTCTTTCCGGGTCAGGCTGAGGAGGCTGGTACCATACTGCAACGTAGTTAAATACAGCAGTGACTGGGCAGCTGAAACGTTTTGGATGAATGGCACATTATTAGGTAACAGCTAATATATATATATGTATGTATATATAGTCTAAGTGCAAAATAAGAAGGGGTGACTGCAAAAGAAGCTGAGGACATGCAGCAAATGAATGTTGCACTACTGTTCTCCATTTTGTGTTATCAAAGAAAGTTCATGTGAATGTTTAATTGAGCCTGTTTAATTTAACTCTGTCTGCTTTTTTCCTGATGGCCCCTGAAGCTACCAATTAATGTCATAATCAGTAAAGTTAAGAGTGTTATTATTTGTGTTATGATAGCACTGAGGATCCCCCAGTGATAGTGATATAATGCATGAGGACTCTGTGGGTGTGTGTGTTGAAGGGGGGGTGCCCGTATATGATATTTGGACATCAAATATGAACTCTAAGAAAATCCCTAATGTCCAATTTTGGAAGGCAGTTTGTTTTCCAAGTACATCCAGTTGAACTACAGGACCACAGGTCACAAAAGTCTGATGCTCAAGGGTGCTGGATTGATCAAAACGAGGAGGATGGGGAAAAAGAGATTGAAGGGAAGCAAAGCCAGTATCAGCACTGATTTCCTAGCAGACAGTTGCATTTAACTGAGGGTGACTGACATTAATTAGATTGTCAATGTAAACAGTATTCCTACTGCTTATCAAAAACAAACCCCAGATTTTCTATGGGAACAAAAACATTGTGCAACACATTTATAGCACAAACTGCCACCCACTAGACTTCATCAGAATTATGAAGCTCTCAGTTGTTCAGTGTAATAAGATTTGAATTCTCTAAAATGCAATGGGCTATTAAGCTCACTGGAAGACAAACATAGCTGGGATGAAATCCTGGACCATGGGTAGCTTGTACACATGGCCACAGACCTACAGAGAAGACCCTTCCCCTATGCAAACTGAGACCTGCAAGCACATCCTCAGGTGTGGCTGGCAAATGCCCTTTGAAATAAGGACAATGTTTTCCTCTGCACCTCTGAGAGCAGACAACTCATCAGCCTTACCTGAACCATTTGACCAGAGGCTGTCAGCAGGTACCTGCAAGGAAGAACATCACAGAGGAGACAGTCTAAATGGTTAAGAGATTCTGTGTGCACTTGAATCAGAAGTGACATTGACACAGCTCCTTCACTGGGGCAAGCAGTTTTCTTCAGGACTAATGAGCTATTTACTTCAAATCTATAATCAGATGAAGCTATGAAGATTCAAGAAATTAATAAACTCTGAAGACCTCACTTAGCACCGGGGGGTCACAATTTTACTTGTTGTTACCTGGCAGCTAAACACAGCAAGGAGGTGGAACAGTCTGGACAGTTGCTTCTGTATGAATAATCATCCAGGGTTTCGGCATCTCTGTGGAGACCAGAAGGCCAGTAGTAGGAGGGAGAGGTTTGAGGTGGCATTACAAAAGCTGCAGGAAGAACACTGAGAATGCAGAAAAATGCACGAATTCATTAGTTTTATATAGTTGCATGTATATAAGGTGTTAGCCTGCCCCTAGTTACTTTCTGGGTATCAACTCCTCTGATTTTCTGGCTCTTTGTTTGCTGGGATTGTTTATTTGTTTTTTGTTGGGAGCTAAGACATTTGGGCTATGTGTAAACTTGCATTTGCAGCTTTAGTGAGTGTAAGTAGGTGTCTGTAATACAGATCTTAGCACAAAGTTGCTTTATCACTGTTAATGCAATATGATGAAGGTGAGTAGAAATACTTGATTCATTCATAATTCATCTGCCTATAAGCCCTCTCTGCTGTCCTGTACTAGGTCAATTTAGATAAATAAAAGCACAATCTCATTTTGTTGCAAGGTTTGGGGAAGCAGAGTTTTTCTTTTCCGTCTCAATTGAAAAATTAAACTTGTCTTATTTGTCCTTAAAAACATTTCTGGTTGTGTTTTTTTTTTGTTTTTGTTTTGTTTTGTTGGGTTTTTTTTTTTGGTTTTTTTTTGGTTTTTTTTTGGTTTTTTTTTGGTTTTTTTTTGGTTTTTTTTTGGTTTTTTTTTGGTTTTTTTTTTGTTTTTTTTTTTTTTCAAGAAAAGTCAACATTTTTGCATGATTAGGAGCATTTACTGTTAAAGCAAAAATTTTTTTTTTGAGATATTCTTTTTGTGATTATTCTTAGATTCATGTGATGATGATATAACTCCTCAGTCAAAGACAGTAATTATTTTAAGTTGTTCGCTGGCAGTACTCTTAATGATGCTTATCCTCCTGATCCTTCTGTGTAAATGGCAGAGGTAAATATAGTTTTATTGGTTACTACTAAATAACTATGTGGTGAAAATAGAGCTGTCATTCTGGATGAAGCCTCTTTTGATGAAAATTCTTATCAAGAAAATGAAGTCATGGTGAAGATGTAAAAGTCGGCAGCTTAATCACTATTTGAGGAATAATACATCCTGGCCTTCCAAATACCCAGGACTTTCATTTACAAAATTGGAACAATTCTGGTAAAAGGCAATGTTTCAGGATAAAATTCTGTCTCTTCCACTTAATTTCTTCTCTTTTTAAGAAATTTAGTTAAATTCTGAGAAGCCAATTTTACTAGCTACTTCTTCTGAAAGCACATTATTTTGTTCAAACTTCATCAATCAATCAAAATGTCTGTTTGTAGTAGGATAAAGTAAACTTGAGTGCATTTAACTTTAATAAGACTGTATCATTATTTAGATTGGCGGTTGAATAATGCTGTTCATGTTTAAAACTCATAATTTAAAAAAATCCCAAACAACTACGAAGCCCAAAAAGGCCCCAGATTTTGGTTTTTTGGTGGAAAAAAAAAGCACCAAAAATTGCATATATTCAGAGATGAACACATTTGTGACTCTAATTACCCTTTTAGTTCATAAATTAAGTTTTTTTCTCCTGAACTGCTATGGTTCACATTTATGTTTGTGTCCACTAACTCAGCCAGTACAGCTGGTTGCTACACGATCTTCCCTGTCTAGGGGAAGGTAACCAGAGAATGCAAGCTCTGACTACTGCATCGAGCAGAATGGCATGTGCTGAATAACTGCAAGTTTGTGTAAAGTCTGGATTTTGCTAGACTGGGATTGGGTTGAAAATTTATCAAAAAGTCTCTTAGCCTAATGGTGTTATCAGACTGTTATAACTGCTTTTTTACTTTAGAACACATTTAAAAGATATCAAAAACAGAGTACAGTCATGTAAAATATGTTTGTGGGTACAGAACTGTGCTGAAAGAGATTTTTGTATGAATAACTGTGCTATAACAAAACATTTATTTGTATTTTTTTTCCTTTTTGCAGGGTTCAGATGTCAGTCCTGCCTGCTATACCAGACCCAAAATACCCATTTGCTGATCTCTTTAATGATCATAATGGAAACTTACAGGTAAAAATCACCTTAGCTGAGCTGCAAACTCCAAAATGTTGAGAATAATTTGAAGGTAGCTATTGATTCTTGCTCTGCACAGACATTACTACAAGGAGTCTCTGACCCAAGATAAAAGCCTCAAAACCCTTCTCCTTGTGCAGCATCACCAAGAGGATCCATGGAGCAAAAGCTCATAAAATCGGTGCAGTGCTGCTTTGGGACTGCGAAAAGACACTTGCTACAGAGACAGAGAAACTGCTGGAGATGAATTTCAGGGTGTTGAGAGGAACAATATCCACTGAAATGACATTGTGGTGTTTGCATCCTTTCCTGCAGATGATAGGTCAGGGAGCTTGCTTCCACCTGATCTTGCGCTTTATGTTTGTGATGTGCTGGCACAGTGATGACACTCACACCTTTGGAGGTTCAGTCACAATAGGAAACATCCAGCCTTAGCCATAGCATGTTCACAAAACCTTTAGGCACAGAATATCTATCAAATTAATAGATTACAGTTCTTACTTTTGTTTTCTTAATACTTCTTATGAGTCCCTGACATCACATATGTGGTGTAGTTTTCTGTGTTAGTTGTACTAGTTTTTACCTTGATTGCTAGTAAGTTTCCTCTAAAGGGGAAACATTAAATGTTTATGCTTAAATATTTATGTTTTCAAATCCAGTGGAATCAAACATCAGTAATAATTTTTCAGTGACAAGCTGAAAACTCTTTATATAAAAAATAGCTTTAAACTCAAAGTGAAGAAAAAAGATACAAATTCAAATTAGTACTGAAGAATTAATACAGATATACTATTTTGCCTAAATCTTCATCTGAATTTAATCTTAGTTTAGATTAAATCAGTGCTTGGGTCAAAGAAATCATGAGTTTATCAAAGAGGGAACACCAGATATTTTACACATCCAAGGTTTTCTAAGGGCCCTAATTAAATACAAAAATTTATTTTATGTGGTCTCAAGAATATAAGTAGGAGTTTGTATGCAGTTCTGGAATCCTATCTGCTTTCCTGCCATTCTGTCTTTCTTCTGTCCTGCTATTTCATGTCCTGCTTCTCTACATTGCTTCCATTTCATCTTCTCCATTGTGGCCTATCCTGGAAATATGCCAATATGAAAGCTGGTAACTGGTATCTGTACAACCAGGTTTCTTTTGACAGATAATTATCTCTGCCAACATTAACATTTTAATTTTTCTAGGAATGGCTAGACAAAAATGACCATGTGGTGTTGCAAACCAAGCTGGAATATGAAGAACCAGAGTCCATCACTGAGGCAGAAAGCCAGCAAGAGGATGGGAAGAACAGTGACAAACAGGGGCCTTTGGAAAAGATCTTCACTTTTTCAGGAGCAGCTGAAAATAATGATGGCAAAGCAACTGAGACTGCCTGCCTGATACCAGCACCCAACACTACAGCTCCTTTCGCTGGCTTCCATATTTTAATGAACGATGACATGTATGTGATGTTATAAAAGATGCATAATGCAGAAGGTGGTAGGAAATTCCATAAAAATCCTGATGAGTCTGGGAGAGTGACTGAATAGAAAAGGTCATTGTGATAAGATTCACATCAAGAAAGACACTGGGCTGTGTTTTTAGATCTGTACTTTCCCAACAGCTACAATCTCTTGGGCAGACTCAAGTGTTTGAACCAAACTCCTGATAATTTACAGAGTCAGGAATTGTTCTTCTAATTGGGGTTTACCCCTAAGACCCATTTTCCTTCTGTGGACAGGGGAGCACAGGAGCTCTCCCATAATATATGTCAGCAGAACTGAGATTTAATCCCTCTGCTTATGGAGAGTGTAGAGCAGGGCAAACACCATTGTTCTTCCCAAATGAAGAGAGAAAATAAAGAGGTTTTGCTGTCTCATGTAAAGAGATTTTTCTTGCCTAACTTTGCATTTCGTTACATGCCTTAAAGGTTTTATAGAGAAACAATAAGGTCCACTTCTAAGAAGAGATGAGCAAGGATGTACACTATTGAATCACATTTTAGCCTGCAGACACTTCAGTGTAGGCAGCTTCCTCCAGAACAGCAGGGCTTCAAGTGTTTCCTCAGAAGGTCATGTCCTCTGTGTCTTACAGTTTTTGAATAGTCAGCCTTTACAACCTTTATTTTAGAATGCTGAAGTTCATTTTGAACAGTATTTATGTTTAACTGAGTTACATTTATTTGAAACGGGAGTTTAGTGCAATCAGCACCTGTAGACACAAATTAGGAGTTCTTATTCATATTGCTTATACTAGTCTCATTTTTGTTTAGAAAATGGGGAGTTTGGGGTTTTTAACAAGTTTAAAACATAAGTTTAGAACAATATTTTAAAGTTTTCTAAACATATCATCTTTTAAAGTATGTTTAATTTCAAATTGAAAGTGCAATCATTACTCAGCAATCAGACTTGACAAAAAAATCTTGATTATTCTGAGTTTCTCTATATCACTTATGTTACATGCTATTTGAAAGTAAATTTTGTAACAAAAAATTAAGTGTTAAAACTGTCTATCATCTGGGTAAGCAGATATAGTGTGATTATATGCTGAATTAGCTAGTTATCACTTGCATGTCAGTCATTAAATGGCTTTATGAGTTGACTAAGCCTTGCCAATCACATACTTTCATTATGCAAACACTCTATTGTGCAAATTGGAAATTGCACATATCAGAAAATTACAGAGATTAGTAAATAATTTTAATTCAGTGTTTTAAAAACTTCTATTCCAGATCTTTTCAAGAATAGTAAATAATAATATGGATCATAAAGTGTCAAGGTCTTTGTCTAGGTGTTACGGTTTGTTTTATAAAACAAAAAAATACAGACATTTACTGGCCAGTAAGTGGGAAACTTAATTGGAAGGACGGTTCGTCTACATTCCCCAAGCTTTTTTTGACATTGTCACAGATGTGACTGCTCACTAACAAGATTAACGTGCTAACAAAGGATTTTCCATAATCCTGAAAACAAGTTTGCCCTGTATGTAAGTTTGAGGGGTGCTCTTTGTACACTGCCCACTTCTGGAAATTTTTGTGAAAGGTAACCATGAAAAGTTTCAATAGCACTTTAAGAATGCATTGAATTTTAAGCTAATTCAAGCTCTGTAAAATTTGATGAGCAGAAACTATCTCAGCTCAGCTCTTTGTACATGATATAAATTGTCATTTTTGCATTAGAGCCAAAGAAGTTATAGTGAATTACAACAGACAAGAACCTGCTCCAGTAATGATTCTATGAATAAAGAAGGAAGTAAAGCACAGAATATATTGTTTAGTTGCTTCCTCTTCAACCCACATAATATGATTGCCTGCAAAGCTAGCTACTTCAATTAAACCACTTTCTGTTGCATAACTCCTTGTCTGTCTGCATTCAAAATGTTTTAGTACATTTTCCTGAAATATTATTCTGCAAAAAAATAGAGGAGAACATTATGTTGAATTGCTCTGTTTCACCAGCTGTCCTGAAATGTTATAATCATGTAAGTTTTTAGTACACACTATATATCATATTGTGTTTTATAGATAGAAAGGGTTTTTTTGTGCATGTATGCAACCACATGGACATTGTATATAACATATTGGAAATAAAACAAATAAAACACCCACATACCTCAAATATTTATTTTAAAAATGTTGCCCAAGAAGGAAATAAAACATAGGGAATTATTTGCATTCAACAAAAGCTCCCTTCCCAACACTTAGAAACTCTACAATAATGTCTACAGAGTGATTAAACACACAATTTAAGGAACAAGAAAGGTCTTGCCCCAGGTGCTGTTGATGATTCTATCAAACACGGTAGAAGAAGACACATGCCAGATTAACCATGCCCACAGTTAGAGGCTACTGGAGGCTTCCTAACCACCCCTTGCCATCTGCCATTTTCTACCATTTTGCCATCACCTTTTCTCCTCTCTCTCCTCTCCTCTCCTCTCCTCTCCTCTCCTCTCCCTTCCCATTTCCTGGATGCTCACACAAATATGCATTCCATCTCCCAGAGCAGACTTCCACAAATTAGCAAATTAAACAGCCAGACAGGAAAAGGCCTGTTCAGTTCCCCACAGAGAAAAGAAGGGTACCCAGTAATGTTCACATCTTCATTCTTGTTTATTCAAAACTTGTCATGTTCTTCAAAGGCAAGAGTCCCTCAGATGTTATATCTTGTTCCCTCATTATATTCCAAAGGAAGGGAATGGGTTCTGTGGTAGTCCAGACTAATTGAACAGCATTTTCTTAAAAGTGGAAGAAACATAATGTATATTTCTTCCTCATGCAATTTATGTGCTAGCTACAGCAGTACCAGGCCGATTTATATTGATAAATTGAATATCTCTATTGTTTGCTTTGTTTTTCATGTCTGATTTTCAGTGATAGGAAGAATAGGAGGAAATAATGCTTTTGCTAAAACAAGTAACAGAACTTACTGAAGCCAGTCTTCTACAATACTTTTGCCATTGTTTTTTAACAATTGTGCTTTTAAATTTATTTGGAAGTAAGCTTTGCTCAACTATCAAATGCATAATTTTGACCAAAAAATGGTTGCTTCTTTTGCAATAAACCTAGAATCTTAGAGTGTATTTAACAAAGCTTTCAACCATTCTTGCATTTTTTTTTTTTTGCAGCTTACATTTTTATGGTTACTAAACTCAGCCATACAAAACATAGTTTATTTTGCTTTTCCCTTTTCCTGAAAACAATGCAAACTGCAAAGATTAAACTGGAGGGTCATGTTCATTAAATGCTTGAAAGACTGGATTATATAATTTATTTATTTTTTAAGCCATATGGGCCTAAACTTGTCAAAATACCAAGGGCAAGAAGTCAGCATTTTCTGCGGGAAAAGAAGAAGTTACCCCAATTGACCTTTTGCTACTGCATATCGAAGTACAGATCTATCACTGACTAATCTACAGCAGTTAGTAGCTGTAGATTAGTCAGTGCAACAAGAGAAGAAATGAAATAATAACTCCTCCACCCCTGGAAATTTCTTGTAACCCTTACGATTTGAGAGCTGGCTTAACACTTGCTGCATGGCTTGCTCCTGCCTGGTTTCTTGCTGGAATGTGCTGGCACAAGATTTTCTGAGCAGTGGGAAATAGCAGCTGTACCCTCACCCTGAGCAATGACAGGTCCCTGCACGCATCCACACTTGCCATATTGCAAGCTGGAGAGGAGCCCCAAATCTATAACTTGAGAAGTTACATCTGTTTGAGGCTCCTCTCTCCTCTTTACTGGGGTGCATCAGGGCCAGGGGTGGAGGCAGAGGCAGAACCTATCTTCCCCTCCTGCTCTGCAGCTCTGAAGGCAATGTTCTATCATAGTTGCAGGCAAAGGAGTCCTGTGTCTCTTCTCTAGTGAAATGACGCAATTTATTTTTCAAATCAAAATCCCCTGGTTTAGTGATAGGTTTCATGTTTACCTGCTCTTTGTATGGGGCTTCTGATTTCCTAGTCTTAGAAGATCATTGTGAATAAGAAACAATATGCACCATATTAAAAAAATCTCCCTATATATATATCTAGGCAAGCTAAAAATATTATCAGAAGATGGGCCAAATAATGTCTTCACATTTCTGAAGTACTTGCTATTAAAATTGTATTGAATAAAAGAGAAAAAAAAAATTGTCTCAGGACTATTTTATTACTTTTTCTTTCTCTCTCTTTCCTTTGTGTCAGCACGCTCCGGCATCACCCTTTTTTGATAAATGTTTTCCTGTTCTACATTGGTCTACAAAAGTCTTCTGTTAAAAAGTAGCATTTATCACTGTGTTCCTGGAAGGTTGTTAAAGGCAAGAGCATATTCAGTTTCAGATTTTTGATAAGAAAGCTAGATGGGTTGATAAATTGTAGGCAATAGGTCTTGCAAGGTCTAGAGAGAGAATGAGCTCTCTGCATTAACTCTCTGCACTGCTAGGAAATTTTATAAATAAGAGGAAACATTTCAGCCCAACCCCCTTAAAGGATAAGATATCCCTATAACAGTTAGGAAGTGCCATTAGTATATATCTTAGTTAAGGAGGGGATTAAAGTCACTAATTGTAAGATAGAGGGGACATGTATTACCTTGCTGCTGTGTGTGGCACAAACAGGTCTGCTTTGTCCAGTGATTCTTTTAGTGTGATGAGGTTTATGGAAAAAGCATCAATCCCATTTTGGTGGGCAGCTGCATCCCTGGGCTGCGGAGTTATATATTGCCTTACCCCTCTGAGCCAGCCAGTTTGGAAAAGGGATTTTTTTTTTTCTGCGAAAGAGCTGAGCTTCCAAAAAAAGGGAGGGAACAGCATAGACAAATGCACCTTAGTTTTTAAATGGTTATGGGAGGCCCTTCTTACTAAAATAAGCAATGAGCCTGACTTCTACACACCCTTGAATTCTTTAAATGTTGAGCCATAAAGTTAAGCAAGGAGAGGGAGAAGGAGAGGGAGAGGGAAAGCCCTGGTAAGATCAAGGGAAAATTTCAACTCCGCATGCACAAGAAGGCCTATTTAAAACTGTGCTTGGTCCACAATAACAATAAATAATGCCTTCCACCTGAATCTTAAAGGATGGATTTTCAAGTATTCTATCTACCTCAATTTACACACATTCACAGAGGCAGTGGGAAACCACAGCCATTCACCAGCTTATACAGGCACTGCCCAGAATCTCCCTGATATCCAAGAGAAGTACAGTCCAGCACAACAGAACCAGGCATACTGGTCTGCTAGGCAAACAAGTATATTTCCAATGCATTAAATTATCACAGACCAGATGAAACTAATCAATACATACAAAAGTTCACCTCTACTTTACAGTAAATCCTGCCATTAGCAATGGTGTTACGGTTAGAAAATGGATGTGTTTTGGGACTTCTCTCTTTAGGTAGCTCAGCTTTCATTTCCATATAAAAGACTCTTCATCCAGCGGTTATGAAGATGATTCGGGCTTACTGTGGGCCTACTAATACCTGCTCCACTTCTGATTGTGTTACCTTTGTGTATTGAGTTTGCCTGGGGTTTTTACATAATAAACCAGGAGAGAACGCCCCAAACAGCCCAGCTTCAGGCTTGTGTATGAATCAATAGAAAAGCAGAATACAGCAAAACAGATGTTTTTGTTTCCTATCATATTCTGCAGATGTTGTTCATAAAGAAACTAAAGCTGAGTTGGGGAGTTACTTGTGCAATTTTCCCGGCATTCATTCCAAAATATTTGAACTTCAGTACAAAGAAAGGCAGTAAACAAAGGGTCTAGCAGATGGTTGATACTGGAGTTATCGCTCATGGTATCTCAGTGCGTGCAAATGTGTCCTGTGTCTTGCATGCTATTTTGCATAAATAACAGGTGTTAGATCACAATCAACAGCACAAAGGATTTAAACACCCAGGTACTGGAGAAAATCTCCACATCAGAAAAGACTCAGGGGTTACCATCCCCCAGACTTAAAACAGGTAGCACAAGTAGTATGCTATAGATTAAAAACAAGAGGTAAAAGAGGCAGTCAGAAAAGAGTCTGTGTTTCCTCTCAGTTTTGATTACACAAGAACTGTGAAGTTATTTTATATCTTTGGTTGAAATTAATTAAGTCAGAATTGTTTTTAATGTTAGCACCCTTGCTGAGGTTCTCCTTCTGCTGCCATGGCACTCAGTGGGAGGACCATCCTCACCAGTGAACAAGGGAATGAGGACAAAGTGGGAGCACTTAAATGCCATAGCATTGGCATTTGGACAATTGAGTGATGGGTTTCAGTAGTACAATTTTCCTTCAAATGTTATGTATCAGCCTTTTATGGCAGCTTTTGGTTTGATGTGAATAGGTGTTTAAAGAGACCATGAGAAATATTTTGCAACACACCCATAAATCTACATCACTATTAATGGGCTCAGTTGTATGTTAAGGAGGAATTTGGCATCATTTCCCCATATTCTGCCTGGTAGTTGGCAGAATGTGAAATCTGTTGAATGCAGAAAGAAAATCCAGTTGATGTTTATTCCCTAGCAAGATATTTTGACGTGGTTCTTTGAAGATGAAGAATCAAATGAACTGAAAGACTGAGAACCCAAGTAATCTTTTGTTCCAGTGTTGATCATACAGCAACAGTGAAATTAATAGAAAAATTAAATTACTCCTTTAAGAAAAGGAAGAGTGATTTTACTAGAAGGACACTTCTGAAAGTCATGAGTAGATGTCTCGATTATATATGTTTTTTTTGTGATTTTGTACTTCAAGTACATTAACTACACCACAGAGTCAGAAAATTTATAACCAATGCATTATAGACATCTTCCATTAGCAGTTAGAATCCAAATTTTATTCCAGATATTGTTTGAGAACGTTGTGGTTTAACCCCAGACAGCAACTAAGTACCGTGCAGCCATTCTGTAACACCTGCACCCCACACCCCCTGGTGGAGTGAGGAGGAGAATGCAAAAAAAAAATGTAAAACCTGTAGTTTGAGATAAGATGAAATAGTAGTTGATTTAAAATATGATGATGATAATAGCAATAATAGAAATAATCATAATAATAAATGAGTACAACACAAAGAAAGATAGGGATAAAACCCAAAAAGGGCACATGATGCACAGCAGGGCTGCTCAGCACCCACTAACCAATGCCCAGCTCAGCCCAGAACAGTGATTGGTCCCTATCAGCCAATTCCTCCCAGTTAATATACTGAGCATGGCATTCCAAGGTATGGAATACCCCTTTGGCCAGTTCTGGTCAGCTGTCCTGCCATGCTTCTTTCCAATTTCCTGTGCACCTGCTCACTGGCAGAACACAGGAAACTTGAAAGTCCTTGACTTAGGGTAAACAGGATAGACACTACTTAAACCAGCTAAAACATTGGTGTATTTTCAACATTATTTTCATGCCAAATCAAACCCACAGCACTGCACTAGCTACTAGGGAGAAAATTAACTCTATTGCAGCTGAAACCATGACAAAAAAAAAAAAAAAAAAAAAAAAAAAAAAAAGACAGTCATTCCTAGAGTTGAGCAGAGGGAAGGATCACTTACTTCTATGTGCTGGCAAAGCTCTCTCTAATTCAGCCCAGGATGTCACTGGCCTTTTTTCCTGCAAGGCTGCATTGCTGACTCATGATCAGCTAGTTCTGTACTAGCCTTGCCTTCCTTGCAAAGCTGCTTCTTTCCAGGGGGATTCATCCCCAAGCCCATGCTGCTCCCCCAGTACAGGATTGTGCATTTCTTTTTGCTGAACTTTATGTTCTCATAACCCTGTTTCTCTAGCCTTTTAAGATGACTGTCCGAAGGTACACATTTTATTTTGCACAGGTGACACTTCCATGCCAATGCCAAAGGCATGGTTCAACCACCCTTTGGTCAGCACTGGTGCTAGAAGCAGCACATTTTGGAGGATGGTGGTTGATAACACCCATTGTTATGACAACAGGATAATAAATTATTGTTTTAAACATTATGATATTTAGTCAGGGAGTATTTAAGAGAAAACACTTATAAGAGAAACCATGCAAAGAATGCACAGAATTATAGACAACAGCTACAGAGAGGAAAAACTGAACTAAAAAAGAAGCTAAAAAGGTGAGGAAAGGACAGCACACATAGTAAACTTAGCCCTCAAACAGTAGACAACAAACCTTTTTGATGTCTTGATGTGATTTTACTCTTATGGCCTTAAAAGAAACATGAGTTGAAGATGAAATACAAATGCTCTGACATCATTCACACATTCTGTCAGCATTTACATTGGTGTTTGCAGCGCAGTCTTTGAAGACACAAAAGAAATTTTGCAAACAAAGTCAGCCTGAGGGGTAAAATGATTTAGCAAATCTAATAAAAATAAGTCCTCTAGGACACAGATAAGCTATTGGACCACACACCAATACAGAATGCATCTTACAAGGATCAGATGTGTTTCTCTTCTTGTAGTACTCTGACAATACAGTCAGCTGCCTCCGGGTATTTTGGAAAAATACCATGATCACAATGTCCTATGTTATTTTGAATAGAAGTTCAGTTTAATCCTTCAGCATATTGACTTTAAAGTGCAAGAAACCTTAAAGGTCCTTATAGGCTAGATAAGCATGCAGATCATACCGAGGAGACCTATAAAAAGTGTTAGAGAGCTGAAGACAACCTTGCTGGTCATAAAAACTGACACAGCAAGTTACAGTGTTTGATGAGGGTAAAGGGGTAATTTGATTTCTGTAGGTATTTGCTTAAAAATCAATTCAATAACTAACACACACATCAAATATTCTTAAAGTAGGATATTATTTTCTCTCTAGTTCCATAATGAGAATATTTTGAAGCAGACAGTATTTCTTCCACTAAACCCTGTAAAATCACTCAAGACACTTTCATTCAGAACAGGTGATTCTCCATGGTGGAACAGTCCCATCAAGTACAATGAAATCTTCAGGGATAAAAACTTTCATGTTGCTTATGTTTACTATCCAGTGGGACATGTACACAAGAGTATTATCTTTCCATTTCTGCCTGGCAAAATACTAAATACAAGCCATAGAACATGTGAAAGGATGTCAAAAATCATCACAATGTTTTCTCTAGACAAATAATGAAAAAATAAGGCCAAAATAATCTTTCAGGTGTTTACAAATAAGAGAAAATGTGATCTCCATTTTGTATAACCTTACTTCTAACTTTCTAAAAGGAGAGAACCATGTTTGCATTGCTATTCCATATACAGTACAGATGAGTATAGCACACTCCAGGAGAACATTTTTTATTTCTCTAGTACATATTTTCTTTTCCAAGGTCTCCAGTAAAGAGGTCTCACTGAAATCATCATAGTGTCTGAAAATAGAATGGTTAGTTTAAGAAATTGAAAGCATATAAATCAAATTTCCACTGCCCATTCTAAGTTCAGATTAAAGCCTGAGTGCTACCATAACAGTACCCCATCAGCCTGCTTGGAAGATTTTCTTCACCTTTTTTTATAAACTATATAATGGTAGAACAGGATAGCAACATTTTTTGTTTGATTCAGCGTGATAATTCTTATATTCTTGTTTCCCTTTATCACTGGAGTTTGGAGAGGTTCAAATACCCCTATGGACACGCATCAGTCTTACACGACCCCATACCATGAGAAAAGGGCTTTCTTGTTCATTGGAATCTGCCATCATCTGAACACAAGATAAAAGAAATCTGATTGAGGGAAACTACAGAAATATTAATGGACATTCTCTTACTGGTGAGTACGTATACAATCAAGGGTGAGAGAGGAAAAGCAGTGACAAAAGGTAACAATTGTTACTTGAATTAGATGCTACTGCTTCCTCCCTGGGGACATTTAGGGGTGGGCAAGTAGAGCAAGCCCAGCTTTTTTGCTAAGCCAATATTATAACTTTGAACTGCAGAGAGAGGACAGCTGTCACAGCCTCCCTTCACCAGTTTCAGGATTGGTGATGCCCCTGTGCAGCAGGCTTTGTTTCAGAGCCCCTTTGCTGCTGGCTGGCTGGTGGCCACAGTCAGTGTGGTTCATAGCACCAGACACCTCAGCTCTAGTACAGACGTTACCTCAGAGCTAGTCACCCTCCATTCTCTTCATAGTCAGTACAGAAAAACCACTTTCAGGGCACTATTAATTTCATCTAAAGAAAGTATAAACAGCAGGCCAGGTGAAGGACCGCAACGTCCTTCCTCTTTCTGCTGATATTAATGTAGGCTCAGGACAACTAATGTAAATGTAGGCTCAGATGTGAGCATACATTTAAACTGAGTGGGGATGAGTTCTTCTTGAGGTTTCTTTAGTGTAGTATCCTTTTTCACTGATGTCTGGGTGTTTCAGTGGGTACATACCCCACAGAATCAACAATTAAATGACAAAGGAAATTTCTTCCTTTAAGCCAGGTGAGCAGTGCAGGTCAGATTGCACATCGAACTGCAAGTGTTTAAATGTAAGAATGCAGAGATTGGATTTAGTTGTACACACATAGGTATCTAGCATCATCAAAGATGCTCATAATATTATTCCTGTTCTCCAGCTGTCACGCCAGACCTCACAGTTTTTCCGCAAGGAGGAAATACTCTGTCTAATATCTAATAAAAAATGTCAGTAACTGCCCATGAGCTGCAGTAAATTGTGTCTTTGGGTAGCACTTTCACCTTGATGTCCACTAACAATGCTCTAGACAAACAGCATGACACCCTTAGCAGTCTCTCCAAAAGCAAACTGGTACGAAAGCATGGCATCCATCTTGCTGAGTTGACCAAGTGTTGGTTGTCTCATATCCAGTCGAGGAGACTGACGAGTGATTTCCCATGGAAAGCAACAGTTATCTGTAGGGAGCACTCCACATCACCTGAGATACCCATCAGGTTGAATAACTTCCTGTTTTCTTTCTGACTACAGTGTAGCCAAAACAGCTAGCTCCTGCCTGAGTCTCCAAAAATTCTGCTTTCACTGGTTATTGTGGTTGGCTTTTTACACAGGAGGGACTGAAACCTTACATACTCAGGTTAAATACTTCTTGAAAATGGACCCTTATAAGCTAAGAGGTTATCAGAAGCATCTAAGGAATATGTACATTGAATGTCTATAGCCATTGCACAAATGTTTCAAAAAAGACATTCCCATACACAGCAGCTACTTATTAAAGAGCATTTGCCTACACTCATAGGCAAAATAGCAAAGAAAGCAAATGGAGATGTCAAATTGCCCCAGGTCTGTCATCAGGTCCATTAGAAACAAAATTTCTTTCCAGCAGTCACATGAAAGAAGTTCCCAAGTAATCATTCACACATAGTGTATCTTTTGCCTCCATCCCATCTTCAAAGCATACCCTGGTGGTCCATCCATGAGTATGAGACAGTCTTTTTCTTCTACTCCCACTTAAAAGTCAGTCCTCTATCTTAACCAATACTTTCCATGTGAATATGGGATTCGCCATGGGGAGAATTAGCAGAAAAATAAAACAAGTTTTGATTTTCCAATAAGATAATATGGACCACAAGGACAATTGTCCCAATGAAATATTAAATGCAGATTCTTTTGATCTCAATAAATAAGATACTATAATAATTTAATAAAATTCTCAGGAAAAAAGAAAATAAATAATAGTAAATGGAAACATACCAAATATTAATATTTTTAATATGGGTAGAGACATTCCACATTGGTTTTACTTGTGTTCTTTTGAGACAGAACTTTTCTGATCTGAGTTTTAAAATATATTTTTATCTGAATGATTTATCCTTTCAAAGCTTCTAAAATAATTCAGAAAATTTTAAAAGCTGAATATCCTCTTTTATGAAGATATCTCTACATATGGTTATCTAAAACTAGGTCCATGACATGAGAACTGGAATACCACTCAAGTTTCTTAAAAGCATTGCTGGTCAAAACTAAGATAATTTTCTTGTTCAATATAAATGGTGTAGCTACTTCTGAGATCAATGCTGCACAAAATACACTTTAGATCCCATTACAGAAAAAGCAAAAGAGAAAATTGTGTCTTGGTCATGTTAGGGCTCCAACAAAATTTGGTATGAATCCATATAAGGACTGTGCCTTGTACCATGCAATTTTCCCCAACTGGCCAATTATAAATTTGTGAAAAATCATACACTTCCTACCACTCTGAAACCTCATATACACTTTGAAAAAGCATGCCAGTCTCACAACTAAATGGGATGCTGCTTGATCACAAGACTCATAGAACCACTTAGTTGGAAAAGACCTTTAAAAGTCCAGCACTAACCCAGCAGCACCAAGTCCTTCATTAAACCATGTTCCCAAGTGTCATAGCTACACATTTTTTGAACACTTTTGGGGATGGTGATTCTGCCACTTCCCTGGGCAGCCTATTCCCATGTCCACCTTTGGTGAAGAAATTATTCTTAATATCCAATATAAGCCTTCTCTGTCCAACTTGAAGTCATTTCCTCTTGTCCTTGAGGGACAGAGATGAACAATTCTTGTGCTCCACATCCTTTAGCCAGCCATATGCTCATAGCAAAAGGTTGGGGCCTCAGATTTCCTACTGCTCTCTAATGTATCGACACCTCTTAACAAATCTGCCAGTGTAAAATCAGCAGCTTTTGAATCTCAATATTTCTGTGAGGCTCCAAAGTCACTGGTCAAATCTGTTCCTCCACCCCCCTCTAGTGGGAGGTCCACACAGCAAGTGTTTCCTCCCTCTCCTTCTTCCCACCATACTTTGAAGAATAAAGGGCTGCTCTGCACGCCTGACAACCCTGCTTCAATGGCTTTGCTTTTGCGGGGACACTTGCATACATGTTCAATTTACCATATTTTTTACCACATTCTCCATGTTCAAATTAATTAGTTCTAAGCCACAAGGCTACATTGAAAGAATATTTAAACTGCAAAATTGCCCAGCAGTCCAATATTATGAAGTGTTCACATAAAGTTAAGTTTAATTCATCACTATATGAATATGTGTTTTGCCTAAGGATTGAAATTAAAGATCATAAGACTCCAACTTCATTAAAAATACAGGATGAACAGTGCTTGGACATGAATCAGTTTTGTGTCATGACTGAAGATCACTGAAGAAGCTTTGGAGACAGGCACTGCATGAGGCAGACGAACAAAAGGCATTGTGGTAGAAGTCACTGAACGCTTCTAGAAAACCAGTTGCATCCTGTCTTGGACAGATTTTCTTTAAAATAATATAAATTCTACATTCTCACATTTTAGACGTGTGATTTTGAAATATTTTTTGCTTGAAGAATTGTTGAACTTTTGCAGCAGCCACTAAGATAAATAGGAGCACTACCCTGAGCATACATGCTGCTACATGTATGCATGTAAAAATCAGACCTCGGGCATCTCGAATTAACACCCCAAATTAGCTGGCACTTTTCACAATTCCCTATCTATAAAATGGGGAGAAAAAATGCCACAGGGACATTATGAAGATAAATTCATTAATTTTTGTTAATAAGCAGGATACTATGGAAAAAAAAGCACCAGGGAAAAGCCCATTAGGAAATGAATAATTATGTATTCAGTGCAAGGTTTGGATGGTGTGCAGAAAATTAGGCATGGGGACATATCTTAAGTGATAAGAAGAAAAAGGAATACTGCATGGCTGATCATTTTGGGAACACAGTCTGCCTTGTGCACTGAGTGAAGCAGGACCCCTGTGAGTGGACATGACTGCAATTAATGACTGCATTAACACAGGCCACTGTAATTTTCTTCCTTCTTTCTTTGTGACTCTGCAAAATTTCTTTGCTGAGTATATGATGGGATGATAAACATATATTTAGAGTATTAAATGAATTGTTTCATGTTATGGATGGGAAATTGGTATCTCCCAGCTTAAGAAATTCTAGGCTTTCCCTGACTTTTTTATCAAGTATAACCTGGTAAATCTGTGGGACAACCAGAAAGAATACCACTTGGGGTATCACTAAAAATGTAAGGATGACCTTGCATGAACATTAATCCTTTTCTTGCAGCAGTATTGTTTGTTTTGTGAGTGAAATAAAGCATAGGTAGTCCTGTATATGACAGGAGTCCAAAAAAAATCTCCATATTCCTCAGAAGCTGAGTAAGGTGAGAAGAGCTGGCACACAGAAAATGATGCTGCAGGCATTGAGCATGCTCTGTGGAAGACAAAGGTGAAGAACTCTTTGAAGATGGAGTTTGTACAAGGCTTATTTTCAGAAGAATATGCACATGGTTACTCAGAGATTAGAAGAGTCAATCTCTTCAAAAGTTCTGAAGAGGTGATTTCCAGAGCTTTATAGCCTAAGCATATATGAATTAATTTTCTTCTTTTCCCAAGGAAAATAATAATTATTTCTTAGATATAATGACATTTTATTTCGAATTTCAAACCATTTTCACAGACTAGGAGTGGAATAGTTCTATTTTCCTTTCAAATCTTTGAAAAGAGTTTTTGCATAAATTCCAATGCTGAACTATCTCCCCAAGTTTCTTACAGAAGTGGGGGTGAAAGCCTGGGTAGCAAACAGAGAGGAGAAAAGACAGCAAAGCTCAAAGTGGCTGAAAGCACATTTCCAGGGGAAGGTAGTACAACTGTGAAATTGTGTTACTGCCAGAGTCAGCTGCAATAAAACATCACAGAAACTTTCATAAGCATAATGACTATCAAATTGATCTGAGGTCTTCCCAATAAATATGACTATTCTGTCAGCATCTCAGTAGCTGATTGTTATGCCATTTACCTTCTGATTACCTCTTTCTCCTAGGTTAACTGATTTTAAACATCTGCCTTCAAGCTGTCAGACAAGTTGGTTCAAAACTCACCTTAAAGCTTAAAGTAAAGAGAAATTGAAATTGGTTTCACTGCAGAGAGTGTCTGTTGGCACTGATCTCAACCACAGGGGCTGAAGCACTTCATCAGCTGTTCCTGCATCAGCTGCAGTGACTGGGTGCTGGCTGACATTCTGGAAGAGACAAGGCTAAGATTAAATCATCTTGCCTTCTTCTGATTAAGGGTTAGATTAGGTTTTGAGACAAATTGTAATATTTATCAGATGAAAAAAAAATTTTAGGTAGAAGAGAGTGTACAAGAGGATCATCATGCAAGTGGGCTCACAGTAGATTTTCAGACCTAAATGCTGTGAACAAATGATTTGACTGTTTTTTTTCTTTTTGGGTTTTTTTTTTTTTACCTTTTAATTTCTGAAGTACTGCCTACTGACAATCCTCATTACACTCTCTTCCAAATGCAGTGGGGAAAAATTTGCTAATCTTAGTAAGTACCTAAACAGGAGGAAATTACCTCCTTTTTGTAACAGAAGCCCTTTAGGTGAGTGGAGCTGGTAAAGCACTTCTGAGAGCCCTCCTTGAGGGGAGGGTTCGCATGCTTTAGGTGCCTGAAGCAAGCAGGAAATCAATTTGTTAAAATTTCCATGTATATATGCTCTTCTGAAGTTGTTCATACCTGAATTTCTCATGGTATTCAAAATGCAACCAGTTTCTTTGCTAACCTAATATATACTTCCTTCTAGAAAAATTATTTTGCATGAATTTTACTTTTTCTTGAGAGGAAACAAATATACTTACATCTACAAATGAATGCGTGTGTGAATATGTGTGTGTGAATGTTTGAGTGTGTGTGTGTGCATACACACAGTATGTATAAAAAGCTTAATTTCATCTAGTAACTTAATGGTTTGTCATCAAGCTTTATAAAGATAATGCTGTAGATGCCAAAGACTGGCCTTTATTGGTTTAGTAGTAGCCAAGTACCTCTGGAAATTTGGACAGCACTAGACTTCATAATAATATATTCAAGACTATATAGGCTTGACAAGGTCCAGTTTTTAGCTAAAATGTGGAAAGGTTGCAACATGGAATTATAGACATGCTGATTTTTCAACAAAAAAAATGAACATTTCTGCATTGAGCCTCCTGATTAAGCAAGTCAGCACCAAAGCAAATTGCCAAGAAATACGCAGGGGAAGACATTGTTTTGTTTTTAAGTCTATTTCTGTTATTGCTTGATAGTTGATAAAATAGGGACTTCTGCTTTATGTGAGGTTCACCCTCTAAACAAGTCCATGTAGCAATTCTCAGCTGAGTGGCTTATTTCCCTCGAGTGATCCACATTTCTAATGTGACATGGTGTAAGTGATTTTTTTGTCTTTGTCAGGAAGTTGAATAGTGATGGTCATTGGTACTTGGTCCTACAATGTTAATTCAGCAAAAAGAAATAAGGCAAAGCTTTTGCTCTGTGTACAAGGCTGCATAATTAGCTGAACTGCTGCATTGAATGCAACCAAATCACAGGAACAGGCTAAAACAAATGGCTGTGATGAATGATGTGACAAAAGAATCTAACTAAATAAGGGGTCTGCTCAGGAAAAAATAGGCTGCAGCGCTATTAATGTTTGTTAGGCTCAGATTGGCATCTCCATGCTCAGTAGCAATCACAATTGTGAAGGAAGAAAGGAAGGAGGATGAAATTGGGTTCTATTACTTCGGGATGAGGGAATTGAGTTAGCAATCCTAATGGATACAGTTGCCAGGACGAGAGCCTTAAGTTGACGGGGGAAGAGTAAGGAGATGCTTGACACCCTGTTGTACTTACAAACATGGTGAGTTAAAGAGGCCAGCTTGGCATTACTACACACGAAGAATCAATGTTCCTAAAGCACTTTGACACATGTTGAATCAGAATGGGGATGGCAAGAGATGAGAAAATGGGAGCCACAATGTATGTGTGAAACACAGGTGGCCATTCAGTGCTCTCTGCTCTTGTCTGACACAGCACTTGGAGAGTTAGACTCATTCCTAAAGCCCCACTGGAAGTGAGGTGTGCAGCTAGGAGAGGTGTAGTGGTACCTACTGCAGAGGAAAAACGGGGTGTTGAAGTTCTAATGGTCAACCAGGACCACAGGTGTGATTGATGTGAATTTTCCTATCAGTCCCTCTAATTGTTCATCTTGGCCCTTTTGGATCTCTCTTTCAGTGTTATCATTTTCTGTTCAATTGATATCACCTGAAACTTGGTCAGCTACTCTTTCTGTTCTAGAGTTGGTTTCTAGGTGCACTGAACATTGTGTGGTTGCTTGAAGATAATTTTTTATTTCCTATAAGAATTGTCTCATGATTTATTACAACTCTGAATACTGATAGTCATCAAGCACTGCATTTATACTTTAAATAATGCAGCAGAGTTGATTTTAATGACTTCTGTATGTTTCTGAAGAGGGGGAAAAGAAATAATTCCTTGATAGGGCATTAATGAAGTTAAAATTTCAGTACTTGTATTCTAATATTAAAATGTTAATAGTGAATTAACAGTGTTATTCTCAAAAGTATAAAATGAGCAAAAAAGAGAACACTATATTACAGGCATTGAGCTTCCTTAGAGATATTTAGTAACATGAGGCATTTGGAAAAGTTTCTTATCTGAGTGGATGATTGGCCACTAGAAGAACCAAGCCTGTCAGATTTCAGGGAGGGTATAGACTGTGCTCTTAAGGTACATGGTTTAGTTGTAGTTAATACTGTGATGAGCAGGGAGTTGAACTTGATGATTCTTATAGATCCCTTCCAACTTCAGATATTCTGTGACCCCATGATTCTTATAAACACCCACGAATTCCACTAGGATATAATGAATATATAGTCTCTTTCCAGCACAGTTTCCAAAGTTGCTCATTTATTTTGCAGCTATGGGTTCTGACAGATACACATCTTGCTTGGAAAGGAAAAAAATATTTTCTAAGACCATCAACTTTCTCACCAGTTTGTAAAATTTTGTTATCATGTTTCTCTTCAGGTTTCTAATAAGGACGTCCAGTGTCATGCACTTCTGCAGAAAGTCTCTATTTTTATTTCTATAGCTGCTGGAGCAGGTATAAAACAAGACAACCTCTTCCCCCAGCCTCTAGATTTGAAAATTTGATATCCACGTAATTGCTCAAAAAATACACTGTATCTTTTGAACTGCTAATGTCTTACTATCTCTAATTAAAATGATTGCCAAACCAGGCATTTTCTCTGAAGCCCTCTTGTTACAGATCTGCCTGTCCTTTGTCACATTTCTTATGTTTTTACTGTATCGTAAACTTTGTTCCATTTTACTAATTTGCGGGATGTCCAATTTCTTCTCACTTTCAGTAATTTGGTATAGTTGTTGAACTTTCTAAATTTATTCTAATTCCAGGATTCTGACAGATATTTTTCTTCTTAGTTCTTGCTCTCTTTTTTAAAGATGGAAAACTTCAGTAACAAAGAACATTTTAAAACATATTTAATCTTTAGTATTTTCTTTTGGAAATTTTGAGAAGCACCTGTGTAATTCTTGTACTTTTATGAGGTCACAGGATATAATTCTGCTCAGACTTTGTTTGTAGTGTTTGCTTTTTTATTAACAGCATATTAACTCCAATTGTAAGTGATGATGACAGCTGACTGTTGAGAAGAATTTGGGAGGGAGGATATCCATATATTCTGTCTTGTGACAATGAATGGTATGTGTGAGTTTTAATCTCAAAGTTAATAATTTTCCAAATACTGTTCATTTTTCTAACAATTTAATAGCTCTTTGTGTCACTTCCTTTGTCCAGTTCTCTACTCCCTTGATGTACAGGGGCAATTTATAGCATTTCAGCAGTCCCTTGCTCTCTGAATTTATTAAGATACCTTAAAAACAATATAAAGAAAATAATTGATTCTGCTATAGGCTCATAGGAAAATTATTACTTTTCATTCCTCTTTTAATCTGCCTCTTTGTTCTTCCAATTTTGTCCTAAAACCAAAGTGACTTCTAGCTAATAAAGTGACTTTCATTTTCTCAGTTACTTCTTGTAGAGAGCAATGTGTTGTGTGTGTGTTGTTCCTAGTTATTCTTCTGTATCCCCAGCTTACCAATGGGTTTGGTTTACAGTCTATTACCCAGTATATCTACCTGTACTGCCTGTAAAACCTTCTTTTTCTTGACAAGGCTATTTGGACCTTTAACTTTTATAGATGTAGTTTTTATTGACTCAGAAGTCCACAGTTTATTAGCGCATATTCTCTTAAACTTTTTTCTTGTCAGTGTAATTCCAACCCTGTCAGACTAAGACCTGCCAGTATAGTATTAAGCTGTAATACTGAGTATATAGTTTAAAACTGACTTTCACTTTTTCACAATAAAGATATAATATATTTCCTGGTTATTTCTTAGTAGTCTCCCAGTATATATGGATTTCTATTTTTATCTTCTTTCATCAGTGTATAAAAACTACCTCTAAAAATTAACTTTTTAACCACGGTCCCAAACAGATACATGTGTCTTCTCAAACAATTCCTCAGCCTCTGCTGCTTCCTTATTTCAAATGCCTATCTACGTGGATCCCCAAATAATCCTTTCCACAAACCTATTTTCTTTTACCTCTAACCATGGAAACTCACTGCCACCCTGGAATGGTGAACAACAACCACCCTATCTTCATCTTCCAGATGAAGTCCCACCTGGAGGGTTTCAGTCTGTCACCTGGCTGAAGAAGCAGTATTGCATAAAGACATCGGTGTTTGGGCAGAACTGGGAGGGTATTTTTCCTTGTTGCAGGTCATCCTCCTTCTCATTTCCATGTTATTCTATTCATATCCCTCTATTCTTTCACCTTGGGTTTAGAATGGTGCTTTACAACAGCCATGTTTCTTCGTAGGTCTGTGTTGTGATTTAGGAATTCTTTTCTCCAATTTCATGTTCCCACTGAAACCATCCACTGCTCACTCACTTCCCCCTCTGGCAAGAGCTGGAATGGGTGGCACAAAAGGTGAAAACCATGGGTTGAGGTAAGACCAATTTACTGGAAACAGCAATGAGATAAGAAAATGAACAGTAGCAGCAGCAATATTAATGACAGAAGTGTACAAGAGAGAAGTGAGTGATTCACTGCTTTCACAGGATTTCCATCTCCAGAAATGACATGACATGGCAGGAACCAGGACAGTCTGTTACCAACAGCAGCTCTTTTATATTATTGCTCAGATATACCTAAATTCCCTCAACCAACCATAACTTCGTTCTTTGTATTTGCCACTTTCCCTTTCTTTGCTATGGATGACATCTTTGTTTTGGATTAAAAAAAAATCCACTTCTCTAAAATGGTGAAGTCTTTCATTTTCTAACAAATTTGGCTCATAATCTTTCTGAACTAAATTCAGTTTCTGTAGAATTGCATTCCTTTATTTTCTCTCCTTTTTGATGTGCTACTGTTCTTGAGATGTAAAATACATTGCAATGTGAACTGCATTGAAATCAAAATGTCTCTGTTTTTCCTTTACTATTCTAATATGGGCAGCAGTCTCATTCAGTTCCTAGTAGCCCTTGTGCCTTGTTGGAAACAGCTAATTTTTAGCTTATTTCTTGAGGTTCTAAATTTAGAACAGATTAGAAGAGTTCATCTTCAAGATTCATAGAGTTTTGCAGTTTTATTCAGTATTCACAGATTACCAATCCTATTTCCAGTTCTTTCTAATTGATTTTAAACCTATCAAATTCTGATTGCACTGGCAATTTAGGTATCAGATTACTAAAGTTAAACCAGAGAAGAAAAGATAGTGCATTTTTCCTGGGATATCCATTTTAAGGGGTTTCAGGTTGTGCATATTTCTTCAGGTTTCAGTCACAATATATTTGCCCAAGTTGTGCAAAATTAAAGATGCTAATTTTCCTATAATTGTGACAGTATTTTTCACTTCATAGAGAAAGTAGAGGCTATCAAAACAGCCTGTTTTATTTACTACACTCCCCATGAATTTGTTTACAGCTCATCAAAAAATCAGAGAGAGAAGGAGTGGAAGGACAGCACAAAAGAGAGAACACAGATTGTTTTATAAATTGCAAGACATGCAAATAAGTGTCTTGGTAAATACAGTTCTAGTTTGACCAATATAGAAAAAATATTTTTCAGAAATTACCTGGAAATGGGTGTGTACACTAAATATTACAAAGTCACTTGATATCATCTGAGAAATACCTGCAACTGTTTCAACCAAACTCCATCTTTTCCAGGCTGGGTACTTACTTTTTCAGTCAATACAGTTTTTTCTGCCTCTTTTATTCTTTTTGCACAAATGGAAAGTATTTCTCTTTTTCTGAACCCCACAGCCCAAGGTAGAATCCATCTGACTGAATGAAGAGCTGTTTGACTGTATTAATAAAATCCTTTAAAAGCTAATGCAGGTAAACAAGCATTTCTAGAACATGATTCTTCTTTTCTTCCTGAAAAAGAAGTGAGTCGGGTGAATGATGACTGAAGCAGTCCATATATCTCTGTTAATTTTAGGGAAAGTCTAGGATACAAGAATAATCCCACATATACTTACCTACACAATAAATTATATTAACTCCTGGCCAACATGCACATTCTTGAAATTGAAAAGGATCACTGCAATCACATAATCTGATTTCCTGAGTAACCAAGACCTGGTAATTTACATTATAATCTTTTCACTGAGCCAAATAAGTTATGACCTGATGAAAAAAGTCAGTTTTTCTTTATCTGCCCTCGTCTTCTTATGGGATTAAACTCTTAGACCATCTTAAATTTAAAGTCAAAATGTAATGTTAAAAATGTATTTATTAGAGTCTGGAGCATTTCCACAACACAATTAGTAGGTTTGTTTTCAGCCCCTTACCCAAAAGTATGTATTGCCTACTTATTTTACAGCCCTGTTTGTAAAACAGTACAGCCCAATACTCAATGCCTTGAAAATCACTTCATATTTCCAAACTTATGGTGAAAGTAAGATGGTTTGGGGTTTGGAGTCATTTTATTTTGGTATTTTATATACATTTTATTGTATCATGAAACTGCTTTTGTTTTGTCTTTTTATTGTAGTGCTAAATTTGGCTGTAGATTTTAATAACTGTGTAGTGCTTTGAGACCATGCTGAAAGGTATTTTATCAATTTATTCTGTTATTACTCTGCCCAAAGGCTCACCTCATTTTCAGCAAAGGCCACTTATTTTTTTGTGGAGTCATCAGTTTTCTCTTCTAGTCATTCATCCTCCCTTTCCCCCGACTTTTCTTTCTCATTGAGAAGAACAGTTATTTCTAAAGCATGGCTCTATCTGGTAGGATTATTCTACATTGCAATTTGCCTTGTACCATCCTCCTCAGGAGCAAAAGGTACCAGAAATTACAACAGGTGTTTCCTGACATTTGGAAAGAGGAGTATAAGAGACATATGAAGGACCACAGCTGGGAATTTATATTTGGTTCAGAAGAACCCAAAATATATATCCCGAATTTGAAAATTTTCATCTCTGCTTTCATAACTCCCAACTACTAATGCTAGATTTGAGGAGATAGAAGAGAGTTTATTCTAGCAGTGAGAGATTAATTTCTTACATGTTATTTGTGTGAAGGGAAGGAAAATCTCACTTAACCACAAACCTCTTAAGTTTTCATGACACATGAGACCTTTTCAAGCCTCACTTTGAGGCTTTCAGCTAAACTCTTAATGTTCACCTCTGGGCCTATAAATTGTGAGCTCTTCTGTGGTGACTAAGGACACATCTTTTTAGAGTGAAAATGAAACTTGCAGAAACAGAGAAACTCTCTTTTGGCCTGGACAGCATGAGGCATATATGGCTCCATAGTATCGTTCTGGATTTGTGTCATTGTCAGCCTTGCTGAGGGCTGTCCTTTGATCACCAATGAAGACATTAAACAGGCTGAACCCTGTACTGGTCCCTGGCCTACACCAATGGTTACTGGCTCTGACTAGTACTGCCCTTTGGGTTTGGCAACCCAGGCATTTTTCAATCCACATCACCCATTATCCAGGCACACTGTGGCTTCATCAGCCTCCCCGTGAGAATGGTATGGGAGACAGTATTAAAAGCCTTTCTGAAGGCAAGGAAAACAACATCCAATGCTCTCTCTACCTAGGGGAGAGAAAGAACTTTCACAAAGTCTTTGTCTAAGTCTCTGAGGGAAGCAAATGCGTCAAATACACTGGCTTATGGTGTACAATTAAAAAAAAAAAAAAGGATACATAAATTATCTTTTACTGCTGCCAATAGTAGAAGAGTCCTTCTCTTCCTTTTTTTACAGAAGGGAGGATAAAAGTAGACCCTTCCAAGATAAGCTATTTATAGATTGCAAGTGGGACACTTAGATTGGATTGCTTCTACTGTTCTACAGCTGCTTTTCTTTCCACAACATCTACAAAGACAGCCTAGAATATGGTTATATATTTGGACCCCAGCTAATTTCCTAAAGCTAGATTGGCTGAAATCAGGCTACAATTTAAAGTGCATTTTTCACCGCTGCATACCTTAGCATTTTGCTGCCTCAGTGTGTTTGAGTAGAACTGTTTAACATAATTGCTAGTCATTTGGCTAGGATGCTGAGTACTGAGATGGTAATATTTGCAGATGATGCATTTACTTAAATGACCAAGGCTGAATTATCTGTTACTACTCTTTCTTGAAACAAAATATGAATTACATAGAACGCTGATCTGACTTGGCATTTCCTGTACAGCATATTCCCTGCCTGATGCCTACACCAAGCCTTTATCACTCTTGTCTAAAATCCATAAAATCCACCAGCAACAGCAGCAGAAACTCTCCTGTGGATTTCACACATTGCTGTCTTTTATGGAATCAAAGTCCTGGTGAAAAGGAGACAGAAGTCTGGGGTAATTTGGGGCATTTAGGGGTTGAGAAAAGAAGAACACAGATATATTATGAACCTGACTTCTGCTCAAAACATTTGCAATTTTTTTCGAGGAAATTTTCAAAAGTTGCCTGATCTTTGTTGGAACATTGTTCTACAGCAAAACCCCTTAGCTGCACTCTCTCAGCCAAGAAAGCTTTATTCCCAGTTTTCACACATTTTGCTCTGGATTCCTGGCTCAGGGAAAGAAAGAAAAAGAGGCTCAACCACTATTTTTTTTCAGAGGCAGAAAGATGGCAATACTGTCTTGCAGCAACTCAACACCTGTGCTCACGGTGCCAGCCAGAAAACAGAATAGAAAAGGCACACAGACATTCATCAGTTTTGAAAATTATTCTTTGTTTCCTTTTTTTTTCCAAATACTTGAGCTTATGAAGGTACTCTTTTTTTACCCACAAAAATTGTCAACAAAAAAAATTAGCTGGCAAGTCAAGAGCTATGCAAACACTGGACAATTTTTCTTTTCTTCAACTCCAAAACACAGTGGGATGAGAAGAGAATACTTCTTACTTTCCATGGCCTAAAGACAGGTCTATATTTGGCATGGATCAAGCATGGAGCAACTTTAATAACAACACAAGACATAGTTCTATAACCCAGGTTCATAAGCTTCTATTTCGTTGCTTCAACAAAACCACCACTTAAATCAAACTCTCCTTAAGAAATGCTGATCTGCAGAATATTACCAGATGGGTCTCCTGCCTTCTGAAGAAAGGGGGAAATGAGAGAGCCTCATGTTTAACGGCATATGAAAGAAGAAATACAATGTGTAAACTTTCCACTGACGGATATAATAGTGTTCTCACTTTTAAAGAAAAACAGTACTTCCTAGCAGGAGGCCTGCAAGAAATTTAACAATTACTCAAGATTTAGTTGTACATCATGGCATTTTCAAACATGTGCAGAGTCTGTTATTTTTTGTAATTAAATAATTTAAATAATAAATAACGTAATTAAAATATATTTGAACTCTACAATCCCTAGGGCTTGAACTGTGCACAGAGAAGTGATGCATATTCAATGTGAAGTTTAATGAGTAAGAAAATGCAGAATCCTGGAAATCTGGTAATGTACAATATAGTTTTGGTACTCTCCCCCTTCTCCCCCACTCCTTTTCAGAGCAAAAGAAGGCCCAATTTACCAAATCAGGCTTTAAATCATTCACAACTCTCTTTTCCTAAAAAGGAAATATTGCTAGTGTTTAGGATTTTTTTAGCACAACATGTGGTTACCCAAATGTTTCCCTACAATAGTCCTAGTGAAAAGTGATAGGAAATTGACTCTGTAACCCTGTAAAAGCAATGTTTACTTTACCATCATCAGAATTTTATAGACTGTAGGAAATCGTTACTTGTCTCTCTGTTTCAAGGTTGACCCTGATTAAAAACTCCTGCTGAGATTTTCAGAAAAGACTGTCAGAGCTTTGCTTTTAGGGATCATCACTGTTTTTGATTTTCTAAGGGTGGTTGCTTTCTAAGAAGCGTTATCTCAATATCAGTCTCTGTGAAGCCCTGCAACAGAACCTGAGGGTCCCCAGTCCCTCTACCTTCTAACTCACTGAAGATGCTCAGTTTTCTTGATGTTGCCTGTCAGATAAGCAGAGTTTTCTCTCCGTGGTTTATGCTGCTGATTGCATGCAGAAGGACTTCTCTTCAAGCATGTTTTCCCCCATGGCTGGATCAGGCACAGAATACTATCCAGTTACCTCTGCCTTTGGGCAAGGGGCAGGGCTGGAGCCAGGAGATGCGAGGACACAAGGACTTCCAATGCTTAAACAGGGATGCTGCAAGGGGTATTCCTTCCAGGTACCAGGGTTTGTTGCTTTGCAAAAGGACAGCAGGAGCCTTACTCTCAGTGGCCACGTAAAGATGGCAAATCTCTTGTGAGCCTTAGCAATCAGCCTGAATCAGGCCTGCCCTCACCCCCAGCATGGGCAGTACCCATGATAAAATGTCAGCCTAACCAGGCTCTGATATTCTGCACACTTTTGTGGGCTACAAAGGTTTATGCTTATGCTACTGAGTGTTCTGATTTCACAGCCATTCAATATTTAACATTTGCATTGAGTTTTCTTTGTGTGTGTGTGGCTTTTACCCCCTTTCAAGCCCCAGCTCTTGCAGCAGGAGAAGCTGAGTTTCTCCTGAAAACTGTCTGCCAGGATGATTGACGGAAATTTAAAACACAGGATGTAAAGATTCAAAAACCAGATGAATAAATAAAATAAAATTTTAAAAAATCTCCTTACATTTTTATTGTTGTCTTAGCACTGATGGTTGTAAGACCTGTCTAATGGTTTCAGGAGGCCTGAGTTGGGGGTTTGAAATCATTAGCAATATTGATGCCTTTAAGAAGTGAATGCTTAATGCTGCCTTTCTTGTGGCTGGGCACATTACTGTTCAGCCTGCTACTTTGATTATAGACAAAAGAGCCTTTGTTTCAAGTGCTAAATTTCAAGTGCTAAACTTGGTGCTGAAGACCCAGGAAAATATCCTGACATGAATATGGTGTACACATGTGTATGTGGCCACTTTCAATTATATTTAGCTATTATCAGTATTTACATACCAGAGTAATTCAAGGTTTGAAATATGTGATTACTGAGCAGCCAAGGGATAGCTCCCCTGAGTGTTTTAAAGATTCCATCAGTGGGAATAGGCTGTGTGCACATGTCCTTTTCCATCTCTGCCGTGTCAAAAAATTCAAAATTATAAACTTAAGAGGTTCTTAAAAAATTAAAGCAGTGACTCGTTTAAAGTTCTTGTGATTGTTCAAAGTAAGGTGAATTCTGTGTCTGTTTCCAGTTTTGGGCATGCCACAGAAAAGTATTTCCACCTCTAACACTTTCCACTGAGATCAGTGGAAACTATGTCTACACTAGAGCAGGGCATGTGATTGTTTGCTATAGCATCTACATAAGAGTGGGACACCTTCACCAAATATTTCCTTCAATATCGTTTTTTAATGTATTTATGAAAACTAATAATATAATACTCAGCTGCAGATGGGAAAAGGGTATTTTCACCATTCAGTGAAATGCAGCCACTTCTGTTCCACAGCGCTGTTTGCTGTGCTGAGGACATGGAAGGATTTCCAAGTGGTCAGAAGGTGGCAGCAGATCTCTGTTTCATTTCTCTCGAGGTGCCCTGAACCTAAGAAAGAGAAAGAATAAAGTTTTAAATTAATCCAATGAAGAAAAATGGTATCTCAACTTTAATGCCACAGGTAGCTATGAAAGGATTGTCTCTCACCTCTGCTGATCACACTGCACTAATTCAATAGCAGGTCCTTCACCAAATGCTTTGAAAATTCAGCAGAAAGGGGAAGCATCCCCAGCATGAATGGCAGCCTGGGAAGTGGCAGGACAGTGTCTGGCCTCAGTTAATGCTCAGCCAAGGGCAAAAGCGGTCTCGGCTCTCACACCAAACTCACCAGCATTTTATCTTCACTCGCACTAGACAAACAGAATTATACATAAGACACCTGTAGTTGAGCCAAGGGGTTGGGTAATACAGCTGTCATCCCTTCCAGGACCAGATCCCATTTGCCTTTCCATCCCCTCTGAGAGCAATGCCTGGACAGATGTAGAGGGAGGGTTTCTTTAACACAAAGGGAAAAGTTGCTCCTTTTTTCTGTGAACAGAGTTCCGGAAAGTCTGCAGGAGTATCCTCTCAGATGCCTTCCCTCTGCACAGGAGTCCCCAGGTAGTGTCCAGGCCACATAAGAGCCAGGAACGGGAGCAGATGCCCATGGCAGACCATCATGCTTGCTTTAGGTGCTCACTTGCTGGAGAGATGCCTGCAGTCTTCCCATCTTCCCCAACAAGGCAGAAACTTACAAGATTTAAAACCCTACTTTTCTGTGAATCCTGATGAATGTGTCTACAGAGGTACCCCCAAACAACTCCAGTTCATAACAGGGGCAAACAAAAAAGAATTTTTGATGTGTCTGTCCATGTCCTGCCTCTTCCTAGCTTTGCTGCATTGTCCTTTTCAGTAAACTCAGTTTTTTTCACTTTTGATCTGTGGATACTAACAGATTGCAACTGCTCCAGTCTATGAGCCACTGACACAGAAGGTTCACTGTTAAAAAGGAAAAGAATTTGAAGGGGAAGGAGGGAACTGCTTAACAACAGCACTAAAAAGGTCATAATTAATGATTTAGCTGTAAAGGTGAGAAGCTGAAGCCCAACATTTACTAAATAGTGTATTGTTAAAAAGGGAAACTCCATCTGTGTTAATATTTTTAAGCAGGTGAGGTGGAGCTTACCAATGAAGGGAAGCTTTCTTTCTCTAGGTTGATCTTAGGTGTCAAAACACATTTTAAATGAACTTATTTCCACAAGTGCAAGACAACCAGCTTTGTTTGTTCAAGGACTGTCTCTGATTGTTTAACTTTTAGTTCCTCTGGAAATAAACCAAAGCACTAGGTCTGATTCATGAATACCTAAACCCAAAGAGCGGCATAACACTCTCACCTGACCACAACATAAGCCACACTTTTACTGCATCAAATCCAGTCATGTGGGTGGTTAATTTAAAATACATCTCTTATGAAAATAACCAGGTTTGACTTTAGGACTGTATGGGAGGTAGTGGAGGAGTCCTGATGATTAGTTATCAGCACAGTTAAACAGTTAATTGTACAGTTAATCGTACCTAATATCCAGGTTGGATATTCCTAACTGATACAGGAAAGGAAACAGCTAAAGAGTCACAAGGACAGTTAATAAGTTCATACACTCACAGAGGCTTGGTCAAAAAGTTATCAGATATCTAGAATCAGAAATGGAAAATTTTGTCCATCTGTCCATGAAGATTTGCATTTCACCATGCACTCCATAGTTTTCTTGTGTCTGCAGTTTGCATCCACCAGCAGGAAATTCTCAACTTATCAATTTGTCAGTATTCAGAACTTTGCTCTGGATAAGAATATATTTCACTGGACAATGTTAAAGAAATAAATCATAATGTACAGATCGAGATGATAACTGTCTTTTTCTCGACCAGCTTCTCATGTTAAGGAGTCCCCAGCTCCCCTCCTCTGATTTTCAGTGGATACTATTGAGCTCAGCTCTGTGCTGTCACTGAAGTTATGTTACATGGCTCTCCATTCACATAACTGAAAGCAGAAGCTAGCTTTAAAGTCTTTTAACTGAATTTAATTACAATGTTAATTTTATGATGGTTATTTTAATTTACTATGAGTATAATTCAAATATAATATACTTTGTAGAAATTATGATAAAAATTATTTTTCCTCCTTCCTAGAAGAGGGAGAGAGTTCAGAAAGCCTATTTCTAGCAGATCTGTTTTAAAACATCATTTCAGTTGAAATGAAGGATAACACACAAAAGGCCCAACCACTGGCATGAAAAGAAAAAGAAGAAAATAATGAGACAAGCAGTTCTTAGTAAAGGCTTCAAAGGGTGATGCTGTTTGGTGGAGCTATGCCAGATTAGTATTACAAAATCCTTCAGGATAATTTACAGGAAGAAGTTCTTTTTTTAGGAAGGGTATGTCACTAGTAGAAATAGTGCCAGTATTATTTGAAAAGGTGGTTTTGGAAACAAGGTTGGAATCTAATCATTTAGAACCTTGAGGTAAGAAGAATAAAGAAAAGAGATTTGGAATAGTTTTGTGCCAAACTAGTCAACAGATGGCTCAGGGCCAGGACTCAGCCTGTGAGGACATTTTCCTACCTTGGGCCTGTTTCCTGCCATGGGCCTGTTTCTACACCATATTGAAGGAGAGAGAAGGTGCAGATCTGGGTTTGCTCTGGTCAACAGGAGCAGCCCTGTAGCAATATTCTATATCTGTTTGGCCCCATAGCACCTGTCTGGGAATAAAAATAGCTTTTAGAATATGAAAGTTGTCCATCCATGCTTTAGATGATGAAAGAAATTCCAAGCAGGTGTCTCTGCGAGACATTTAGCACACCTCTAGCAACTCAAACTGAATCTGATATGAACTATGTCCCTCTGGGGGTTAAACCTGAGGAAAGAATAAGGACCACTTCTTTCCTAGTGTCTTTTTTCCCAAACTGTTTTACAAAACTAAAGGATGCTGATTTCCCTTGCCTTATAACTATGACATGAAAGCATTTCCATTTGCTCCCTTATTTCTAAAATGGTAGCAACCTGAGCTGATTGTTACTATTTATAGACTTAGTCATACTTAAATATTTGATTTCTAAGTTTGACTAAACTCTTGGTTAAATAAAAAAAAACAAAACAAAAAAAAAAAAACAAAACAAAACAAAAAAAAACCAAAACAAAACAAAAAAAAACCAAAAAAAAACAAACAAAAAAAAACTTGCCATGACTTTTACAAGTTACACGGAATGTACTATTATACTCATTGCTCTACAGAGAGAAATATGAACACAATTAACAAAGTACAAGACTAAGTTCCAATTAGAGATGACAAAAAGGTATTATACTTCATGCTGGTGGAAACAACATGTACGTCAGTCTCTCTTTTTGTGCCACCTTGTCTTTACATGTGCATGGCTACACTGACTTCAGTCATAGTTTCCTTATGTAGACTTGTGCTAGAGGATGACTGCAGTTAAAGTTCTGATGGCCCACTGGAAGTTCAACATTTCTTTACCTGGAAATGGGGAAAGCAATAAGAAGTCCCAATTACCTCTCTCAGGCTATGGCACTTGAACTACAACCCCACACTATATCAACTGGCAGAAGTCAGAGTGATTTTGACAAAAGGTAGTGAGGATACTGTTTCCTACCTTGGTTCATTCTGACCTGAATGCACCCACTTTCAAAACACACCACGAGGACCATTTCTTCTGAAGTACATTTGCTGGAGAAGAGAGACCATCTGAAAAAAAAAAAAAAAAAAAAAGGTAGAAATAATTTTGCTCTTGTTTTTCAGCTACTGGTTTTTGCATCTCAGAACTAAGTTATTTAGAAGTGAAACACTGGTGATACAGGTAGGCTGTACAGATGAGGAAAACCACATGAAACTAAGAATGTGATAATATGTCAGATCAAAGGTTCATTCCATCTAGTACCTTCTAAAGAAACCTAAAAAAAAGACAAAATTAATCACAATATGCTTGTGAAACACATTACCCAGTCCCTATTGATTCATGGTTCAAGAGCTCCTTTGCATGTGATCTTTGCATTTAGATGAAAAAAAAAGCTGTGCAGTCTGCAGTGGAGGGAAAGCACAGGTATTTAGGGGAAAGGATGGTTGAGAACAGAGTAGAGGAGTTAATAGCAGGACAAGAGAGCAGGCATCTTCCACAGTTTCAATGAAATGGGGACACTGACCTCAAGCCCAGGGAAAATGCACTTATGATCTACTGATATTTGTTTTCTTACTAATAGCATTCTGTAGCTCTTGTCATACAAACTCTTATTAAATCTGTGAGACAAATTACAGAGTACAGTATCACCTCCTTGTTGTACCAGGCTCCATAGCTCTCCTAAAAAACATGAACTTTTTCTGAGTTCTATGGATGATGTAGCTTGGACTTTTTCTGATGTCCACTTGAGGTGATATGAGCTACAGTGAAAACCTTTTAAATGAGTCCTTTTATATACCTATTTGCTAGTAGGAGCAATATTTAGAGTAGGGAAGGACTGGTGGTGAAAAGAATGTTTTATTTCACAGTAAAAAGGAAATATTTTAAGAGTGCTTTCTATGGCAGTAAAGCAGGGACTATTTAAACACGGCATCCATATTTATAACGAGTGCACTTTGATCTGTAAACAATCCTTAAAAATTAAATAGGGATATTGGTTTTAATAGTCCTTTTGCTGGCCCTGACCTACAGGTGTGCACAAAGTGAGCATGTTTCCTACTGCAGTCAATTGACTTCCCCTGATTTACAACATTTTCACTCCCTGCTCCATGTGCTCCAGAGGTTTGAGTTCCATTTTTCTATTTGGACCTGACCTGGATTCATTTTATTTTATTTTATTCCCCAGCTACTCCAGGCAGCAAGATAAGAATTACTTTCACACATGACTCTTTGTTTGCATAACACTTGCTTCCACTTAGTAAGAAATACATGACTATTTCAAGTTACATTTCCTTTGAAAAACAATGGTTTAATTTGAGCCATGAAATGTTCCTTTACACTCCTTTTTTTCCCCCCAACCTTTTCCAATGAAGCTTCAATTAAAATCTAAAAGGCTGACTCAAGTTTTATACCCAGCTCTGTTTGTGCACTTGGGATTTCTCCTGAAGTTTGTACTAAATTGACATTTTAGAGACACATTTCATTCAAAATTCAGTAGCTCTGTGAGAGAGCCATGCACCATTTCTGTGTGCTACCATTCCCCCAGGGATTTTTCAGGTGTGAGTTGCTGTGCTTTGAATGAGTAGGAGGAAAGATGAGAAGGTGGGAAACACGGTAGATCCCTCTTAGCCAGCAGAAACACACTGATAAGGAAGCTGTGATGAAATTTGTGACGTCTACTTTACTCTTCCAAGAGAGGACTCTTGGGTAACAAGGAATTGAGTAGGTACTGATAATTCTGTTTGTCTATGCAATCACAGAGAACAAAAGATTACGGGAAAGTGAACATGTCTTATCAGATATGTCCACAATGCATCCTAGGCAAAATAAACAACTTCCTGTGGCTCCTCACTTTGGCTAAATGATGTTAACTTTACATTTTTAGCTCCTTAAAGAAGAATTCATGGCAAATCCCACAAGAGAAACATGGTGGTTCATTATGGCACACATTTCTCCAGAATGAAATGTGAAAGTGTTCTTGTTAAAAAAATCCAAGTTCAGGAATTACTCTGCAGCACCACAGCCAGCAACCTCAAGCAAAGCTGTCGACAGCCCAGTGCTTTGCAGAAGGTTCCTTCTCTTAATTTTAAGTCCAAATACAAGAACACCAAAATCCAATGTGATGACTTTGATATATAAGTAACATTTAACCAGGTTATTCCATTATCACCTATTGTGAAGGTAAGGAGCTCAGCGTAGATGCCGTGCTTTCCACAATGATTTTATGCCCTCTGCTGATGAATCATATGTGAACACAGGTATGGTGCTATTGGGGCAGTAGGAAGTGAAAGCCACGTCAGTCACAGCTGCATCACATCCTTGGATGCAGTGTCTGTGTGCTGTGCTCCTCCTGGGTCCTGTTCCTGCTGGCCCTGACATTTCATATAGTCTGTGCTGACAGTCTGTGTCCTGCACCAACAGGTTTCTCTTTTCTGAAGGCCCCAACACACTCTTCAAATACAAGGTCTCAACAGGATATAGGTGAGTATAATACCACCTGCAGCCCAAAGTTCATCACTCCTTAGACTGAAAGAGATCAGCCTGATATCAGCTATAGTCTCACTAACTCATGTAAACAGTTGGAACTGGCCACATTTTTCTGTAAATGTGATCACTTTTATGTGACACACAACTTGTTTGCTTGGTTTGCCATGTGTGACACAAGCTCTTTGCAGAGGGTTGAGTGAATATGGCACTTGAAAACTTGTGAGTAATAACAAACTTTAAAAAAGCTTTCAGTGCAGCAGCAGTAGAATCAAGAAATATATAAAGATTCTTTCTGTATAAAGTTGAAGAAAACAAAAGGTGGCAGATGTCTCATTTTTATTTTTCATAAGAAGTATTTCAGGAGCTGAAAACAGAATCACAGCTATGGGAAACCCCAATGAACCTTTTTCTGTGAGTAACAGGAATTATTTAGAATGCTACTCATTTCAATTAAAAAGCATATTTCAGCAATTCTTTTTAATTATTGGGAAGTAATTTTTTGTTGAATTTATCTTTCTTGCATATTTGTCCATGCTCACTGAATTTCTTCTTGGCATGAACACAGAACATTTTGTATAGACCTGGTCTGCATTCACATCAGTCCAGACATGGCTGTAGATGTTTGGTTTCCTTCTGAAAAAGTTAAACTGGTACAAGTGCTATAGTGGACTGTTACCCCAGGATGGAGACACTTTATCTTGATTTCATTACAGCAATACAAATTTTTGCATTAGATATGACCTTGGTATATGTAGTAAAAATTAGATGCTGATCTTATTCAGCCTATTAAGGACAGCCTGATTCTTGCCTTTGATTACTTAATTGTATTTTACTATAGGAGAATCTCTCCTGCCAAAGTCAAGACCAGTGTTCATAATAGAAAGAACAAATATCTGTAAGCTACCAACTGTATCTTGAGGGATGTCCTAGAACCAGAAAGGAAAGTATAATGAGGAAAAAACAGGAAGGAATTTATTTTGTCTCTTATCATAAACATCAGAAGAAAAAGAAGTTAAAAACCCTGAAACCTAAAGAGTAGCTATAGTCATGGTTTTGGCTAATTCAGCTTGTTTACTCTTCATTTTCATTTTAGTGACTCACTGAGGTGTGTGACTGCGCCTGGCTATTATCCTTTTAATCATGACATTTCCAAGACAATTCTTGAATTTAGTGCTCTCATAATGTAAACATAAGATTTTTGTTGTGTTTTGTACTGTTCTATCTAGGTGAATATATATATGTGCATTCAGTATCAGCCCACTCACAACACATCTTTGCCACCGTTTCTCAGAGGGATCCTATTTGCTTCCCTGTAGGAACACATACATTCAAAATAGACACCTTGAAACACAATCACCAAGATTTGCAAGTTTATTCAGCTCCCAGAAAGAAATCTTGAAAAAAAAAATGGACAAAAAGCACTTAATCCAATGCATGCAGAATTGGTTGTCTTGCAATGTGAATACAAACACTCAGTGTCCTAGAGCTAACTCATAGATGAGATGGAATTGGGTGAAGAGAAATTGAAGGGGGGGGGGGGGGGGGGGGGGAAGAGAGATTAAGAGAGAGAGAGAGTGAGAGAAAGAAATAGAAAATCTCAGACTCCAGTCAGAACATCAAAAGCTGTTCCTTTGTGTTTTGTTCAAAAATTGCTTGATATAAAGGAGTATTTATCTGTTTTATCTTAAACTGTCATTCCATAAAATACATAAACAGGGCACTCCTGAAAGAAATTGAGATGTGGACTTTTGAAACCTGTCAAACAGAAAAGAATAAATGTGGGCGTCCCATGACCTGGTCAAATGTTCTGTAGCTAGCACCTTGATGTACAATGAGTTTGCACAAACAACCTCCTGCTGCGGTCCCTCTGTGATCTGTCATGAGTTTTTTCTATATGCAAGGACTTCTGTCCAAATGCTTTTGGTGTGGTTTTAGGGCAGAGGCTTGCTTGGCAGCTTCAGGGGCCTTGGCAGAGGAAGACTGACCTCTGAATCCTCCTCAGATTCTGCTGCGAGATAGAGCCCAGGTAAACTGTAGTTCTTAGAATGGACACTGCTTTGGTTTCTGGGAGCCTTCAGCAAGGGAGATGTTGTGGCATCTTCACAGCTGGGGGCAGCTCCATTAGCATTTTCAATCCTTTTTCGGTTTACTTTATGTGACTAACGCCTCATTTTGGAGGCTGATCTCAAGTTCTATGCACCCTTAATTTGGACCAAAGAAGGACACCATGTTGAGAGTCACAAATCTGAGAAGCAAATGGAGAAAGAAAATATGAGTGTTAGGTAGTAAACACAGAGCTAGTAGATAACAATAGGTGCATTTCAGCTCATAAGTTACAGTATAGCTTTCTTGCATAAACTATCAATTCTAAATACTCATTTGGACACATTACGTTTGAGACAAAAAACGCATAATTTGCCCAGGTTGCTAAGCTGCATCTAGGAAGGAACAAGTAAAATCATAGGATGCTGGGTTTTTTCAATCCATGCACAGCTGTAAACTATTCTCTTTGCAACTTTGACAGAACATCAACTACTGCCATTCTGTAGCTTTAGGATGATAAATCAGAGGGGGTCTATGAAGGAATGGACATCAGTAAGATGCAGAAAATAACAAATGAGTTCCCCTTTTAACTTTCATGTTGAAATGTTCAGTGTCTTTTGCCCCAAAGCTACATAATAAGAAAAACAAACTTTCAAAGAGCTTTCAAAATTTGCAAGGATCACCTCTGTGTATTCCCAGCCAACGATAAGGCTACAAGTACTATAGAACACATGGCTGACTAACAAAGAAAAATTAATGAAATTTAGAATATCTTGTCTCCTAGCAGGCTATAGAACCACATAAACCTGACACTTAAGACTCCTGACTGGCATTTCATGTGTAGGAGTGATTTGTATTATGGAACCATGGGAATCAGGGTCAAAAAATGTTTGGCTTGTTGCAAGTGTTTGTCCTCTGTCAAGGAAATTACTGAGAGCAATAAAATTTAGGGCTTTTTTTTTTTTTTTTTTGGTAAGGTAAGTCTCAGTCAGGTAGAATCATTCCTCATAGTCCCCGACCCCACCCAAACACACATATTTCCACACTAAAAGGGAACCCATATGAAATTTTCTTCTACTTTCCTCTTTTTACCTATAGATTGTATATTTTCTACTGTCCAAAATAAAAGCCCTTCTGTCTTCAGGTGGTCTCAAGGTAACTACTTGTATATCTAATTTTTGTTTCTTCCAGTATTCTGAGACAGTGCTTTTTTATCTTCGAATAATTCGTTAAAGGAACCAATCAGTTTATTTTCAATAAAAAACTTCAATATAGGAACAAAGTATCATAGGGTGGTGCCCAAAACAGCCCAATGATGTAATACTTTCTCAATACAGATACACAAAGAAAAAGAAGAAGAAGAAGAGAAGAAGAAAAAAACCAAAAAATAATGTGGAGCCTTGTGCTACTCACTGTCATTCTTAAGTCTCTCTGCAGCATTTTTTTCTTCCTCCTATGGATTAGCTGCCTTTGGCATTACAATATTTTCCCCCTCTCGTATCAGTTTTCTCAGGTTGATCCTCAAGTTTATTTTGTCTTGTCCATTAAGATTTTCCTTCTCTATTTTTTCTGTATTGTTTGCACCTTCTTTTCAATTTAGTATTAACTGTGAATTTAATTAAACTCTGGTCATTAATATTAATTTTATATGCCTCACTAACTGAATCTCTCCTCTAGTTCTTAAAGACACTTAAATAAATAAAACCTAATAGAGATCCCTGTGGTACCTCACTAGACACTTTAAACTAGTTTGGTACTTGCTACTTAACTGTTTACCAAACTCCTTTGAACACTCTTCAAACCACAGAAGAGCGTGTATATTCAAACCAAACTGAATTAATGTTTTAGTCCAATTTTCATGAGACTCCATATTGAATGCTTTAGCTGAATGCAAATAACTTACATGTCTCACTTTCCCTTTTATCTGTGGAGGTGCTGATTCTTCAACACTTATGATCATACTTAATTTTAAGCATGTGTTTAAAGTAAATGAAAGTAAACACTACTTGCAGTTAAATGAGTCACGCACATGCTTGCAAGATGGTGGCTTATTTTCCTGCCTCAAAAATGATTACTGTAAATATGGATTCTTACTGTATTTCACATCTTTATCTCCAGAAATACAATCCCCCCAATATATGTGCAATATATCATGCCTAAATTCTCAGTGACAGATAAGTCTCAATTTTGCTTAGTAATATATTTACAGGGAAGAAAAATCAGAAATAGTGCAGCAATAAAGGATAAAACAATAAACTCACACACCAATAACCAAAGATTTTACAAAAAACTCATGAAGAAAAAGAAATGAGAAAGAGAATTTGCATAGTATGTACAATTATTCCCATCCAAATTAAAGGTTAAAATTGGTGTTCTCTTATCAGAACATGTAGCTGTGTTCTTGCCAACATTAGTGCTGAAACTGTCAAAATTTAGGCCAAACCCTTAAAAGATATATGACAGTGTCAGGTAGGCTTATAGTTTACTGTAGACTTCTATAAAAATATTTGTAATGTCTATAGTACAGATTTCTCAGCCCTTTCAATTGCAGCAATATAAAAAAAAAATTACACACTAGAACAGGAAAGTATAAAATTCCTTTAAATTTTAAATATGAGAGTAAACTAAAATGTCCTGATTCGATAAAATCAGCTTGCCTTTCAAAGGCAAAATTAGGGGGGAAAAAAGAGGATCACAGCAAGAGTTTTCTTTGAAAAAAGTAGAAAATCATCAACCAATTTACAGGTGACTCTGTCTGCAGCCCCTGATATCTTTCAATTTCAAAAAGCAAAGTCCAAATTATCCATGTTCTCCAGCAGTGGATCTGACACCTTCTGCAGCAGGAGTTACTGATGATGAGCCGTGTCATGAACACAGCGCCTCTTGTTGCAACAAATGGCTCGTGGCAGGGATGCTGGCTCAGATGACGGGTCCCCTTGCATCCTATACAACAGGAGGACTGGTACAGAGCTTTTGATGTTTCCTGTGAATGGGATCCTCACAGAAGCAGGTAAAGAAAAATGTTTAGTGATGGTCAAAGAAATGTAAGAATGAGCACAAAGAACATCTGGTGAGAGACACTTTAAAAATCATGTCCTCAATATCTTAAGTTTCCTGATGAGAAATACTGAATGCATGATACATTTATACATACATCTGGGACAAATACATTTTCCTCCAACAGAGATGAGAAGAAGGCCAATGGTTCTTTTAACCAAACACATAGAGAAGGAAATTCACTCTTAATTTGGAGACTGGCAAAGACATTTTCTCACTTAAAATCTTTACTTAGAGAAAAATTAGATAATTTAAAATTCACAATTCAATGAGGAAGAAAGCAGCAAAGATTATATTACTTTCACCATAATGTCAGAAGTGACATTTTTGCCTGTTCACAAGCACAAATTTAATTTCAAATAATCCAGACACATACATCTGCTTACATAAATATTTGTGCATAATTTTGTTTGCAGTTGTCTATGTACTTTATAAGTAGATAATATATTGAGAAGTATATATTATGCTATTTTACTTAAAATTACATTGGTAGCTTCCTACATATAAAAGGTTTATTTTTTATGTAAATGTTTTAAATTAATTAATGTTACTCAATTCAAGTGAACAGAATAAATAACAAAACAGGTTTTATTTAAAATAAATAAACGAGGAGACCAGAGAAAATTACTCTAAGTGCAAGTGGCAGACTGGGGAACTGAACCCAGAAGTGCTAAGTGATGCCAACAGTGATTAGATTGCCTCTGAGTATTGAATAATGAGCAAAACTCTTGGGACATAAATATGAGGAAGGAAACTCTCTAAGAACTTCCTGCCTTATCTCTTTTGTGCCTACAATCCTGCTCCCATTGAGTGTTTCAGCAGCTCCTGTGTCAGCTCTGCTTAGCCATCTTCAAGGATCTTTAAATTTTACTCTGGTACCTTTTGCTTGAGTAACTGTGCTGCTCAGCTCCATTGAGATCAAAACGAAGCAGCCTGGAAAAAAAAAATCACCAAGATCCGTATCAAAACCGTAATGAAGAAACTGTGGTTCTCTGCCCTGTAAACCTGATCACAGCCTCCTGAAAGGATTGTTTCCACTGAGGCCAAACAACTTCTCCAAATATTTCAATTGGACAGTACAAGCTAAAATTTACAGAAAAATAAATGTAAACAATATTTTCTGTAGCAAGAAAACTATATTATTCAATTTGGTCTTAGTTTCTGACCTGTGCATCATGAGGTGAAAATTTTAATCTGTCCTCTGAGAACCCTATTTTGTGTGTGTATAAAATATGGACCTATGGAGCCATCCTATGGAGCAGCGGAGTGCAATGCAAAATATAATGTTGAGTTGGGTTGAATACCTTCTGTATTTTGGGCAGCATTGTTCACATGAAACAAAGTTATTAGTTCAAGTGAATTAAGAATCTTTTCACCTTTATGGCCATTCTATATTCTCCTTATATTGTATTTTCTTCATTGTTTGAATGAGCAAATGTGAGAAATGTTACCGATAAATGTTTGGGTTTTTTACTGTAAATAAATATTTTAAATTACATAAATAAGAGATAATAAATTATATTGTATAAATAAATATAAAAATATTATATTAATGCAGATGTTTCTATGCTTGTTTCATCTATATAGAAGAGCACATTATTTTCATTCTAAAAAAGTAATTGAAGAGATATGTTTGTTAAATTTGTTTACTGCTCACACATAGAATTACCAATTTATTTGATTTTGTTTTCTTTTGCTTTTTTTCATTTCAGTTTTTCCAGTAAGAAAGTGGTTCTAAGTAACAACTTTTTCATACTGAAACTTTTGTTTCACCCTTTCTTCATTTTTTTAAGGGAAAACGTGATGTCTTATCTGAACTTCCCATCTTTAAATTTTACTTTTGAGATTTCCTATGTGTCATGCTGGATTATCAATAGTCCTTCAAGCAGACACCAATCTACACCAATGAAGACTGCATGTTATAATCCAGTCCCTTTATATTGTATTTCATTTACTGCACAAACTTAATTATCTGGACTGCCCTATTATCGAGTCAGCCCCAAAAGACCAATTTCCCATGGCTTACACATATTTATAGGACTTGAAGACTTCCTGAATGTTGTATTATAATGCTAATTAGTGTAGTGTTTGATTGTTTAAACAAATCACTTACCCTTTGTTGACAGTTAGTACAGCTAATGAACCCATAATTTTATAACTTTAGGAGGCTCCTTTTCTAAAGTGTGTTCAAATATCAGAGATGATACAGATGTATTTCCAGAGGTCTCCTCTCCCAGCAGACAGGACTGCCTCTATGCTTTGAACAGTGACTGTATTTATACATGCTTAATCTTTAAAAGAGGCCTTGCTTATCAGCAAAGAGCATGTAGAGATAATAAACTAATTTTTCTCCATTCCCTGTCAGATGTCACAGAACAGCAATATGTAGGAAATTCAGATCTTAATACAGACCTTTGCTCAACAGCTACCCTTAATGCTGGCTGCCTCCAGCAAATAATTATGCTGATCAGAAATAAAATAATTGAATTTATCAGTGTAATATCTCTGTTCAATATGCACCTACATTTTTTTATCATGGTAAAAGCATGTCTTCTTGAATTTTTAGATGGCCAAAAAGGGGTCTAATTTTGTCCCAATATCTGGAAAAAGCATTTGGCAATTCTTGCCACCTAAAGTGAAGTTTTAGGATCAAATACCAAGAAAGCAGACATTGGGATAAAACATTTCCTTCCATAGATACATATTATTAACAGTAGAGTAAAAGTAACAAACTGAAAGGGCAAACAAATGTTGTACAAAGCCAACATGGAAAGGCAGGGTTTTCCACACGTTGGGGATTTTCTTCGTCCTGTAAATAATTAACTTACCAGAGCATCTAAATATGATTCTCTCTTTTTCCCAGACAAAACAACAATTTTCACTATCTTCGCTGGAAACCTTGCAAAAGAAACAATACAATCCTTCCAAAGCATTTATAAATATTGAAGAAATCCTGTTCAATCCTGCTACAAAACTCTCAGCTGGGCAGCCATGGTAACATCTCTTTGGTATCTGAAGGATAAGCACCTCTTCCTTCTAGGCAATTCCCTACCAACTCAGTTCCATCCCTTCAGCATCTTTCTACACTGAAGAGCCTTCCTGTCTCCATTTTTCTCCTTTGCTTGTGGCACATGGCCTGGAGAGGCCTTCTGAGAAGTCACAATATCTTTATAGTCTCAATAGCCCAACACTTGACCTCTTGGGAATGCTCCAGCTTTAAAGTCTTCTGCAAGATGAGAGAAAAAAGGCACACAGTGGCTCAGGGAAAGCCTGGGGGTAGCACCTTTTCCTATTGTTAAACCTCCACTTCACAACAGATAGCATCAGATAAAGCATTGTTCTCTGTTATTGCACTGGAGTCCTGCTACAATGGCTTTTTTTTTTTGGAGTGGATGATCAAGATTCCTGATTTTAATGGCTGTTGAAGAAGCTTTGAATCATAAAGCAGAGGCCCAAAACACATTGATCAGGTTCTCTTGAAAGGCTTTGGGTTTGGATTTTGGCTTTTCTTTTCTTCCCTTTCTTTTTGTAATTTAAACAACAAAGGCAGAGGCTGGGAGGCTGGATTCTGAGATGCTCTCAAATGCTATCTTTTTATTAAAATGAGATAAAAAGCAAAATGTTGTCAGGGAAAGACATGAGTAAAAGAGTAATTCTTAGAGAAAAAATGTTTTAAGAACAGCTCATGGGACTCTGAAAGATTCTGTCTATTCCATTTTTTTTCTGTCTTACAATTTATACAGCCTTTATTTTAATTTTATTCATCTTTGCTTTACCAGGACATTCAGTAAACTAACTATGCTCAAATCCTCATCACATCAATAGGAAGTCAGTACATGAAATAAAAATACATTATTTTTTCATATTGTAATGACAAGTTAATGTACTGTTAGTATATACTCATCTTTTTTGCATCAACATTACCCTCAAGCAGTTTACTTGAGCTCTATGTCATTCTTCTGTGAGGTTAATTCTCATAACTAATATTATTATGTTTCATTAAACCAAGATGCTACAACGTACAGCTTGCTTGCTTAGGGAAGAGGTGAGCATGGCTTGTCTTTGCATTAGAGTATCTATTCCTGTTTTGCAGACAAAAGTGCTGCATGGCACAACCAGTCACTCTGGTCACTGTCCAGGACAGGAAAACCATCATGCCTCTTTGTCATTCTGCATGGTGGTGTTGGTTTGGTTCTTTTTCATGAGTAAAAGAAAAAATCCAAACAACCAAACACCAAGCAAACAGAAAGCCCACCAAGGCTCAGGAGGAGATCATGTGCAGCTGGGTATCATTCTAACCTGAAATTGTGGATGAGTTTAAAAGTGACTCAGGGAACAAAGCTGAGAAGCATCATAGGACCACAGTTTGGACATAGAATGCAGAGGTTTACACTGAGGTAATTTGACACCCTAAGATGCTATGCTGCCATGCTGTGCTATTCTAGAGAAATATTCTCCAAGTAATTCAGATACAATACTACCCAATTTTGGCTCAAAACAAAAGGAGAAATAATTTTAAACCCACCTTCACTTTGGAATGAATGATGACACCTGAAGTCAATCTTCTTCCTGCCATATCTGGTAAAATATAAAAACTAAAAAGCAAATCAAGCAGGATCTACCAGGGAAGGAATTCAAAGAGCTGCTTGTAGTCCAAAGCAGAAGTCTGCTAATCATCTTGGGCTGAGTAGGTTGTCCAAAATAATTTTGTGGCTGTTGTTTGAGACTTGCTCAAGAAATGTTATTTAGTACAAGGCAAACCATGTCAACATCTTGACAGTGTACAAGACTGCATTTTAGAGCTATGAAATTTTACAGACACTACCTAATTTATTAGAACATGTGCACCCACTTTCTCCTTGCTTTTCCAACAGGAATAGTCTTCCCCATACTGCTAAGGCTGTTGAGACATTGTTTCCTGAAGCTGCATCCTCTCTAATGGGCAAAAATGTACAATAACAGCCAAAAAAAGAGAGATTTTCCTGTGGTAGAAGGAGCATCTGTTGCATTGTCCACCACAGGGATAGTCAAGCTGTGAACTTGCAATGCATGTAGCACTTGGGAAGTTATAGGATGACCAACCTAAAGAGTTACACCATACAATGGGTGTTGGGGCATTCTAGTATCAGATGACTCCACAGTACAGTCAGATTTCACTATTGGATATCTTTCTTACACTACTCCTTATAAATTCTAACTGAGGCTGAGGATACACAAAGAGGAGAAATACCCAGTTACTTGCCAAAACCATGATGACTTTCTAATTTCATGTTTTCTATCCAGACTTTTGCTGGGCTTTTGCTTCCTGAATCAGGAGGCAAGATGTAAAATTATATACTCTAACTATAATGAAATTTTGGAGTTTATGATTTCACTTTGCTACTGTATTTATTTCTATGACAGTACTGGCAGGAAGTTCCAGTCAGAGTAGGATCCCAGTGTGCTAACCCCACATAAGCACCTAAATAGAAAGATGTAGATGTCACCTGAAAAACAATCCAAGGCAAAACTTATCATGGATAGGAAAAGTAGACCTAGCAAGTTGCATATGGCCAACAAGGTGAAAAACTGGAACCAGTCTGCAGGATGGCACTGGTTGATGGTATCTCCTGGGAGGAAGCCATGGCTGCCAGTTCAGACATCCTGCTTACTGCAGTGCAAACTGCAGACTGCTGCTGCAGAAAGGTTCTGTTCAAAAACAGCCCCTAGACACCGCACCAAACACTCTGAATGGATCTGATGCTTATTGGAAAGAGTGCACCTTCTACTTCATTTACCTCTAAGCTGAGAAAGAAGAGTATAATTGAACATGCTTCTCTCTTTAGAGTAATTTGTTCATGAATTTGTTCATGTTCATTGTTACCCTGAAAGCAAGCGGGCATATAAAGAACTCCTTCCTCAATGGGGGAAAGAATGTGAGCACATTCTTATACAGCCTGTGTACAGGAAATCATTCACAAACCTTCAAAGGCATTGATGGGGGAAGGGACGAGGCTGGAATGGCATTCCTTGGGCAAGAGCACATGAAAGTCTGGTTGGATTAGTGTAATATATTACACAAATGTGACACAAAAATGTTCATGGATTACACTTCCTTCACTGTATCATATTAGCACCTCATCATCCCAGCCTACCACAAACAGATGCTAACAAGATATGAGAAGAGAGCTAGAATATGCTGAGGTTTCTGTCTCACATTAGTAGTGTGCATAATACACTGTGACTCCGCTTGCCAACATGTGATGCACAAATTACTAATGCATAATCTTTGAAAAGAACCGAAACAAAACAAGGCATTAGTATGAAAAGTGTGTTTACAATGTGCTGCAAAAATGAAAACGTGTGCTCTGTGTGGAGAAAATCTATCCCACCTCCTGCAAGATCACAAAGATAGAGTGGAGCGTGTTAAAGTCCCTAACTGGTACTCACTTGAAATGCACTGTTCCCTTCCAGTGAATTTCTTAATATACTTGTAAGAAAGTCTTAAGGCATTGATTTACTCAAACTGTATTATTTTAGCAGGCTTCATATGGTCTTTATTTAACTGGATCTTTTCTTTGCAAGTGAAGTTGGCCTTAGTGTTGAATCTGAGGATACAGAGAAATATCAGTCACGTGCCAGACCAAAGCCTCTGGGATATCTCGACTCAACAGACTTTCTTCCTCACATTCAGTCTTATGATTCATTACATATTGCCCATATTACCTATATTACACATAGACAGCAGCCTTATTATACTGGCTCACTTCCTTTTAAAGGGCCAAAATGCTATGCAGATGCCCATGCCCACATTTAAACAGTAAAAAGTACTTTTGCCCCATGCAGCCTCACTTGCCACTCAGAGATAAAACCTATTAATTATTCCTGTGCATATTTGAAGATGCCTTTTTTTCATGAGCAACAGAGGAAATATGCAGCTGCTGAAAAAATCAGCCTTCCAGATTGCCATCTCAAGTGCTTTACTGCACACGAGTATGTGGGAAATTATTATTAATAATAATAATAATAAAGAACAAAATGCACACTATATAAACTGGGTCAAGCTGTGCATCAAAAGTTTATTTTTGTTTGGTTTTAATATATTTACATGGGGAAATAAAAATGACAGATAAAATCTCCTTGGCTTTCTCTCTCGCAATGGTAATTATGCCAGGCCTTCAGTGCAGTAAGGTTACAATTATACAACCCTGTTTCTGGTTTCCTCTAGACATATGTGCAATATATACATTGCACATAAACTGGCTCAGCCTAATTATTTTTAAATAACATGTATGCTTTTAAAAATAGTAAGCAAAAATGGAACTGCCTAAATCTATTGTGGGTCATGTTTTGTTTTTCCCCAGGCATTAAAAACCTGTGTCTGATCTTTTCTTGAAAACATTTTTGAGGGGGGCAGGGTAGGGGGAAGATTTCCTCTCAGGTTGAAAACAGATATGCTTTGCCCTGTTCTGTGTCTATCACAGCCACAGCGCTACGGTTTGAACAGAATCTCATCTGTTAGAACTCAAATATGAAGTTGTGTGCCGAAAAGTTTTGGGTTTTTTTTTACTCATGTGATTGTAAATAAGGGGTTTTAAGGTGTGTTTGGACACAAACCTGTTATTATTACTTTGGAAAAAACTTGCTTGTCAAACAGATGAAATATAAGTTTTCAAAAATTTTTCACTTGTAACATAACCCATAGCACATTATTTCACAATGCATATCAAGCATTGTGGGAGGAAAACTGTAGCTGCTGGTAGCATAACAGTGAATGAGCACAATGGTGGCAGTTCAAGTCCTGATAGGTATTTTTGTCAAGGACATCAAAGATGCTGGAACAACAAAGTCACTACCGTCATGCTGGGAAAGGTATAAAGCACTGATGTCTCAGCACCACTGTCACCTACCTGCAGGAATCTGATGCTCCCTCAGAATCAGTGCTTCAAGGAGCAGCTGGACTCCTTCCATGGCTTCTGTAATGCCATTACTGAGGTGCATCTGCCTTTCCGTCAGCTGATTTCACTGTTTATAGCATCCTTAGCATTGAAAGAAGCTCAAAGAGCACACACTGGCAAAAGAACTATACAGGAAATTGCTAAGAAACAATAAGCCCAGCATGGTGAAGTGTACACATCTAAACATTTGGGCTAAGTAGCTACCCCACCAGGTCATGGTCTAGAAGAAGCCAGAAATCCTAGTTCCCAGTTCTCTGTCCAATCTCAGAGACCTAATGACTTTACAGTTTCCTTTTAGTACCTGGTGTGTATCTCACATTTAACATATTTGAAATAATAAAGAGAGAAAAAAATGGTATGTTTATGGTATTTAGTTAAATTACACAGACATTAAATAAAAACTGAGAGAGTTCATCACTGTGATTCAGGCTCCATTCTCTCTGTCACCCAAAAAAATTGGGGAGCAAGGAGCTCAAGGCACACTGCCAAGTGTGTTCATAGTCAAAGGCTTTTTCCTACAGAGAGCTGGATGGGAGGAGTCAGAGTTGTCCTCATATGTTATTTGCTTATTTGACTGTTATTGGTTGACATTATGTCAGCTAGTTAATGAATGAATCTGGTTTTATAGCTTTTGCACTTGTGCCTAGAGGTCACCCTACACATATTTTCACAAATTAGAAAAATAAATTAATTAATTTAACTTATTTTCTACTGGGAAACTGCACACCTGAAATAACAACTATTTTCTCCGACACATTTAGTTGTGCTCTGCCAGAAGGCATTTCTTCCCTCCTCTGTGGCTGAAAAGCCCTCCTAGCCCACAAGTTGCAACCAGGCACTGTTCAGTAATAATGACTTTATAAACTTATATACACAGCTAGCCCCAAGTTACCAGCTACTTCCAAACAACACATTTTCATTCTCTAGCTAAATAAGGCTTCTTTTCCCCCTCATGTTGTGAGGACATTTTGCAGATGATGCTTATCTGCCTGAATTCAGGCCACCCATGCCGGTACAGAATGAAAGAAGCTCACCTCCCACGCAGAGTTTCTCCAGTCCTGCTTCCTTCTTGCTTGAGGCCCCTTGACCAGGCCAGGCAGATGGGCAATGGTGGCCACCAGCGTGAGGTTTGGAGGCTTTATTTTACAGGGGCTTGGTGGAGTAAAGATTAAAGCCCCATTTCCTAAGTTTATATCTGATTTAGGACAAATCCCAACACATAGCCAACTTGCTTACGGAGGTAAATGTGGAAAAAAGTAACAATCAGTGATAAACATATATTTACTACAAATCAGGAACCATTTTCAATAGTTTCCCACTCATCAGATTTTCCAACACATTTCTCTTGAAGCTTTTCCTTTTTTTTTTTTTTGGCTACATCATTCTCAAAACAATCATGACCAAGATGATGCAGCAAAAACCTTTCTGATAAGTGAGATAACACCTCTTTTGACTTACATCTGATATTCATGTCAGAATTGAAATCATCTTAAGATTTGGTTGGGGTTTTTTACCCTCTCACAGCCTCATATTGATTTTGCCTATCAGTCTGGTGACTTTTTACAGACAATTGTATGTGAAACTTATATACTGTGCAATAAAACCAATTTTGTATCTTGTTTTCTACATGTGCTGAAGGAACTCAGTTATTTTAAAAACTGAGAATTTTGTATATGCTAGGTATATATTCAGCTACACCCTGACTGAAAGAACACAGTGAGAAACATTCTCCTAGCTCCTTTAAATTATTTTACCATTCTAATTTGCCTTTTGCATTCTTTCTGAGAGATTTTAAAATCACAATGATTTCTCCAAACCTGTAGCTCACTCTGGGAAGGAAAAGGACCCATAGTACATTTCTGAGATGAACAATCATCCAAGATGAAACAGGAATCCCAGTACTGACAACTAAAACAAAGAGTTAGGAAAATTCATTGTCCTAAATATCAGATTTCTTTGTTAAAAAAAATCAAAACATATACCTTTGAAAAATCTCAAACAGCCTGTAAACTTGTATAATCTATATTGTTTCATAGATCCATTTATGAAAAAGAAAATTTGCCTATAAGCATAAGCTGAAATAGTGATTTTTCTTACAGATGGAGAGAAGGTACATGTAGTTTTTTGCCTACTTTCCAAATTTCCTGGAAACCTTTATTATTATTTTTAGCACTATATTTATTTAGTCTCCTTCTGAATAATTGTTCAACAAGGAAATTTTATGAAGCTATAGATTAGATCCAGATGAAAAATGGCACTTCCTTAATGTTGATGATTGTTTTGTAAAATTCCTTTAAAAGTGTACTCCTAAGTGATTTTTCTTGCTTCCTTCCTTCCTTTAAAAATACTTTAAAAAATCTGTAAGTATATTTGTTACTACCAAGGGACTTTCATGATTAATTCACATTATTCATATTCCCCAAACACAGATTTGACTAATATGCTCTATACTTGCTGCCATCATACTTATAAATGTACATAAAACTGAATGTAATTTAAAAGAAAAATATTCTTAATCTTTTCAATAAAAAATGGAATAACTGGTAATAAAAGCAGTATTGTGTATATTTCACCTCTTTTTCTAAGTACAGAGTTTCTATACACTATGATTTTGGCAGTTCTGTTAAATAATTTTCATAAACTTTGTTTGATCCATGAGGTAGTAGTATTCATTTGCACTGTAGTATATCTGAACAACGTCATTTCTGATTATTGGTCTTTTACACGACACTACTTTTGTCCTGTCACTACATAACTCTTGAACTCACAGAAATGAAATTAATTTTCCATTGTATTGAAGCACACTAGCTTTTCTTTTTTTTTCTTTTCATGAGCAAACTAAGCTGTACAAATGTTCACATAAAGCCAAGGCAATAGAGGGATAAAAGCAGATGAAGACAATTCATTTGAAAATCAAAGCAGTGCTCACAGAAATATGTTGGCAGGATTCACCCAGCTCTATTTCAGAGTTGTTTAAACACTGTATAGAGCAGAAGATGAGCGGGAGTAATGGTTTCTCCTGGAATCAGTTCAATCAATTAATCTGTCTCTTTTTTTTCCTCGATCATTTAATTACCACTGCAAAAAAGCAGGGGGAATTAAGTCACAAAATAACCATTCATATAATGTGATGGATCTAATTGAAGCCTTTGTAAGTGATCAGATCCTGAGGTAAGGCTGGACCAGCCTCATCCCACCCAGTTGCATGCTGGCAGGGTGCACTGCACTGGCTGCTGACTTTGGACGAGAGCTTCTGCACAAAGACGAAACTTTCTTGCCTATGTGGCTAAAACCAGACATCATGCAGCCAGTGAGATGTGGCGATGGTGGCTGGGTGTCCTGCAGAGGAAGGGACACTTCCTTGCTGGGAAGGAGGCCTTGGCCAAGTGGGTGTCTCTGGCTCAGTGCCAGAGGAGAACCTGTGAGCCCACCTGCACCCAGGGAGTGCTTCGCCACTGGAAAAGCACGCTTACCTGTTTTTCTTTCCCTGTTTTTCGCTGCTGCATGGTCCCCGTCCAACCGGGCAGTAGGCCATGGGCCCCCTCTCCTGCAGGAGGCAGAAGGCACTCAAAGACCAGCTTCTTCCCTGCAGGGTTTCTCTGTGCTGGAACCATGGCCCTCCCTGAGCCCTTTGGCATTTCCTCCCACCGCCCGTGCTGGGCCAGGGTGGAGGGAAGGAAGGGTGTCAGGAGTGAATGCAGCCCTGCCACAAGCAGCAGGGCAGGCTGGGCAGCACCATACCACGTGCAGGTCTCCCACAGCCATCTTTCTTGCCTTTCCCCATGGTCAGCAACCCACCCTATCTTTGGTTTGGGCTCCCCCCCTTCCCATACTATGAAACTCACAGTGTTATTAAACTCATATGAGTCCCAAGACAGTGCAGGTATGCAGAGCTCGCTCACACCGGTGGTGTGTGCTACATGAATCTGAGGGACATGACCCCGGCCTGGGCAGCAGGGCTGTACTGGGGCAGGCACTGGGGCAGTGCCAGGAGCAATAGTGGGGAAAGAGAAGCTTCATGTGCTCTCCTCCCCCTCACTCGCTAAAGCAGTGCGGCTGCGAGCCACTCTGCTTTCCTTCCTGGCTGCGGCATTTATTAGAATGTTGCTTCTTCTCCTCTCCCCCTAGTTTTAGGTGTGAATTAGGTGCAGGTAGAATGGGTCATGTTAATTATTTAGTGGTGAGGGGCTGCCCACAGAAGCTGTGGATGCCCATCGCGGCACGCGTTCCAAGCCAGGCTGGACGGGGTTTTGAGCAGCCTGGCCAAGTGGGTGGCACGGCGGGGCTGTACACACGGGGGGCTCTAAGGCGGAGTTGCTCAGCGTGCCTTCCAGCCCCCAAGGGCTGCGCTGCGCCCGGCCCGGCCCGGCCCAGCCCGGCGAAGGCGGCAGCGGCGGCGGCCGAGCGTCGCGTCCCCGGCAGAGGGCGAGCGGCCCCCGCCGATGCCGCCGCGCCGAGGCTCCCGGGCCGCCCCGGATCCCGGCTCCCAGCGCCCACAAGGGTGTACGTGTTCTACCGACGCCAAAACGCTTTTAGTTAGGGGTTCTTTGTTGCTCTTGGTTTGGTTTTGTTGGGTTTTCTCAGGTACCAAACTCCCGCCGGGTAATCAATTTCCTGAAATTCTTCAAGGCTTCGTAAGCCATAACAATGAAAATCATAAGCAGCAAGGATTTTAATTTCCTTATTGTGTTATTTAAGCAATGAGACATGACAAGGTTTGTGTTATGCTGGGATGTCGCCGCGCCTCGGGTGAGCTGTGTTAGGCAGGAGGCCGAAAATCGAAAGCTGAAACCACTTGGAAAGAGGGTATGTCCTGGGATGCTGCATCATCCCAGTTTTTGGCATCATCCAGTGGGTCTGTATGAGTAGACTCAGGATTAAAAAAAGGAGAGAATTAAGGAAGGAACACAAAAAATAGAAATAATTTCCATCTTTTCGTTGCACCATAATCCGTAAAAGAGCATCTCTTATTTAATCTTCATTTAATTTTTCCCCCTACTGGCTTAAAAGTGAAAAATAAGCACTATAAATTAATTAAAATTAATTAATTCTCTAATATCCTAATTTCATTATTTTTTTAATATACTAAAATTTCATAAAAGCTCCCCAGATTTCTAAACTAAACATGTAAAACAGAATGAAAATGGTTTAAATCTTAGGTCTTTCAACTTCCTCTGGCTAAAATTCTGGGGTTTTGTTCTGGTTTTCACTGATTTTCATAAATCTAAGGTTTCTCTTGTCCTTCCTACAGAATATTTTATTTGGAGAAAGTATGCTATCTTGTTTTTCTCTTATGATCTATTTTATTGCATTTCATATTGTCTGCTTTCTATCTCTTGTCACCTGATGGTTAACAATGTGTATCCCATATTTGTCTCCGAAACATTCCTCCTGCTTAAATTGCTGCAGCAAGAATAAAATCAGTTAAATCTCCTGGAAGAGAAACCAAAGGAGTTGTTCCTGTTTGCATCAGCAGAGGTGTGAGGCATTTCCCTGTGCTGAGAGCACATTCTAGGGTAGGAGTCCTCGTTTCAGACAGAATTTACTTTTAAAGCCCACCTTTGAAGATGGCAGCACACTGCACAAGTATGTATTGTTACATGAGGGCCAGAGAAACCTTGACTCTTTGTCTGCAAAATAACCAGTCAAATCACAAGTATTTTGCAAAGATGTGTCCCTATCCCAACCTCTCAGACTCAAGCCATAAAAACGCAACTCACACAAAGTTACACATGTGTAGAAGTGTTTGCAAAATAAGAAGCTTGACTTCTGAAATTTTTTTCAACTGTTAGTTTTAAATTTAAGTTTAAAACTTAACTTTAGGTAAGGGGAGACAGGAGTTAGGATACTCACTATACTCACTGGTATACTCACTGAAGATACTCAAAATACTCACTGGTCTCAGTGGGTTGGATGTGTAAAAATTTCAGAAAGAAGCCCCACTAGAAAAAGCCAGATGCACATGAAAAGTATGGGGGAAAAGAGACAGATGGGAGCCCTAGAGGAAAAGGGGCTCTAGAGAGAGGAAGGAGGGCAAAGGAGGGTAAAGAGAGACCAACATACAAAGGCAGAAGAGAGAAAGAGGGAGAAGAGAGAAGGAGAAAGAGGTAAGAGGCAAAACCAACCTGACAAGATGATTTACCAGATACAAAGCAAAGAATATCATTAAATATATAAATATATTGTGGGGTTTCTTCCTAGAAGAGAAGGGTTGAAAAAAGTCAGAAAGAAGAAGTTTTGTCAAAAAAGTTTCATTATATACCACCTATTCAATGAAATATTATTAAAAGCAGGAGTCACTGCAAAAGCAAAAAGCCACAGTGATATCTAGCATATTAAAGGCACTCAAAGCCAAAGGGTTGGTCTAATTGATAGGAATTACCTTGATGTTTCAGTGGAAACACTCTGATCATCCATGTAATGAAAGCAGAAAAAGCAAAGCAACTTGGTCTCATAGGGCTGCATCAGGATAAGATCCTTGTCCATGACAACAGCTGGAGCTCTTAGAGCCACTTGACATCAACCTGTGAGCACGTTTGGCTGCTATTTGCAGAAAAATCCAAGAACCCTATAATTTTAGATAACTTGTCTCACCATGAAGGATCTAGGAGTTGCATCCATTTTGTTGGAATCAAAATAACATGGAGAACTGTACTGAAGGCCATCTGGACAGCTATTTATATTAGTCAAAGTACACTCCATGCTTTTTATTATAGCTTTACCATTCTTACTGTCATAGATATAGCTGTGTCAGCACTTTCATTAAAATCCCCTATTTTTAGGGGTTTATCATTCAGCTGTTAAATTTCGCTTTAGGCTGAAACTTGGCATGCAAAGCCTCAGCCTGCAAGGCTTTTTTTTTTTTTTTTAGAAATACAAAAAAAAACCACAAAAACTTTTGGTTACCTTTTATTTTATAGGAAGGCAGATTTTAACATTCAGTCATTTTTAACTCTGAAAAAAGTTTAATTATCTGAATTTTATAGTCTTGCCCATTATATGCCATGCTGCATTTTTAAAAGTAGCCCTTCTTTTATTCATGTTGGCAAATTGGCTACTGTCCATAAGAAGTAACTATTTTTAATCATGTTTTTAAGCATATATCCATATTTATATTGTTATGATCCATGCTCTGGACTCTGTAAGGAATAGTAAATGACAGGCCATGTAGGCTTGAGCACAGAGAAAGAACCACAACAGCTGTTAGTTTGCAAAACCCACACAATTTGGAGTGTAGTCTTCAGCTCATTAGCATAATTAATTTTTAATAATGACAGCATTCTTTTTTTTTTTTCCCTGAGTATTCAGGGCCTTCTCCCACCAGTCTCTACTTAGACAGAGTTCACTTTTATCCCATCAGTGGAAAAGGGCTTACATCCTTCACTAGTGATTTGTGAACAAAACTGTGCTCTCACTGAATTGGTGGTTATGCCCTAGCACTACACAATTGGCCCATGGGGAACAGAGGTTCTAGCAAGTCTGGGATCCCTCCCTAGGTCCTGCTTGTTTTACCACATACACGAAAAGGGAGATGCTTATGATGTCTTAAAATCACCCACAGAAGGACGTTTTATAATTCCATATTGCTATGACTCTTCCAGCCTCAACCCACTAAATGAATTATAAATTATATAATTTGACAAGATTTCATTAAAAATAAAAATTTATTAAAAATAAAATCTGCCATAAATGGCCAAAGAAATAAGAATTTAAATAATTACATAATTATATAGCTTACCTTTGGTGTGTTCTCTCTGTACTTTCAAGACAATTATCTAAAATACTTCTTCTCTGTCATAATACCTAAAGTGTCTATCCTGTGAAGGACAGCTTATTTGCTAGCTATTTATATCACTTTCTCTCAAGTCTATTGATAAAATTAAGCTCTGTATGTCATTCTAGGCAACAGTCAAGATGTGTCTTTAGGAAATAGCATATGTCACTGCAGAATTTAGCCAGCTCAGCTAAGAAAAATGAATAAACTTTTTAAAAGCACCTGATCTAAGTTTGTGTCTGGTCAACAGCACTGATGCCATTCCTGTTCTACCTGTGCTTCTCTTATTTTCATTTGCTGAAAGAGAGGCAGGGCAAAAAATATGAAACAAAGACCTGCTAAATAGAAATATGTGTACAGACTTGCAAACATGGTCAGCTTGATCTTGAAACGTCTATCAAGTCAGAGTTCATGCAGACTTCAGAGGGGTTCTAGCTCTATGGCTGCCTGAGAATCCAGTCCTTTGATTGAGCACCAAACCACAGCAATCCTTACCCACTGGAAGCTAATTCATCTCCATTCTGACTGACTGCTTTTGCTCTTACTCGTCACAGCAGTAGAACTTAACCTGTGCAATTTCTGGCTTGCAGGTTTGACATTGTTTTAAAAAGTATTTCAAACTGATCCTTTTAAATTCCAGCAAAGCAGTTATGGTGCGTGCTGACACCATTTGAAGAGGATGACACAATCCTCTTGACAAGGGACATTCCCACTTCCCTCTTTGTTCCATTAGCTCACAAATATAGATCTGCAGGAGTCCAGGAGAGCATAAACATTTCTTGACCTTAACCAGACTGTAATCCATGCTAGAGAAGGAAGTAAACTCATGAGAACCACTTGTACTGGCAGCCTAAATGAGAACCAGTGAGGTGACACGACAGGTGACAGGTTAAAATCAGCCCTAGCGCCCACAGGCCATGCACTGGCTCATGGCATTAAACCTCTCTTCTAAGTAACATCACCACTGCCACCAAAAGCAAAGCAAAATGGAGCCAGGTTTTATTACCAAGAAGGCGCTCTCCATCTCGCTGCAGACAGGAAGGGGAGGGGTCTGGTTATTGTTGCAGATTTTTTCCCCCCTCTTTCTTCAGGTCTTTAATCCCAGACTTGGCTTGTTGCGCTTCAAATTGAAATATCCTGAACAGATGTAAAAACACATGTGAGCCACTGCTCACAAGCTGTGCAAAGCTTTGTTTCATCTGCTGATGATGTGAGCCTAAAGGAGATCTTTTTAAAATTTCATCACTATTCAAAAGGATAATTAATACGTACCCCCAGGCTTTGATTATGCTATACCCAGTGTGTACTGCTGGTACAAAAATAATGAGGCTCTCATCAGGCCGAATGAATACTTGCAGCAAACATTCAGTTTCCATAAGAAATTTAAGATTCAGTGGCGGTACCATGTAGGTGGCTTAATCTAATTTTAATTTGTAACACAATACAATAGATAAGATCATTTGTTTGTAACCAGCACAGGCATTTTGTTTACATGAAACCCCAGTCAGCATTCAGCAGATGGTCTTTTTAAAGGCTTAATTGAAGTTTTCTAATCTAACCTTTTTTTCCTCCATTACAAAGGGAAAAATAAGAGGAAAAAAAAAAGAGAAAAAGAAAAGAAGGGAACTAAGGCAACTACAAGGAAGCAAAAAAATAACTGTAAACCTCTTTTGCAGGGAAAACACAGAGGAACATTTCTGCCTGCTGTCAGATGCAGGTTCAGTCAGAGCCAGGAAGATGCTGAGGTCAGAGTTTTTAAGCAGCTCCAGAGGTGTATGGATAGGACCCTTTGCCCCCACCCTTGTTGCTAGTGTGAAGGTTGGCAACAAATCACTGCCCCTGCCACAGCTGCCGTTCTGCCTCTGCCAGGCTCCTGATATTAGCTACCTGAGTTTTTCCACAGGTCAGGCATCTCCTTCTCATGCCTGCCTTCTCAGAGGCTCATTATTAGATTATAATTTCTGTGTACTTTATGCATCCAGCTGCTCTGGTTTCAGTCTCCTTTCGGCCTGTCCCTGCTGCCCTCAATATTACCACACTGACCGCAATAAACACTTTTCTCCTCACTGGCTCCAGGCTGCCTCTGGCAGCCTTCCAGTGATGTGTGCTGGAATACAACCTTTCTCAAACATTTAAATCTTCCTCACACAGTCTGTATTCGAAGAGTTTGCCGCATTGGGATTTCTAACAAAAAAAATCAAGTGAGGCCTTTAGTTTCCTTTTCACGGGCCACAGGGAGCACACAGAGGGCAGATTTCAGGCTCTGGGTCCTTTGGCAGTGATGTCCTACCAGAGTGCTGGTGCGGAGGAGCCCTGCACTCCCTTGGCTTTACTGGTGCCATGGCCTTGCTGGCACTGCAGTGAGCTCAGCAGGGCTGGCGCTGCAGACAGTGTAATTCCCCCTCTGTGTTGATCTGATCTCACTACCACCACCTCTGTAATAAAGATGGTATTAATGCCCCCATGGCCCAGCTCCAGAGTTTACTTGCTGAGTTATGGAAGAGGTAAGGAACTTATACCACATAATAAAGAGAAATGAGTTTTACTCATAGTAAATGACTTGAGAACAGTGGTGTGGACTTTTTATTAAACAGAGGACTATTCACCACTGAGGAATAAAGAGGCACTGCGTGCTTATAACACTATCATAAAAGCTGGCGTAGGTTGGATTGCTACCTAGTGATTCACAACCATAAGGGCAGAAATTGAAGAGGGTGATCAAAATAAAACTGACCTACTTTTCCTTAGGCACAGCCCATGTGCACACAGCTGTCCATAGAGAGACATGCATCAGAATGAGTCTTTGTGCCCTAAGTCAAAAGGAGACAAGCCATCTTCAACTCAAGAGCCATAACACTACATAACAACAGTGAAGGGCCAAGCTAATAACACTACACTTCACAGTGATATAATAACCACCAGTGTAAATGGAGTACTTTTCATTACATGATTTATGTGCTTAAAGAAAACAAATATCATTGTTAGAATAAAAATATCCTCCAAGAAGTGCACAAGCCAGCTGGGCTTCTAAGGTCAGATTCAGTACTCCACTCATGCAGTTATGTGGTTTTTGGCAACAGGGGACAGTTTAAGTCCTGCTGACTCAAAATCCACTACATGGAGGGGACACTAACAGATGTGCCCACACAAAGTTTGGAAAAAGTCATAAGTTCTTACAGGAAAAAAAACTTTCATGAGCTATTGATCTATATTTTAAATCAATGTTGTTCTAAGTCCTGAGAAACTTTTCCTGAGGAAACACTACCATTTTTGAGGTCAATTTGACTGGGCTAGTCATTCAGGAAAAAGCCACAATTGTTAGAAGTGTTCATGCCATGAACAATGACGCTGTCATTAATTGTTTACTGGGGCTGCACCATGGAATCACCTCACTGTTAGTGAAACAGGCCTGATTTACAGCCAATTCGATTTTTCTGTGCTTCACTGTGGCCGTAAGAGGTTCTTCTCCAAATGACACCTGCAACACCTGAGGAAATGGAAAATACCTCGTTTGCCGACAGCCATATCTGAGCTGACTTTATATCCTCTTTTTAGGCAGCCCTTAGGAATAAAGATGGTGATACATTCTCTAGTACTTTTCATTCCAGGAGAGTGCAGTGACTAACATGAGGAGAGATAGAATGTCATTGGTTATGGGTGCAGCAGAAGGTTGAGGAGATAGAGACACACAATAACTGCAATGATTTCCAATTATATAAATGGAGGCCTATGTACAGAGGATGATTTACACACTGAAGAAAATTAATACAAGTTCAGGACTAGGAATTCTCCCAAGGAGAACATAAACTAGAAAGAATTTCTTGAATTGCTCCTCTGAAATGAAACACAGCAAAATCCACTAACCACAAAATATATAACTTGATGGGTTTTTTTCCTAATACTGTTATTTTGGTATGCTGTTGAGGGCATTCCAATAGAGACCTTGATGTAAGATGTTCTATTCAAGACCAAAGAAAGCACAAGGTTTAATTTTGTTAATTTCATTATATTTCATCAGTTTAATCTTCAAAGACCCTTCACTGTGCAATACTTTGATACCGTAATGTTCACTTTAAACCTAATATTTTCAAGGTAGTGCACAGGGATTTATTCTCATCCTAGTGAGCTACATAATTCAGACTCTGTGTAAGTTATTTGATAGCACAGGTTCCTGTAATTCTAGAAGAATGTGGAAAATAAAGATATGGAATGCAAATGCTTATTGACTGAAAAATGTACATCAGGGATAACCAGTGCCACTTTGCTTTCCACTAGCAATTAGAGGCAGGAGCATGAGATACACAGAAGTTGGCTTCTACATTTTTAAAAATAATTTAGCCCTCAAAATACAGCTTCTTCTGAGTGATGGGCCTGCCTGCTGGGAATACAGAGGTGGTCCCAACAAAACTAAGAGTGCAGGTGAGACACTATTACCTTTTCCAAACCAGCCATCAAAATGGTGCATTGTCCCAAAATGTTTCCATGGCAACACTCTGACATAACTTTGGGGAGCATGGTTTCTTCTCTCTCCTTTCATGGATTTTAAATCCACAAGACAAATTACCTGGACCTGGTGTCACTCCTCTTGCCTCTCTGGCTAGGCAATACCTCTCCAAAACAGCTGGAAGCCCAGAGATCCTTTGAAGATACTTATTTAAGGTCCTTGTTCTGTGAAAATATCAGGCCTACAGAGTTAAATACCTCTGACACATCAAAGAGGCATGTCATGTTAGTTGTTTTATACAAACCATTGGATGCATGATCAGAAGAACTCAGCTTGTAGTGTTTCTTGCAGTATAAGGAACAAGCCTTTCATAATCCAGATCATATCTGCTGTATAAGAAGGAGCAGTTCATAACCAGTTGGAAAATGGGCAAGAAAGTATGTCAGACATAAAATTTCTGTTTACATTGGTTGTGCATATATTGCATATATAAGTCTCTAGACTGAGATTGAAAATCATGTACCTTAGATAATACATACTTCCAGTTAAAGGACATGAGCTCTTCTGGGATTAGTTTAATAAGGGATATCAGCTTTTTGAAAGTGCAAGATTCATTTAATGTACCTTTCTCAGCTGTGAATCTTAGAAAAGTTGGCATTTTTACAAAACTGCTTTCCTCCAGTTGAATCTGAATGCAAACCCATTGCCAAGGCTGGGTTTCTGTAACTTGACATCTGTTCACATTGATTTTCAGATAGACTTGCTCTGAAGGGATAGTGTGTAATGTCCAAACTCTTAGAAAAGAGGAAATGTATTCCCCTGTGATCAAATTGAGATATAATTGTCACATGAGCTAAAGAATCAGTCTGCAGTTTCTGAGGAATTCTGATCTATTAAGCCATTGGACCTATCCTGTTCCACTCAAGTCATCCAGCCCAAATCAGGACATATTACAGGGGAGTCCTTTTTAAGATGGAGGCTTCTTTGGGCTGGTTCATTGCAGGATGTTTGTCTTCTACCTTGTATATCTAGTGTTTAGTTACTCTAACTGCATAATTCCCAAATACCCTAGTACAACTGCCACTGAAGACACAAATTATCTGCTATGGGACTACAAGGGATGTATTTGCACCATGCAATGTAAATTGAATAACGAGGTTTGTATTCAGAATGCAATGGAAACTACTGCTTGATACATCTCAGAGCTTCCTGGAAATGGAAATTTTTGAAAAAGTACTCCAAACTTTCTATGGACAGGCAAAAAGTGAAAGACATCCACATGGCTTGCAGGTGTGGAATAAGACAACAGCTGAGTAGATATTTTACATTTGATGATGAAATAGACCCCTAGACGTTTCTATTAAAAATGAGGATGGGTAAGCCAGTTTTAATGTGCACCCAAACACGGCATGGAAGGAGCTGTAAACCAGACCTGCACAGAAGAGCTACAAGCTTGCTGCATTTCCAGCACTGTGAGGTTATGCAAGAGAGGACATCCTTCTTGTCTCTGCAGGATCCACACCCTCTCTTTTTGCTGAGTGTCACGGGACTCTGCATGAGGCAGCTTTGGGTTACTAATAAGGTTGCAAAGGAGAAAGTTACAATAGCTCTTTCGGGGTTGGTTTGGGGGGGGGGGGGGGGGTGTGGTTCTGACACTTAACAGCTAAATACCCTTATATTGTGAGTATTATTTTGATAGACAATAAACTCTACTGTTCATATTATGCACAGTGTTGTTATTTTTAATTTCCACAGATAAAGATGCTGACACGCAAGCTGCAAGAGTTTCTGTTGAGATCTCCGTGAGTTAAAACTCTTCAGAGGCATCACTGAAAGCCACCCTTGGGCCACATCCTGTCTGCCAGACACTGAAACAGGTTTGCTGTTTCCAAGACCCTAACACACAAAGATCTGGAAGGAACAGCCTTGGTGAGACCAGAGTAATGAAGCAGAGACTGTATTTATTTGTTTTCTGGTAGTGCATTGAGAGTAAAAGAATTAAGCTTGGTTTGGAATTTCCCAAAACATTGATAGTTACTAAATATGATATATGGACTTCCTGAGAGAGCATGACTCTGAAGCAGTCTTCTAAATGCCATACAGTCCACTTAGTCACTGCCCTGTGCTTCTCCCTGAACCAGCACCAACAGACTTAAGTAAATGGACTGATTGTGATGCAGAAATAAAATTGTTTGTATGTCAGTTAATAGACTTCGAAAGGTCCCATAAATCATCAAGAAGCACTAGAAGAGACTACTGTAAAGGCAGTATCAGAGGCTGATACTCTAACTCACATTTAAGGCATCTACCTGAAAAAAATGCTGTGCCACAGGGACTTAGGCAATTGTACCTGGCACCAGGCAGAGTTCTGTGAGGATCAGAGCATGCCACACACAGCTACCCAAGAAACATTTTAGAGCCCAACTGCAGCTAAATTTTCAGTGCCTAAATGTCTGAAACAGAGGATAGGTAGAGGTGACTATCTCTTGCAAAACCACCTGCATGCCTATGGAAGTCCAGAAGTTAGTCTTCTGGACCCCTGGCAAATCTTCTCTCACTCTCTTTGCAGTGTATGTCAGCACTCTAACTTCAGGACATCAACCATCAGGATTTGGTGACCAAAATGAATAAAACACTCAAGCAGAAATATCTATCAGAAAAAAAAAAATCCAAAGAGATGTTCACTCTTGAAGGAAAGCATTCAAATTTGCACCTAGTCCTGCTATTTGGTTTCTTTGAGTGAAGGCAATTATGGATTCAGACTTGATATTCAGATACTGATGCTGCAGTTGATCTCATTTGTTTCTTCAAAACAAAAGAACATTCTGCAGTCCTTTCCCTTCTTTACCCCTGCACACTGTTCTACTAAGGTAAATGATCAAATCCAAATCCTGGGTTAATGAGTGCCAATCATAGCTCCAGCCCCCGTTTCAGGCTTGGCAACAAGTTCCCCAAGCCTTAGCAAACAATTATCATTCAGCTACTGTAGAAATTGATTCTTGGGTTGACGAGAGCAGTCCTCCCTTGGCTGGTAAGGTCCTGCCATGGGAAGCAATTACTGCAAGATGCCAGCTGACAGACTCATTCCGTGGAAAGTCAGGTTGTCTTGATCCTCAGGCACTCTCTAGGCAAATTGTATCCTTACACTCATCTCAAACCTCTTACGAACTGTTGGCTTCTATCAGGAAAAATGGATTGTTCCCTTTGTTTCTGTGGCATTTGATAGAATAAATCTGGACATCCTGCCTGCACAATAAGGAGATTTAATTTTAAAATTCTCACACCAAAATGCTTCAGTATGATAAAAAAAAAAAAAAAAAAAAAAAAAGGAGAATCATAAAGCAATGAAGATTGCTGCTTGTCTAGGGAGCAGTAATGCAGCACAGCTAATAGGGCATTTTTTGTCCTTAAAGAGACCCAAATACCCTTAGCAATGGCTTGTCTTTAGTAATCATAATTTTCTCTTCCCCCTAATTTTCAAATAGTTTGTAGTAACACTTTCACATCACTTTGCCTGACATATTTTGGTTATTAGTTTGGGGATTTTTTTCAAATCTTTGTTATTCCAGAGTGGCAACTGGAAAAAAAAGCACAGATTTACTGCTTAATTAACTTTTCTGACAACATCTGAATAATGATTGAGATTTTGCCAAACGCCAATGAGAAAGAGACACATAGCCAGTATCAGCTAACAAAAGAAAGTGGCATTTAATGTCAGCAGAAAATTATTAGCCTTGATATCTATCTTTAGATAATTGAAATATAAGACTGGCTAAATAAACAAGTAGTAAACCACTCAATCCACTCTAAATACTGTTGGTAAAAAAACCCATTATTTTTCATAACTTCATAAAATAACTCCTGAGCAACATGTTTGTTGTTGATTGTGGCACAAGTTCATGGAAGGTTTATCCCTGACTTTAAAAGCTGCAAACCTCTTTGACATCACAATAGAAAAAAAAAAAATAATAATAGGAAGAAAACACAAGATGTAAGGACTTCTTGACCTCACCTAGATTCTAAGTTTTACCCTGTGGTACCTGGAAATGTGCTGGAAGCAGCAGGGGTGATGTGAAGCTTTAAGGTGATAAAGAAAAATATTACAGTAAATGGACATTTGCAGTCACAGATACCTGAGCAAAGAGGGAACCCATGATGACCAATTTAAAATGTGTTTCGATTCAGAAGTGCCACGTCTGTAAAGAAAGTCTATAATGTCTGCAGAGAGTAAAAATGTTCACATGGAGAAATATCAAATATTGCTACTTTTGCTATAGCTGTTAATCCATCAGTTCTGCTGAAATTGTTGGGACTTTTGAAGATTTTAAAAACATATTTCAGGTCCAAATCTCTATAGCATCAAGCATCCAGTGTGCTCAATAGAGCTAAGCAGTCTTTTAAAAACTGAGAAGTGAGTTGGGCTCTTTTTCAAATTCTGATGAAACATTTGTCAGAATTTTGCCTAATTAATTTTCAGTCTTTTTAGAGTTTTATTCCCCTTGAAAAAACCTTTACAATATATTTTCACCTTTTCTTTTTGCATTAACTGCATTTCAGATTCACTGAGTGCTGAGTGCACCCTTGGAAAGCCTTTTAACCTGGCTGGTAAGTTAAAACTTTCTAAATCTCACATGCCCACAGGGTTTCCCACCTTAATTAATTAATAACCCCCTCCTTGTCCTTTTAACTGGGTCATGAATTAATTTAAAAAGTTAATTATGCAATTCTTTCCTCTCCCTTTACTTATGCCTTTCATCCCTGTGTCTATTGGCTATAAACAATGTAGAAATAGAGCCATATAAGCAGGAATGGTTGTTGTAAGCTTTGGACTGCTGAAAAAAGAGAAAAAAATCCAAACATATCTCATTCCTTTTTTCCTTCTCCCTTTCTTTGTTCTGCTTTCTATACCAGGCTTTAGTAGGCTTTGTGGAGAGCAATAAAACCCACCAAAAACTTAAGTACTATATTGAGTTGATATTTTGGTTGTTTAGTTGGTTTTTTTTGGGTTTTTTTTAAGAGAAAAATAAATAACTGTAGATGTAAGAAGGTAAAGACCATCAGGTGGGGGGAAAACCCCATCACTAGAAGAAGCAAATGGCTTTATTTCCTTCAACTGATGTACTCACCACATTATTTAGAGTGTATAAGGGTTTAAGGAAAGAAAATGACTCATGCAGGATATGTAGGTATAGAACATGCCTTGTCTGATGTGTTTCTTATATCGGCATATAGAGACAAGTAGGATAAGAGTCTGCAACAGCTTTTCATACTCTCCATGAGGGATGTGCAGAACAAAAACCTGTTGGGTTTTTTTCCCTATCATCTCTAAAAATATCTTCTTCAAATTTTTACTATCAATGGGCATAAAGAAAATTTGTGCCCATTCTTTGATCTTTGTCAATGCCCAAAAATTGAAAATGAACTGTGAGACTGTCAGCCTCCCAAAGCCTCCCAAATACATCCTTATGGATGCACCCTCAAGCAGAGACCCACTAAATCAGCCTGAGCAATAAGAGCAACAACTTTCCAAGAATGCAAGACTGGAAAGTATTTCCTAGGTTAAGTTGTTCAGTGTTCACTATTATGATGAGTCAAATGTTGCTCTCTCTGTGTCCAGTATTTTAATTAGAATAATCAGAAGGCTTTACCACCCGGTCCCACATGGACTCAGTGTGCTTTACCAGCTTATCTAGGTAGGGTGCAGAAAACCCCCAGGACTCAATTAACAGCGATGTTTCCTCTTTGACGAGTGAGGGAGCTGAGACACAGAAAAACATAACATTCAGACTATGGTGCAGACAACCCAGCATCTGAATCCTTGTGCACAGCTGTAGCCACCAGATACATTGCAGAATGCTTCTTTTTAGCATTACTCTTTCAGAGATTAATATTTCATACAATCATCAAGACAAAGGACAAAGGTTGCCATAAGGCTGCAATATTCTGTACAGGAAGTAGTATCTACAGAAAGAACACTTGAATCAAATCTAACATGCACAGCAGGGACCATTTATCTTGGCACATTGCCTATTAAAGCCATTGCCTCCTTCTTTTCCTCCTTTTTCTGGAGTAAGTGACAAATTTCAAACCATAAGAACATCTTAACTTTGTAAGCAGATAACAGGAAATATGACTATGAATGAACCTGCTCTGAGGATTAGCTGAGGTGAATGCCCGTTGAAAATGCATAAAGGTTTCAAATGTTACTCATGTCACTAAGGGGATGCTGCATATTCATTAAGGTATCACAAGGAGCTCATTTCATATTAATGGAGAGGTCATACATCCTTCCAGAGGAATTCCACTGCAGAGCTGCACAAATCAATGTGCTATTATTTTAAGTGTTACCAATTTAAACCTCTCTAAAATCACAGAACAGCCTGAATTTGCAAAATGATTTAGTCACTAGGAAAAATGTTAGTGACTCTTTTTCATCTTGAAATAGTATAAAAGAAATGTAGTAAGTGTTTTTATATATTGAAACTCAATTCAAACTGCACATTAGGTGTTCCCATTTAGTGCTCAGGAAAGCTGTAGACATTATTTAAAATACACACATGCATACATATATGTGGTATCAGTGTTCTAAGGCCACTTTAACTGGTGGTTTAAAAATTGGAGTTCCATACAAAGTTCACTTTTCTAACACTTTTAATGTTTACACAAATTCCATTGTCCTCGTGTGACAGAAACAGCCAAAAGCTTCATAGATATGTACCATATAAGGATCTTGAATGCTTAATATTTTGATAGCTGAAAATATATAATTATTCAGTACATACAAATTTGTTTTCAGATGTTACATAGTTTCTGGCCTCTGTTTTTATATGTTAGGATAAGGAAGCAGAGCTGACAACAACACAGATCTAAATCTTTCTCCCCTTTGCCGGATAAAAGTACCCCAGGGTTTAATGTTGCTGCAATGTATGTGCAATGGAGCTGATCGGAAAGTACTCAGGCAGATGAGGTGCCATAAGAAATTGCACTTAATGGAACCAGCATGCTTTTCATTAGAGGAAGAGCCTAGAGGTTCTTTTTGGTAACAGTGAAAGGTGTCCACATGTCCCCACAAGTGGGAACACACATGTTCCTGTCCACAATTTTGCCAGGGCAGCAAACTCTTGTGTTCACTCATCCTCATGAATCTGCAGTTAGGAAGGAGCTGCCACTTGGAACATGCATTTCACATTTTCAAAGAGTCAGCCTGGCTGTCTCCCCAGAAGAGTGTCTAGGCCCTGGCCGTGTCATCCTGCTGAGCATTGGCCTTCCTTCACAACACATCAGCATGGCTGGACATTAGTGTAGGCACAGCTGAACTAGCTGCAACCTCTTGTGGAGGAGGGAACAGCACACCTGTAAGAATCTAGAACCCAGCATCCATCACAGCCAGGGAGCGAGCTGAGTGTCTGTCTGAGTCTGCCATGGTCCTGCATGAACTGCTATTGAGGCAGACTTGGTTCTCACTGTGTAGCTGCTGAAGGGTCCATCTGCTGGGTTTCAGGCACAAAAAGAGCCAGATGTTTTGGAAGTCCAGATGCCCAGGGAGGAAGGGAAGAAACAGAGGGATACAAAGGCATTTGTCCCAAGCCTGAATCCTACAAGCCTGGCAGCTAGCAATGAGAATGGAATGAGCAAGTCAGTGTCTCAGCTTTCTGCTGATGAGCAGTTATAGAGCTGGCTAGAGTCTAGTCAATATTCCTCTCACTAGCTCTCTGTGGAGGGAAAGATAAAATAAGGAATGGTCTTACTTTAAAAGCAAAGATCACATGAGTTTCCTCCATGAAATTTTTCAGAATTTCCATTATGTGATGTATTCTGAATAACTGGAAATTGTGCTAAGTGAGAAACAAAACCAAGTTGTCTCTGCCAACATTTCTGTGAAAGGTAAAATTCTGTGTTTCAGCCAGCTATAATTTCAAGTAGGTGTTCTTGAGTAAAGAAACATTTGCAACACATTTTTATATAAGATGGAAAAAACCAGTCACGGATTACTGATGGAATCTGAGGTCTGCCACGATGTTGCTGTCCAAGACAATTCTTCAGACATTGTTGATTTTATGCAGTGGTCCCTCACTGGTCAAATTGTCTGTTTTACTCCATTCTGTCATCCCATTTCCATGCCTCCCAAAGCCCTTTCCTTTCCTCTCTTCTTGCATTCTGCCTTCTGGGTTTTGCAGCTTGTTGAGAAAATACACCCTCCCATACAATAGTTATACAGTTAGAAACGTATTTGAATACATATTTAGGAAACATAGTCTGTATTGTGCTGCTATGATAACCACTTAAAATTGTTTAGATTAGTGACATTTGCATGCCTAATTTATTACTGTAATTATTGTGATAATTTAGAGAAGATAAATGGACATCTATTAGAATTTAATGTAAAAAGCTGTAATTAGTATGCTTCAGAGAGGGGAGAAAGCCAATGCACATAACTGAAAATCCATTAAGCCAATTATAATGTTACTGAGGCAGAAAATGTACAGCCATCTAAAATACACCCATGACTTTTGCATAACTGTACCCTAAGCATGTAAACCCATCTGTCAGATTCCTTCATTAAATTAATAAACATATCAAGGCAAAAATTAATTAATGCACATAGTTCAGACCGAGAGTTAGGGTGGGGGAGATGGGGGAGAATAAAATTTAGTTGCCATTGAGCAGTTGTCATGTAAATAAAATAGCAGCAAATGTGTTGGAAGGGACTTAGAGTAGAGGAGGGTACACTGCTAATCATGGCTTAGGCTTTCTTAGGTATTCCCAGAAGTATTAAAAGCTGTCTTGGTGCAATTAAAAAAATAATATTTGAAAAAAATTTTAAAAAGAGAGAGAGAGAGAAGACAGCGCTTGCTATCATCTATTTACTGTCAAATTAATTCAGCTGCTCCTGAGATGCCATCTGTATCAGGAGAGCGAGGGTGTCACTAGCTTTACGATCCATCAGGAGAAGTGAGAGCACTGTTCTGTTTGATGGCTCTGATAATGGAAAGAAGCTAAGCAATTGCAACAGATACATCATAGATTTTCTCATAATTACCTGACCTGTTACACTGTGTCACTCTGCCGCCAAACACACTGTTTTTATGTCAGAAGCTGTATGGGCATTCTTTACTTTGATCATTCTGTATTCTGCAGATGTCAGCATTACTGTATTTTAATTGACTCTGGGGTAGCATTAAAAAGCACCTTCTATTTCAGTTGCTTAGACCTGATGAAACTGACAACCTGGCATTTATGAACATTAGGCCTTCATGGTAACTGTGTCAGGAACTGTGTTTTTCCTAAATCCCCTAGGTACAAATAGCAAACTGATATTGGTAAACCAGTTGAAAAAAACCCCAGTGTCTATGCAAAGAGCACCTCTGACATTCTCTAGCCATAAAGATGGCAAAACTTTTCATTAAATTAAACTCTCTTGTGTCAAAAGTTCACGTTATATCCCAATGTGCAATTAAGAATTGACCAGTGTGCTGAAAGAGGGCTAGAGCTAGTGAGGACTGAAGTTGTGGAAAAAGTGTTGGTAATCTCAAAACAAGAATTTCTTGACAACTTCCATATTCCCAGTATGTCCCGTTAGCCAGGATCATGTTTTCCTCCTCCTGCAGGAAGAGACATGTAGTTCTTTCAGTACTTAGGTTTTTTTTTTTTTATTGCATGCAGTGTAATCCACAGAAATGACAGATAAAATGTCAGAAATTTTACAGGCAGCTGAATAGAACTCCCTTTTTAAATTTTTTTTTTTTTTTTAGAAATACCCTTGGTTAAGTAAAAGTAAACTTGACTGCATGTGAATTGTCCATATTTCCCACCAGGCTTTCTCCAACAATTTCTTTCCTAAGAAATCCAGAAACTCTACAGGAACCATCAACGTGCTGAGCTTGTTGCTTGACTCACGGTCAACAGCTACCAATAATTACAAGAGATGTGAAACTCAGAGCTTCAATGTTCTGTCCTTGTCTCCTTCAGGGCTGCTGCTTTATAAACATTGAATAATGTTTTGTGAAACACATCTTGCTTCACTGCTAACACACAAGGACAGTGTGACTTTCCCCCATCACTCCCATGGGCAGGGATGCTCCCCTCACTCCTCCTCAGGTTCTGATGAACTTGGGTGCAAATTATGCTTACTTTTAAGGCCTTGCCATTCAGATACCAATAGACTTGGTGGTTGCTCCTGTTCAGGTCCCAGCAGAATCACTATGTTATCCCCTTGCTGATAAACTATGTCACACTCCTGATGAGCTGTGGTAAATACATCTGCCTTCAGACATTAAAAAGTTTTGTGTTGTGCATATGTATATAGATCAGTCATGTGCAACAGCAAGTGGTATGAGGCACCTAATCAGCACATTTATTTTGAGTGCTGTATTATCAAGGGTCCTAGAATAGATCTACAAACTAGAAGTCATTTAGGAGTCTAGGTTAGCATGCACTGCAACTTTTCGGTAACTAGCTTGTGCACATATCAGGACTGTGGTGGTTTATGTTTTTGACATTTACTTTCTGGGTAGTTTTGGAAATAGTGTTTATAAACTACTGACTGTCAGTGAGCTGTACCAACTGGTCTAGAGGGCTGACTTTAACATAGCAATAAGGAAGGTATCATTATCAAGATAATAACACTCTCCAAATTTCACATAGAATCAAGTCTGTATTGAATTGTGTACCTGTCTTAGGTCCATTGTTGTAAAATGAACTGGAATCAGTTTCGTGACCTAGACATCAGAACCAGCGAACAGCAGAAGACAAGCTGTCCATTCAGTACTGTAATACCAAAGGATATTCCCATCCCACACTAAGGGGATGACTGAGGTAAAAGGTAGGAAGGCTATTTTACAAGTGGAGTGAGGCTGTAATTGGGGTCATCTACCCATTTTGCAAACCACAGTATGGAAAGAACAGTAGAAATTTGAAACATACGTAAGAGTCACAGAAATGTTTAAAGACACATTAAATGGCCTCCCTAAGAAGCAAAGAGAAAGAAGTAGACTTTTTAGAAAAATAAGACTGAGCAATAGATTAACTACAAAGTATAAGAGCGTCTGTAGGAAAAACATAGCAGCTTCTGTCAGACTCAACACTCTTACAAATTCAGGTCTTTCAACAGCTTCTAGCTGGTCTTTGAAGGCACAAGTATTATGGTATGGTTTTGTAACAGTAATCGTGATCAACCAGGAGAATAACCAAAGAAATTATCAATAGGTAACTTTTATCTTCCTAAAAAGCATATTTTTGATTTGTGAATAACTGTATTTAACACACATTTATCTGTGTAGCAGTGTAGGTGCTTGGCTGATTCTTTCCAGCCTTAAACTCTGACTTTTCTCCTTTTGTCCTGCCCACCCCCAACCTCCATGCTACAAAACACATGGAAATCCTTGTGGAATCATTCACTAGGCTCTCAGATACCTAACTGAACATCCTGGAGTTCCTTGCTTATAGTGATGAGACTCATTCAAACCCTTGTGTTTAAAAGCAAATGAGAGCATATTTCAAGGAACATAGTTCACAGTCAGTTACAATATTTCACATAAAATATATAAGAATGTCTGGAATAGGTCAGACCCCTTAGTTATCTATCCTGTCAGTGAGCAATATCACCTATCTGGGGAAGATGATGAAAATCAGAACATGTGTCATGATGCTTCCTCCCCAATACAGAATTACAGAAAACAGCTGACTGAAGTTTGAGATGTCCCTGAGCAAGGACTAGTATTTATGTACTGAAAATTCTTGCACAAAACTTTTTTAATTCAGCAGCTATTTGGAACCTGTGTATGCTTTCACGCTGTTTTCCATTATATTTCTGACAAGAAAGTACAAAACTTAGAAATTACCCGTATTTTCCTTTTGAAATTCTCAGCAGCATGTTGTTGTGGCTTAGTTCCTGTATTGGAGGAGACAGTGAACAGCTCCAAAGAGACTTTCCTTTCAGAACTTTTCAGATCTCCATCACTCCTTTACTTGTGGATTTTTTTCCAGATCTAGATATTATTTGAATATGTATTATCTAGTAATTTTCCTTGATGACAAAGGATATCCCTGTGGTTTTCCTAGTGCTGTAACTGGTACAAAGAGAACTTTAATGATGGTGAGGCTTCCCCACACATCCTATGGGGAACAATTCTGAATTCTCACAGAGGTCATCCCAGGGAGCTGCAATATGTGATAGAAGGGAAAGCAGACATGTTGCTGCAGTCCTTGTGATGACTTTCTACTATTGGTTACCCCAGATTAAGAGAAGATGAATGCCAGCAGAAGAAACCAAGACTGAATGACCAGATGAGGCTCTGCCCGTTGTTTAATTTCCATCTCAACAGTGCCAAAGTATTTTGAACAGTATTTGCAGAGTACTAGATGAATTCTAATAGTAGCTTTAGATATGGTAGTCTACAAAGTAATTCAGAGAAAGCTGCTGATTTTTAGTTGTTTGGGTTTCTTTCCTCCCTCCCTCCCAGAGAAAACTGTAATTTAACTTTCTCAGTTCCTTCCTGTAATGTTTTGAAAGCCACTCTTGCATATTGTGAAAAAAATACAAAGACAAAACATATACTCTATTATTAGAATAGTTCTCTCCATAAATTAATACAAGATTTTGCCACCTAGGACTACCAATTCCAAGATCTTGAAGCAAGCATGCAAAACTAATTGAGAACAATTCTGAGAGAAAGATGGATCCCAAGGTATTTGAAGCCCTGAGGTAACAAGCTGGCCTGAAAATCTAGTGGGAGGGGAAAAGTAATTAGATGTTCCAAGCAAATTGCCCCAGATTTATTGATATTGATTTTAAATCCAGATAATCCTCTGTATGATTTCCAAAGGAACTGAGCAACAATCTTATTTGAAAAAAAATATGATAAAGCAGCATTAGTCACTGTTTGGACCTACTGTACACACTCAACCACTGGAATACTTTCATCTGGCAAAATGATAAAGCCAGTTTATAGGGATGCAACATTTTTCCCTTTGCAAACTTTCAGCAAAAGCAAGAAAAAAAAATACTCTATTAAAAAAAACAAACCCAAAAATATGAAAAAACAAAATAACTTCTTGTTCATTTGCCCCGATAGGGAAAGCATCCTAAATGTGTGCCTTGTTATTGAAATCTTTCAGCTGATCCATGTTGTGTGTCTACTTATTAATCTTTTTAACCAGCTTTTCTTAGAACAGAACAAAGCATCAAAGGCAAATCAGTCTCATCTAACCCTTTAGTATTTTTTTATTTTCAAAGGGGTAATAGGTGTTCTGAGGGAAAAAACTCCCATCTGTTCAGTATCCTTCTGGCATTGACAGTCATGAGGCATTTATTTATTTGGTTATTCCTAGAGTTTTAGAGCACACTGAAATTATGACAGCTGACCTGTCATAATGGAGTGGTTAGGTTTGTTAGAAATCATATGAATGGATAGATCCTGAGGTTCTCTCCATCTCTGCCAGCGGCCAGTACCAGGATCTTCAAGGTTCTAATTCCAAACTGTTGTTACAAATGATGATAACCGAATATTGTTTTTAAGGGTATGCACATGTAGTCACTTTTTAAAAATAATAGCTATGGCAGAGAATTACACAGCCTAATTACATTATTCTTGAAAATCTTTCCCTTTCATTGCTTTTGGTTGCACATCTTTCCAGTTTATTGTGCCTCCTTTTAAGTGTCAATGTCACCAGCAGTGCCTACTCTGGACGACTTTTGCTCTCCTTTCCCTCTTCTGTGGTCAGCAGTAGCACCAAAACAGAGTTTGAGAGGGAATGACAACTTCTAAGAGGCAACCCACAGGCATCAGGGGTGGTCCTGCTGTAACCACAGATCTATTGGCAAACAATCTACTGGAAGTCCCTTTTGTATTAAGTTTATTTCAAGCTAGGTATTTCCTATATGGGGCTAACAACCTGTGGTGCTCGGTATTGCAAAAGTGGTTCACTCACTCATTTACTTTTTGGGCATCATTTCATTGCTCTGCAGCCTCACTAAATCACAGATTAGTAACAGCATCACATGTGGCATTTCTGGAAGGCACATGAGCCATGGGAAGCTATGAAACAAAGAAATTATGCTTAGATAAAGGACAAAAATGTCTATACCATTTTCCATTTTTGTGGTTGGCTGACCCGATTGGAACCCATGTTGTCTCAGCACTCCCCATTCAGTGCTGGATTTTCTTCTTTTAAAAAATGTTCTTTTAATGATTTGCCAGACAATATTTTAGAAGAAATATATTCAAAATGTACTTTTATTCTGGGAGGGAGGGAGTGAAAAGTGACTTACATGCTTACACTGAATAATAAGCTTATGATGTTTTCTGACTATATGATCTACTCTCAATCTCTACAACCTCTAGTAAATTGATACATGCTATTTCCCTTTTTTTTTTTTTTTTTTTTGTTATCAAGCAACTTTTGAGTTTTCACTTTGGCTTTATATGGTAAAGTCCCTTCAGGTGGGAATACCTGCTTCCTCCTCATTTTGCTTTCTTGTATGATATATCTTACATGGACTCACAAGGAAACTTTCTCAACTCTTTTAAGTTTCCCTGTTAGGAAGAGATGCACCTCCACTCATGAGTGACTTTATTGTATTACAGTATTTTGATTTTCTCATGTTAAGTCTAGTAACAGTCAACATGAAGAGGCCAATCCAGCAATGTTGTTCCTGTAGATCAACAGTAGGATCCTATGAACTCCCATGTGGTGCAGGAGATCAAAGACGATTCAAAATGGTCCCATTTGTATGAATGTTTTGCTTTCCAAAAACTCCTAAGCCATTTGGAAATCACTGCTGTGTGAGGCATGCAAGAACTCCATCACGGAGGATGTTAATAACTCTGTTCCATGGAGTTAGCACAGCTGTAGCTAAAATGGAATGGAGAAATTTTACAAACAAAATTTAAAATATCATCTAAGAAAGAGTAGATAGGCAGATTACTCAATATAATTTGATTGAAAACACATTTTAAAACAGATTTCTGGCTGTAAATCCCAAAGATCATATAAAACCTATGTGACAATCTATTTTGAATCTAAGGCCAGCAATCACTCAGGTCAAAGGGGAAACTTGACAGGCTTCACTACATGCTGGAACCTGGAGTCTTCAAGAGGAAAAATTCCTCACCTGACTTGTGTGTAGTGTGGGTTATATAAAAGTAATGAAGAAATCAGCCACCATACTATTTCAGTGGCAATGTCAGAGAAACACTGCCAATTACTGAGTCACTGACCTAATTTAGAACCAAGGTATTACTGGAGAATAAGATAATAATAAATACTAGAAGTGATGAAGGAAGATGAGAAGTTTTGAGCCAACAAGTCACTCTTTTTAGGGAATCTGGAAAACATATTGCTCAGTCTGGCAACGAACAGGCAATTAGCACCACTCATATCTCAGTTTAAGTGGGGGCTTAGCAAGCTTAGTTGTCATCTGCACTGGCAGGACCTAAAAAATTATTCATGGATGTGGGTTAGGTGAATACATCAACCAGACTGAAACATTCTATCCAGTATGGATGGAAAACAAGAGTTCAGACTCAGTTCTGTGTCGATGAACAGTGAAACCTTGGCTCCAACAACACTTCTGTTTGTACTACCACACAAATATATAGGCTGGGGTTTTTTTCTTTTTCAAGTTTTTTGCGTGCTGCCACCAGAGAGCAGATGTAGCAGACATCTTGTAAGGATAAGACTAGAAGGCCTGCTAAAAATATCACAGCAAATGAGAGAGGCAGTCCTTGAATGGACTTGAAGAGAAATGTTGGTGAGGAGGGCTGCAGCTGGGCACCCAGGGAGGGACAGGACACAGAATGAGGGAAGAGCATGAGGGAAGGATGCACTCTCTCCTGACTCTTGCTCTCTGAAGGTCCTGAGTACCCTCTCACCTAGTGCGCTTTCCACAGAGATGTAATACACGTATTCGGGTGCAAAAGGATTTCTGATACCAAGAGAAGGCTATGGGACTTCTTTAATAGAGATGAATCTTTGAATTCTCAGGGAATGTGGGACATGACTTGCACATCTCTAGTAACTTATAACTAATGAGCATCTGGAGATTTTGTTTTGCGTATCAGAAAGAATCACTTAATTAAACAATTGAAAAGGCTTTTACATAACAAGACTTTTCCTCTGCTAAAATAGTTTAACTGTTCTTTTTTTTATTAAACAAATACAAGTAAATGCATGTTTGCTAATTGTTTTGATAAGAATAATACACTGAATTATTGGGAGTAAAACAGGAGGGAAATATGCAGGGCTGAAATATGTATTCTTAATAAAAATACAAGATTCTTAAGGATTAAAAATAAAAGTATAACAGCATACATTCACCAGAATGAAGCCACACAGCAATGTATAAAACCAAGCACAGAAATGAGAATCAAGGAACAGACAATGTAGTTGGTAATGTTCATCTCAGACAAAGAAACAGATAGAACAATACAGAAGTAATATGTGCTTTTGGATTAAGAAAGGATAATATGCTTCATATTATGCTGCAAAAGAGAAATCTGTGTTACCAGAAATGCATCTGAAGATGTTGAGAAAGTCAAACAGAGCAGCATTTGGCTGTGGCTGCTCATCTGAATGACTGTGTTCCCTAAAAAAAAAGTTTTCCCTTTTCTCTCTTTCATTCACTGTCAATTCACAGCATTGATGATGACCTGTACAGGAACACTTCTGATATATTTGATACTCATGCATTTTTCTTGATGAAAGACTACAGAATTACCATAGGCCAAAATCATAGTTCTGCTGAAGCCAGTGGCAAAAATACCTAGCTTCTGGCTAATCAACTTACTGTCTCAACCACATCTATGTTACAAGTCCTAATCCTTTTCCAAACTGCTTTCAAAAGGACTTTACCCAGACAGAAAAAGAAAAATATTATCCTGCATATAATACTAAATCTGTCATTCTTCTGCTTCCTTCTCAACTGTAAGTGCCTGCACATATTTATTCTTTAACCAGAGGTATAAAACATATCAATATTCCTACTTCTTATGATCTGATAGGTTGCACCATCTTCCAAATTATGTAAATATATTAAAGAGATCTCCTTGAAAAGAAAATAATCTAATTTTAGCATATACATATAATATGTCTTCACTAATGTGAATAAAGAAAAATAACATACATTATTAAAGTGGTGAGAATTCATTCTGCAGCCGAATGAGGTACTGGCACAATTTCCCTGTAAAATCTGGAACTCTTGGTGTATGTTACTGAGACTTATGAATGACAGGCACGACCAAAGTCTGTCATGTACTCCTCTTCCATTACAGCCACTGAATGGCTATGTGATGGAGCATCAAAGCCCTTCAAATGTATGCTTTTCTTCGCTGTTCTTAGGTTAGGCTCTGTGTGGATTCAACTCTGATGATAAGCCCTTGAACCTGTACGGGCATTTTGATCACAGAAAAGCAAAATGCTGTCTATAAATCTAAACTGCAGTGAACTAGATCCTCCATAATGTTCATGAACTAGGTAAGTGTTTCAAAGGCTGTCTAACTCTACTTCAACATCAATTGCCAAACTCCATCTAAGAAGTTTTTACACAGGAACAGAGAGCAAATATTTTAAACTCCTCTTCTTTTTTTTTTCCCCCCCATTTTTTTTCCTCACAAAGGCATACCAGAATGCCCATTTTTTAATAATAATGAATGACTAGTCCCAATTGAAGCTCTCCTTTCAATCAAGGCCACAGGCTAAAACCTAAAAGACAATGGTAGAGAGAGCCTCCTGGGATCTTGGACTGCTGCATTATTCCATCTCTGATATGCAAACCTAAGACATAACAAGAGTTAAAAAGGCTGTGTCAGGAATATCAACTCTGACATTTCTCTTTGTCACTAATTTTGTACAGTTATGTTACTGAACTCCACATAAGCAGTTCATTTATACCTTGGAAAAGGAGGGAAGGAAAAACAAACATCATGTGTAATAATAATATAGGAGGCAGCAAATTTTGTATCAACAATTCTGCCATTAGTATAAGGGCATAGATGTGTTTCAATGTTTTATAGGAAGCTTGCATAAGTGAGTCTTTAAAAACTAGGCATGGTACTGTACAGATTAGATAGAGATAGATTTTTCTAGATTCGGCTTTTCTCTGATGGCCATTTTTGCAGTGTATAAGTGCTTTACAACAAATTCTACTGTATTCATACAAACACAGAATCATTTGCTCCCTGCTTTGCAGGGCTTTCTTGCATGTGCATATATCTGCACACATATCAGAACATATACACAAAGTATACATATAACAGCATATATTTTGCATAATTTATACTTAGAATATTTATTAAGGTTTAACAACCAAACATCCTTATTCTGACAGTTTTTATGGAAATTTAATAAGAAAAAAAGGTCTATATATTTGTATTTTGACCATTGTTGTACCTGTGTCTGTAGATTGGTAACATTTAAGAAAATAGTTTCAGGTTCTGGTTTAATTTATTTTTTTCTTTAAACTCAGTCCCTGAATGATTACTGGAAAAACACATGTTTATTTTCCAATATTTGTCAAACACCAGATTAAACACTGTGTGAACAGAAAGGTGCTGGACAGAAATTGCCAGGTGAGACCCAGTACAAGAGCCACCCCGTCGCACCTTTGACCCCGTGCGTGCAGCTGGCATCACACAGATGCTTGGAGACATGGCAAATGTCCTGGCCCAGCTTCCATCTGTTGTAAAAAACACCCAGGCACAAAGAGGAGCCCAGCTAAGCCTGGTGAAATTTCTGCTGTGCCCTCTGGATGCTGGAGACAACGTGCAAAAGTCAACAATAAAGCTCCCATATGCCCTTTGTTTTCACACTATCATAGCTAAGCCGTGCGGCCTTATTTAACGGGGCTGACAGCATAACCTACATGGAACAGCTTTTCTGGCCAGTTCTGAGCATTGATTGTACTTTATTTATTCGGCACTGAGCTATCAAAGGGAAAAAGTGCCCGTGGCAAGCTAGGTTGCAGTAACAATCTGTGCATTTTAAACTGTCTGCATCTACTTAGTTACTATAACTACTCCCAACTGCATGATTAAATACAAATGATGTTTCCATATATTAACTGCAACCTTCTTTCCAATATACTGAAAATGATACTTAAAACATAAGATTCTGAAATGGAAAAACATTTATGGGAGCAATTTCCCAAACGTGTATGATTATCACTTGCAAGGTTGTACACAGCAGTTAAAATCCACAGTATTATGAGAAATCATTTCCAATCTACTGAGAATGGAAATAGAATTAAAATTCTGCTTCTGCACAAAGAAATCTCTCATATAAATAATCTTACCTGTTTTTCACTCAGACATTAATATAATGCTCAAATTTGTACATTCTGCATGCAATTTATGTATAAATATTTATATTTTACTGTATTAATATGTACTACTGTTTCAGACAGTGGATTTAACATTTGAAATTACCTTCGATTCCTATTCTATTATAAAACCAAACAGAAAAAACACCCCAACAGTGCCTCCCAACAAAATCAAACCACAAACCATGAAAGGAAAACATTAATCAATGAATTGCTGATCCTTTATGGAGTGGTACTGCTAATGTATTTTGAACAGAAGAACAAGTAAGTCACTGAGGTAAATTAAGAATGGGATAAAATTATGAATGGTAGATCACTTCAAATCAGCCAGTTACCTCCCTCTTCTAAGAGCACTTGCTTGGTAAGCAAGGGAAATTTGATAGCTCTATTCCATCAGAACTTTCATAACTCATTTGATAGGGCATGTAAAATAGTTATTAAAATGAAATAAGGAACAGAAATCCATTGCTCTGCAGACGAAGAAGGGAGAAGAAGGGACAATATGAAGAAAAGGATATATTCCAGTTCTGAGCTCTAAAACTTATTCCTGAGTGACGGTGTTATTTATGGACTACCAACCCTTAGATTTCCTACTTTTGATTGTAGTTCATATATTAAACTTTTGCGTGTGTGTTTTATTCACAGTCTTTTTAACCAAAGAATGAGTGATATGAGAGAGACACTGGCATGAGAATGGCAGACATACTGCCAGGATGCAGACAGAGATGTGTTTCCGGCAGGGCAAGAACTGCTGGTTTTGCACGTGACATCGGGATTAGCTAAATCTGAAGTCATGTGTACTTCACAACCTCATTCAAAAACAGATTCACAGAGGAACCAGGTGCAGAGGGGACTCTGAGGGTGATGGGAGGAACAGTGCTCAGATGAAAAATGCTGAAGGAGGACCAGCATGTTGTCAGCTTCTTCAGCCTACTCTGATAACTGGGCATTGCTGAACACTGTTGCTGAAATCTCCCTCAACATGGTTTAGGCAGATTATCCTTTAGCGCCTGTGCTCCCCTCGCGAGATGCCAAGAACTGAGGATATCACCCCATATTTGTTGTTCCAGGAAGTAAAATGTGTGGGCATGTCTCATGTCTTTTATGTCATGGTTAGTGCACTAACAGGAAAGAGACAGTGCATCAACATCCAAGATCTTATTCCAGAATTTAAAAAAAAAAAAAAAAAAAAAAAAAAAAAAAAACCCCCCCCCAAATTTTTAAAAAAAAAAAAAAAAAAAAAAAAAAAAAAATCTCCCTGAACATTGCTGAAATAAGGAAAAAAACACTGGTGCTTGAAATTCCTTGCCACTGTTTATGGTAGAGAGGACTGAAGGAAGTACTGATTTCTGCTTTCAGGCTGCACTTATGAAGCAGAGCTGTAGAGAATTTCAACTTTTCTCTCTTCTGACAGATACTATTGATGTCACCTGCTACTGGTACTTCTTTTAGTCCACAGTGAGCAAGTGTCTATCAGTGCATCCCATGCAAATGCAACTGCTTGCATGTGACTCATCAACTGGGAGGATTGTTTGGTCAAAATAAGCAATGTATTACTCCTAAAGGAACCAGCATACTTTTTACAGTAGAAGGGTTAGAGGTGTTACCTCACTTTTGCAAAGGATGAAGCAGGAGGGGATTATTTACCCTTCCTCCTTCTCCTTCCCTTCTATGGAGAAGAATATTACGTTGCCATATAAAGAGTGTCCTAAAAGAGGCTGGACCAGTACAAGTCCTCAAAAGAAAAATAATAATAAGTCCATATGGTGGAATAGTCTTTAAGAAATGTGAGGATAATGTCAGGTTTTTATGTTGCAGAGTAACTGCTGTTACAAAATATGAGAGGAGCTTTTTATTAATAATAAAAATATTCCTTGAGCAAACCTGAAACCAAATGGACTCACAAAGAAAGAAAAAACCTGATATAACTGGTATCTAGCATAGTTTTATCTATTAAAATCTAAATAGAATAAGTTTTACATTACCTCATTTTCTTTCTTCTCAGGTGTGCTTGATTGTGAGATGTAGACCAGATTGAACATGTCAAAGCCTGACATTTCTGTTTATTTTTGTTTATTGCTTTTTTTGCCCCCTTTCTTTCCTGGCTGGACAACAAATATTACACCTAACATTTCAAGTTTAAAGAGTACAAGCTGTTCTTGTAATGATCACTGCATTTAGAGAAAAGCATTGAATCTGACAGATTTGTGTAAGAAACGAGTTTTGTAGTTAAGTGTTTTGTGTTTCTTTATCTTTGTGCTTACAATATCAGTAATATATTTTGCTTGAGTTCTAAAAATATAGCCTTTTTGGATTCAGTCGTTAATGAAAACAGAGTATTATACCATGAAAGGTGACCTATTGAAGGCAAAGTGCTAATAAGTTGCAGATTGTTCAACATGACCTAAACCCTTTTTTTATTGAAAATGAGATCTACAAAGGTACTTTGTAACATGTTTCATAAGGTCTTAATTTTGCCCAGCACTAACAGGGCCATTAAATCTACTTAGAACGTGGATTACAAGAAAACAAGGATATTTGTCTTCTCTTTTACCTTTTTGTGAAAATAAAAATGCATGCCTTGCATACTGCCTTAAGATGTTTTCTAAAGAAACAAAAGAAACTTGCTAAAACCTCCTCTCTGGGGGAAGACTTACAGAGAAAAAGGCAAGGCCATGGGGGCAGAGGATGAGCTGTGGAACTGACTTCCTTTTTTACTATTAATTATGGCTGATTGTGGAGCTGACAAGGGGCATAATGGGCACTCTCCTAAAGCAAATAAGTGGTTGGCTGTGGAGCAGCCACAAAATCTTACCTCCTCTGTTCCCTATCTAGATACAAAAGCAGTTGCATTTCAGTTTCACCTATGTCACAAGTGAGTCCACGGTGAGTAAACCTGATGCCACTTCTGCTCGCCAGGGTTTCTGCTGTTGTGCCATTGTGACTTTGCAGGGCCACTCCCCATCCCTCAATTCACTTCTTAGACTTACCTGCTGGTGCTGGTCCCACATCTGAACCAATAATTCTTCAATCCCACTTTACTTTTTTAAGAGCTCGTAGTGTTGGCATATTTTGGCTTAGAGATGTCACAACAAAATAAATCAGTTTGTTTCATTAGAAATTTCTGCACAGAATCACCATCTGACCCAGTTTACAGCTGTACCTGTTCAGGGAATGTCCACCTGCTCAGATAGCATCCCACTAAGGGTCCTCAAATACCTCATAACAAATGAAAGGCTGGGTATTTTTCCCCCTGGATTTACAATCTGTTAGGATCAATCACCTCAATCATATTTACCTGCAAGAAGGAAAATTAGGTTGGAATCTGTGAGGGCAGTAAATGACTTTTAGAAAGCTCTAAGGGAATCTTCCTCAATGTTCATATCATTTCTTTTGCCATGTTTTCTGCTTCACTTCTTTTCTTTGAAGACCAACTGGAAGTCAAAATGAACTAAGAAAAGACGACAGCATTTTATTTGGACCCACTCTTGTCAGCAACCCTCTTTCTGACCTCAAGGACATCCCTCAGGGCACCAACACCTGAGCAGGGATGAGTGCAACCCCCAGGTAAAATATCCTCAGGGCATATTTTACCCTTTGGAATTTGTACCAGTCATGCATGGTACTGACACTCTCCTATGTAACATCTTGGGAAAACCATGCATTGTTGAGAGACACCAAAATTCTCAGCAAGATATGATAGTCCACCTGTCCTTTTTCTCTAATATTCATAACTCCACGAGGGCAGTTGGTTCAAGATTTAGTGAGTTTGCACCCAGGGAAAGCCAGAAACTGGGAACTCAGATCTTCTCCACAGGGATCCTTGTGGAGTTTCTGGATGTTTACGGAACCTGATCCTACCAATTAATTTACATCCCACAAAAAATTAATTTCTAAACATAGCATAAAAATTATTTCTTTACCAGTTTTAAGGTTACCTGAAGTATATATCCAGATTGTAAAAGAAGATGCAGGAAAATCATCAGTGGGTACTGTCTTAACATAGTACTGCAGAATTATTACTCCAGTTCCCCATTTATAAAGCTACCAGTAGCACAATGTGGGCTGTTTGTTCATGCTTTCCTCATTCCAACAAGCAGGAGAAAAGCTGGAAACTGCCTCAGGCATCTTTCTTGGACCTCTTTCCATTTACAGTGAGCACTGATCAGGTATTCTAAACTCCTGTTGCCAATGGGTTTCCTCTCCCCTTTCCTGATGTGTTTTGGTCTCCCTGGCACTGGGATCTCATTTATGCAACAGCAGCAGCTCATGAGACAAAGACTGGGGTTATTTGAGACCTGTCATACATTCTGGGATGGTTATACTCCTGGTTGTTGCCTTAGGGGGATAAAAGTGACCAAAACCTATGCCCTGACAGGGTCAGGACAATATGGAGGTGTCCCAGAAACACATTGTCATGGAGCATTTTGTCATCACACAAACTCCTGTGGCAAAACCAGTAGTTACCCTCTCCTCAGCCTGAGACTGGCACCTGCTCCTCAGCACAGCTGACACAAAGTTTGGTCAGCACAATTCCATCCTCACTACAGCACAAGAGCAGCCATGTGCATGGTGGTTTGCTTACTCCAGGAAGGATGTGCAGCAGAGCATGGATTTAAGGCAGCTCTATTGACTGTCAGGCCTCTGCTCTAACCTCTAGAGCACACTCCATAAATGTTTGAATATTTAATAAAATCTTCTGGGTGTCTGCTTCCTCAACACTAACTGTTTTAAAGTATTCATGGGTTATTTGTTTATGACTATTAAACAAATCTATTAAACACTCTGCATTATTTTTAGTTAAATTTTGTTTTTTTCCCCTTTTGCTTTAATAATTTATATTGTTTTGGATACATAAATATGTCCTAAGAGTATTTGTCATTTCCTAATGTTTACAGTGGGGATATTTTTTTATATAAAACTGTAGGATTTTTCTTCCATATAGAGTATGCTTTTCTGTTGCATGCAGATTTCAGAAACAGCCACAGACATTGCATCTGGCAAAGGCATGTGAATTTGCAGGAATTGCAGTAAATGCTGTTTGGAAAACCTCATGCTTTAATTTCTCACTCGTCATGTGGTTACAGAGAACAAGGACATCCTTGTATAAAATTTAACAGAATTATGTTAAGTGATGGATAAAAAATTTCTGGCATGCTCCTATCTATTTCAAGAACTACTGAATTAGGACCTTATATCTAACATATTGAGAATAGAGAGGATGTTGCAAAGGAGAAAAAAAGAATACAGAGGAACATAAGAATCTCTTAGATAAGGGGCTTATTGCATCAAACTCAGAAATTAAACTGGTTGTAATGAACTGCTTACTTTGTGTAAAGAGTTGGTGGAAATTCTGAGCTGCTCTCTAAATTCTGCGGATAGAAATAGTCAGGAAAGTCAAGAAAGAGCTGAAATACTCCTACTCTAAATTGTTAATAAGCTTTAGATGTAATTTTCTATGCATCTGCGCTCTTCAAGAAAAAGAATAAATAAAACAGATAAAGAGAAACTGAATCTGCTCTAGAATGAGAATGTTTATTTAAAAAAAATCCTAAAGTCACTGGAATCATCTTGGCAGGGAACTGTGAGCAGGTGAAAATAGTGTGGATTCACTGAGGAAATGCTTCTTATAGGTACTTGTCATTAGATATGGTCACAGATGCAAAATCTTGCACTCCTTGTCTCCCTTCCCCCTGAAAAAGAAAAAAGCACCATCTACTTCTTATCTCTCTCCTGACAATGATTCTTGAGTCCCTTGTGCTTGAACTGCTCCTGGATACAAAAACGTGATGAGAAACAAAAATGTACTAGGTCACACCTACCAGTTGATAAGCAAGAAATGCCTGATGTTAGCATGCAGGTTAATTTAAACTCCATGGAAAAGACGGGACAATGCACTATCTTGGTGGACAATTTCCTTCTCCTACTCTTCCATCTCTTTGAATTGAAATTTTCTGACTGTGTTTTCAATGACCAATATCTACAATGATTTGTGCCGCAAGATTATTATTTACCTGGTCAGGCTTACCAGGTGACAGTGATATCTACAGTCCATTAGTGCCATTGGCTTTGGAGAAATGTTATGTTGCTGCCAGTGGCAACGGGGACAACTGCAGGGCAGTCTTGCTCAGGAAAAGTGCAAGGAAGAAAAAAAAAAAGAAAAAAAAAAAGCTCCCAGATGACCAGAAATGGTGGGAAGCTTTTGATTTGCATTCCTGTGATGTTGACCCTGCGTGGCAGGCAAACGTGAGTCTGCTGGGATGCTTGGGACAAGATCCTAAAGGAGGGTTCTTGTTTTGGATGACGCCCTTCACTCCACCTGACTTTAGTGTCATCTTGCTCTGCCCTTGTTTCTGTGGCCAAGGAGTGAGAAAGAAGCAGCTGGTGGCAGTGGAGAATCAACTATTAGACGCTCAGATAACTTCTTGTGATGGCACCGTACCTGGCCTTTGCACACAAAGGGACAAGGCTTCACAAGGTGTCACTGTAACTTAGCACTCGCCTATGACGTGTTCTAAACTAGAAACAGGAGAAAATGCATGGGTATGGAAGAACACTTAGAATAAAGCAACATACAAATTGGATGTGTGTAAGGTACAGCGACTCTCTGAAAGGGCTAAGAGAGAAAAAAAAATCACAACTGCACTAAAAAGTAAAGGTATATTAGACCATTTGATTTCCTTGAGCAATATAAGGCAAGAGAATAAAAATTACATATGCTTTTACACATCAGTAATGAAAAATGAGCCAGGAGATAAATTTTCTAGAGACAGTAGATGTCTACTTCCTGGAACAAAAAACCCCAGAAATCACAAGAAAGGAGGGTCATTTGGATATAATGTGATGTACAGGACAGAATAGTGACTACAGTACTGAATTTCAAGAAGAGAAATTGTGTAAACAGTGCTGTAATGGTCAAAAATGAACAAATAAAAAAGAAAAATAACTCATAAAAGCAGCTTTCCAAAACAAAAGAAGCCTAGGAGCAGCCTGGAGGCTGTTGAAAAATTAAGTGCTAGAAGCTAAGTAAAAGTATATTACAATTCAGAAAGAAAACAAAGGAATCCAGAAAAACCCTTCAAGCCTTAACTGGAAAGTTGTGCAGGCTTTCACATGGAAAATCATGAAAAAAAATGAAACAAAAGGAAATCTGGCCTAGAAAAGAAGAACAGTAAAACCTATACACTCAGCAAGCTGAAAGTATAAAAAAACCCCCCAAGAATATCTAAAAAGAAAGCAAAGAATATGACAAAGTGCTCCCTGAAGGCAACCATGGCAGGAAGAAGGCCCAGGGGATTAGTGAGATACTGTGGCACCAAGGTGTAGAGAGGGGACAGAGACCAGCGAAGGTGACTCCCGTGTGCTGAAGGGCCTGGCGGGGTGTGGCAGACGTGGCCCCAAGCTCTGCCTCCAGTTCTGCCCACCAACCACCTGTGCCAGTGCTGGCTGTGGTCAGCAAGGACGTGGGAAAGCAGATGCACAGTAAAAACTGCAAGTCTGTCTTAGGTAGACAACAGACCACTGTCTGTAAAAACCCTGGGAAAACCTCACAAAACTGAATGAGTTGGAAAAAAGGGATCTCCTGTACCAAGAAATGCAGGATAATGCATCTCAGGAATTGTAATCTAAACCATGTTTGTATGACATTGAAACTTGAGCTGGAAATGCCAGCTGTAACTAACTTCAACTACCAAAAAGAGACTTTGGTGTCATCACTGGCTGACTTTCTAAATCTTTGTCTCCAATGACAGTGAAATACACAACAGGAAATAATATTGGATACTATGGAGCCAAAATATCAGAAATGCATTATCAGTGAGAACAAGACAGACTTTTTGCCACTACATTAAGCTAGAATGTGTCATACCTCAAGTGCTGTGTGTGCAGTCCCAGCTCTGTGATTCAGGAAGGACTTAGTGGATTTGGAGGTGATACGAGAGAGAAGCAATAAAAAGGATCCATGGGATTAGGCAATTGGCTTCCAAAAGGATGCAAAGCTTTTGGACCCATCATTTTGAGCAGGAAGAATAAACATGACTCCATCAGGAGCTGTATAAGCTGGAGGTGAAGCTGTTATTGACTGAGCCCTTGAAGCTGATGAAGCAAAAAGCTGACTGCTTTTACTGAATGCATATGAACTCTTGTAACTTGTTCTGACAGTGTGGGCAAAGACAAGCAGCACCAGCAGCCTGAGAAAAGGAGAAGAAAAGTTTGTGATCAAAGGTCTATGAACAGATACCAGGAGAAATAAACAGGAAAATACCTCTAACATACCAAATCCAACAATTGCAGAAACTGGTGCAGTGTGAAGGAAATGGTCTGGCATGAAGTGGCTATGCTCATGTGTTAAATTTCCAGTCACTCTTTCTTCAGACAGAGGGCCAGAGTAGATGGACCATCAGTTCCATTTTGTTGGGAATATCTTCTCTTACATTCTCATATAATGGCAGGATTGGAGTGGGGCAAATGGATAATTCCAGAGAGCACCAAGGAATATTTGTGTCTGTATTCATCTTTGTACCTAGCCTCACATCCTATTTGTATTGAAATTACTGAAATAAATGGTTGATTGTAACTATGTCCTGTTGATTGTAGCTATTCCAGCTAGAGCAGCAGCTCATACCAAAAAGAAATTAAACTACAAATACAGCCAGCCTCTAGTTCAATATTGTTTAGATTTCTTCTATCAGTTGACAGAAAGGTGGTGTCATTGGAATGGAAACAAACAAAAAACCTCACTCTAGCAGAAATATGCTTAGTGGTCAAAAATACCTGGAGGGTGAGCTCAGGCCCTTGAATTTGAGGTCAGCTTGTGAATTTTTCAGCTTCTGACCTACCTTGTTGTAGAAAGCAGAACTTTTCTCTACTATTTTTATAGCTATTCCTAATTAGTTGCTGTTCCAGCCCTTATGACTTTACTAGTATTTGCTAGACTCTGTAACTATTTGCTCAGCTTTCTTCCATTTTCTCCTTGACCACATCCAAAATGTTTTTCTTTACTTCTTTGCTTCTGTGTGTTGCACTCAGAGGCAACATACTGATCATACAGCTCAGACCACTGCTTTAACATCTTCAGTGAAGTGTGAATCTCACTCCACATTGCCAGTTCCTTCCTTCCTTCCTTCCTTCCTTCCTTCCTTCTCTCCACAGATTTCACTCCCTCCCATTCCTATTTTCAGTCCTCTCTAGATTTGTTCCACTTCCACTTTTTTGCACCATTTTCTTTTATGGAGTAATGTAAATATGTGTCTATATCTACCTATCTATATCTTTGTCTATATCTATCTAATCTATATCTATATATATCTAGATCATCTATATCATCAATATCTATAGCTCCCATATATCCTGATATAGATTAATACACTCAGGGTGCACAAACACTGAAGGGATGACCATTAGGAATAGCTTTGCTCTTTACTAAGAAGATGACAGTTCCTTGAAAAGGCCTGTGTGGTATTTCTGGGTTTTTACTTCTAAAGTAGCCTAGGAATGTGAGGCAGGGCAGTCATTTGGCACAGAGAAGCTGGCTTGCCCGGGTTGGTTTCACATGGGTCAAGTGGGGTGATGGCCCTGTGATGTAAAATCATATTGTCCTTTCATGTCAGAGCAGCTGGCTCATGTCCTCCCTTCCCCAGTGCTTGTCTGAGTGTGTGTCAATAAGTTACTTGATCCACGCTCTTGCACTGGTCTCTTGAGCTTAACTGCCTGAGAAAATTTGGAAGCATGAAAGCACTCAATCTTTGTGGGCTGTTTAAAGTCTCCTTCTATCAGGAAATATCAGTGTTTGTACTGCAAAAATCAGAGGAGAGAGAATGAAAGGAGGACATGAAAGAGCTACAAATTATGTTAACACTAAAGTCACAACCAAAAAATTACTATGATGTATTAAAAGCACTTCCTCCTACAAGCATTTCTATTTCCTCCTTAACTTTCAAGCCTATAAAACACATGAACACTAAAGGGAAAATGGGCAAAGCCCACTGGATGCTCATTTACTACCAACCCTGACAGCTGCACACCCAACAACGCAGCAGCAGACACACTGCCCCGCAACTATTGCTGCTCCCATGGCACCAAAATACATGCAGCTGAGACGTTGTCAGTAGATTTGTTTCACATTTTCCTAGAAAGTTCTTGAGGCTGGTTTCTGAAAGAGAACTAACTACCCACTCCCTCTTGGCAGCCCATGGTCCTTGCATGATACAGTGGGGATGTTGTGCCAATGTTCTGGCTAAGGTCTCTTCCCTGCCCCATTTTTAAAATGAGCTTCAGCTCTCCCTGCTGCCTTTATTTGGGATGGAATAGAGAGCACTTTCAGGGTGATATACTTACTTTAATACTGTCATAAACAGATTTTATGGCAGTAGAGTCATTTCCAGACAGACCTTTGGCAAAACATAAAGAATCCACACTAAGCTTATGATTTCTTCTATGATGTCTCAGACATAAAAAGAGAGAATAGGGTTGTTTTTGGTGTATCTCACACTGAGTGCCTTTCTAGAGCCTCTCACACACGTGCTGTTTTCCAACTTAATGCTGAAGTATTTCTAAGCCTCAATCTGTTTTCTATGCTTTAAAATTGCCTCCTTTAGCATCTCTAGTAACACCTCTTCTGGCTCAGAGGCTGTTTCGTCTTTTTCTTTCCACAATTTTCTTTGTCTTTTCCACAATACTTTTTCCAGAGCAAAGTATATTCACGAAATTATATTCTACTTTGAATGTGGTTTTACAGCTTGACCACTAGAAGCAGCACAGAGTGGAGAAATTTCATTTTGAGTATCTTCTTAGTGTTGGTGTTGGTTTGGGAGTGGAGATGTTGGTGAAGAGGAGAAATGGACAGAATAAAAGAGCATAATAATATACTTTGGTGCCATGAAATGGTGTATGCAAATAGCTCAGATCTTGTGATTAGCTGGTACAGTTGGCTCACAGAAAAATGCTGTATTTTTCAGGAAATGAATGCTCCTTAGAAAAGTGAGATTCTATTTTATTGTTTTATACATAACTTCTAAGCCTTCTTGAGTAGACAGCTGTGGCTTTGCTATTTTTACTACTGTGCTTGAGAAGTTTTTCTTTCTTACTGCCAGGGCCTGCCACTCAGACCGTGTCAGGTGGGAGGACAGTCTTTGACTATTCATAACTTTCCCACATTTCCTGCTCTTCTAAATATTCTTGTTTCTTGTCTCTTTTTCTGTCAGATGTGGGTATGCAACCCAGTTTGCAAAAGGAGCAGTTTGGTGTGTGTTTTCATACAAATATGGTCTGCTTCAATCTTCATCTTTGATGAATATGAACCCATCTAAGCCTCCATATCCCAAACTCTTCCAAATACAAGTAGAGGTGAAAGTACGAGGAGTCAAATTTGCAAAAGAAAACAGAGTACCCAAAGGAACCTATTTAGATTTAGGTTTGAATATTGACCTCTTTTTAATTTATTCTCTCTCTGGATATTCTTTTTTAAAATATTCTATCTGAATGTAACATGTAGAAGTGACTAAGACTCCCCTTAACTCATGGAATAAAGGTTTCATGACAGCTGCCTTTGTGACATTTACGCTCTACGTAATTTCAGTCCAAATCTCAGATCTACAAACCAATTCAACTGCTGATGTTGAACCTCTTTCAATACAGAATTTGAATCTAAGCAATTCTTGTTCCCATGTTCAAAATATATGGATTGTCTGCAAAAGTAAATGTGATGCATTAATTGCTAACATGCATGTTTCAGTATTCTAAAACCAAGTTTATTTTAAAAGTGAAACTCTATCAGTAATTGATATTGATGTTGTTTGATCTCAGAAAACCCTCTGAGTCTAGGGCAATTCAAAGTGCACAGCATATAAAGTTAGGGATACATGCTGAAACTCTAAAAATAAAACAGAGGATGCAAAGACATGAAAAATAGTCAAGAAGTCTGAAAGAATTCACACTCCTATATATGTTCATTTTGAAAAAGCAGCTATAGGAAATATTGATCTTGGATTCCAGGGTGACAGGGAAGCTATAAGGTGGGAAGACCAGGAATATAGCAAAAAAATGTGAGTGCCTTCTACAAGAAATATTTTTTGTTTGAAAGGCAGCAAGGAAAAGAACTCAGTGGATAAACTTTGCCAAAAATTAGAGCATTTCTCTGGCTGATAGAGCACCAGAGCAATAAAAAATGGAATAAAAGCTGATGAATCACTGTCATTTCTATTGGTGAAAAAGCAATACAAGATCCTTCAATGTCAACATTAGATATGAAATGTGTTTCTTGCCGTATTAAATTTCATTTTATTGAAACAGCCAAGGTGTGTTTTAACTCTTGACTACTCAGAGTGTTCACTTTTATGCTGCATGAGATGGAGCATAACCTTTCTGATAACAAAAGGGTTTGCAGGTGACCACAGACCCATTATAGGCAACTTTGTGAGACATCACATGCTTGATGGAGGTCATTCCTCTGGGAGAGGAATGAGGTTGCTGGTGATGAGCCCTGGACCGAGGTTCAAATTTAAGCTAGCTGGTTTGAGCCTTGGCATCCAGGAGCTCAGGAAACAGGGAAGACCACAGGGAAAATGAGGGGCAATCACAAAATGAGTAAATATTATTTATCTTTTATTCTTCATGTCAGTTTCTTAAAGAAATTCATGAGGAAATGCTAAAAGATGTGTAAGGCTCAACCCAAGGTACCAAGGAAAAATTGATTGTGAAACATAGGCTTAGGGTTGTGCCTGAAAAGAGTTGTGAGTAAAATGCTGGTGGGTGAAAGATATATGTTGGAGCAGATAAGGAGTTGTACATTGTTTTATTGGGAACTTGAGGTACTTTATAGTGCTAAAAGAGAGGAGGAAATAAAACTAATCGGCTGGAAGACTGGGACCTCCATATATACACTGCTAGGGATCACATCCCCAGAGGTATTCCAGCATGGTGAAATTTATCATACAATATTATTGCCTAGTATCAAAATTGTCTAAGTATTAGAAAACACTGGATTTAAGCTCCTGAAAAAAAAAAAAAAGTAATTAAAAAGGGATCTTAAAATTAAGTGATTTTTTTTCTTTAATTTTTGGAAATGGAAATTTTCAAAATATGACTATTTTAAATATCTATTCTTACTGTGATCAAAACTTTTTAAAAAATACAATTTTCATGCTGATGCTGCATGTCACTTAATCTCTTAGGCACAGATTCAAAATCTACTGAAGGTGATAATGCAAATTCTACCTGGTCAATAGGTTCTTAGTAATTTCATATACTTCTCTTTACTTTTCTTTCCATGCACAAGCTTTCATTCTTATACTCCTTCTAGCTTCTTAACCCACAGAATATATTTATTTTTTCACCTATTAACAGTGCTTTCTTATTGGCTTTTTGTATGACTGTGGCTTTTTTAAAGACATAAAATGGTGCATTATCTTTGCAAGGGGCCTCTCCACTGCCCTGATGTTCATTACAGAATCCACATACCCATCACCCTCCTATCTACATGGTCTTATTTGCCAGAAAGTAACATAATTACATTTATATGCCATCTATTTCATCTGTGTTTCGTGCTAGTTAAATCAGTTTCTTATGCATTTGTTTCATGCATTCACCACAAATTGATATGTATAACCTATGCATATATTCATCTCGTCAAGTATTCATGTACTGGGTTCCTGTGTTCATTATTGACAGAAATTATTCATCCTAACGACTCCACAGGAACTCCAGAAAGAGCATATATCACAAAAACAACTTAAATTATATAAAATGTACTAAGAAATGTGTGTGTGTGTGTACATCTCTTTGTGTGTGTGTGTGCAAAACTAGCTCAGACTGAAAAAGAAGAAAACCTAAAAGAACATTTGTGCATGTTGGCTGGATGTGTGGATTTATGATCACATTGCTTTCCAGCAATGTGATCAGAAGGATCTGTGTGCCAAGAGTACAATTGTTTCAGAAAAATCAGCAAACAGCACTTTGCACTGTCATTATGTGATAGTTAGAGCCCTCCCAAATACAGAAAGGGGAAATCAGCAACCATTAACCCCCTTTAGCTTTCCAAATGTATTCAGTGATTAAAAAATACTTCTAGTATATGGGTGACTGATAATGGACTTCTTTGGGGCGGTCTGTGGGGAGAGTGGCTGTGTGCTGGTTGTTTCTTTTTTAAGAAATGGATGTTCAGGTCCACCGTGTATCACCAGGGAGCTTCTCCAGTTAGAAAGGATCCAGCCTTCACTGCTGGGCTGGCAGCAGTACCCAGGAGTCACAATATAGGGCAGTGAAGCAGAGCTGGGGACTGATGTGCCTGAAGGTGGAAAGGACTGTACTACAATCTCCCTTGTTAGGCTGGTGAGTTTTGCAGGACAGTGCAGAGTGGCTGAAGGCAACTCTTACAACTTGCAGCATATGTGGGATGTGTGGAGGATAATGTTTCTGATATTATGACAAGGTTAAGAGAATCAAGATGCCCCTGAAACCTCCTGAACTACTCTCATGTGATAGAGCAGAAATACCTAGCTTCTGTTGTCCAACTATCTTCTCAATTAATTCATGTGATTTTTAAGGATGGGCTACCTAGACATACAATACTCTATAAAATAGGACTTTGACACTTGGGTGGATTTGCCATGTAGTGCTGATTGCCTCTTTTTACTGCTTTGATCCCAAGATCTTAAAGTACTTTATAAATATTAATGAATAAAGACTCAGAAATATTCAGTCATTGTGTTTATGCTGTTGCTCATGTCACAGATGGGGGCAAACATATTAAGGCTACAATTTATTCCACCTTGCTTTACATTTCTGTAGATGAGTGAGTTATTGCAGTTCTCCTTCATATTCAGGGAAGGAAATGAGAATTTTTAAGGTGTGACTCATTTAATCTATTTTATACATTTATTTATAAGGAAAGGAATGACGCTGTAGAACTGTCTGTTTCTCTGCATCACCTGTGAAGGGACTCTTAAGGTGACTCACTCAGATTTAGACATCTGTCTTGTGTGACTGTATTTGCCAAGAGAGGGACCACGGACCCACTCTCCTAATTCCACAACCACGCTTTGATTAGATGACAAATACTGCACATATTGAGGTTCTCTCATATAACCATGAGTGTACTGGTTAGCACCTGACATGAAAAATAGAAAGATGGTAAATTTTCTGGCAGTATCCAAACAGATTACTGGCAAATTTAAAGGTTACTAGACCAGTGTCACTCTCTGGAAAAGAAGGGAAATGCTATCATTAAATATCATTCAAAAAATGAAGGATTTTTATCAACTGTCACTATATAGATGGGGAAAATGTTAACAAAGAAATCCCTTATAATTTTTTTTATGCTTGGATAAAAAGATTTACCACACATAAACATCTAAAATATTGCAAATTACTTTGAGAACATTATAAAATGTAACCTTTATACTGCTGTATAAAAAAATACATTGCAAACATCATCTGCATGTATCTGACAACCAGTATTAACCAGGTGAAGAAGTCAAGAGAGGTATCTAAGGATCTTAACATATCTCTGGTTTAGAATAAGGTGTCATATCTTCCAGAGTTGATTGCTTCATTACATTAGCTATGTAGATGAAGCTTCGGGTAACCAAAGACAAAACTTTCAAACCATTTTCCTGAGATCAGTCCCACTCCTTGACTTTCAGTTCAACAATATGGTGAGTACTACTTCTCCACCTTGAAAAAAAGTGCTGGCATTAGAAAAGAACAGATATGAACTGACCATGAAATACTGACGCTTAAAATTGGAAGACATTATATGAACATCCCAGAGGTGAGAATCTGAACAGTACAGCCAGTAGACACGTAGGGAGTCAGCAACCTAAGCCTTCAAGGGGATTTCATGAGTTTGTGAGCAGATCCTCATTGTGATGTAAGTGATGTCACAACAACAGGGACTGGAGTCAATGGGGTTTTCATTTCTACATTCACTCTTTCTCTCTTTGGAACAGAATTGTTATTAAATGCATTTGTTAACTATTAATTATTAATTGTTTACACATTGATTGTAAGTGACAGAGATTCTTTTTTAATATTATATGAACACCCTAAAATTTTACAGGCTTTTTAAGTGAACAGTGTTCTTTCCATCCCTGTACCTGCACAACATTCTCTTTCAAATGCTGTTGCCATTTGACTTAAGTAATTCACATGCAGCCACAAATATTTTATTTTCTAAAATGAAGCATAATGGTCAAGGATTCAGTATGTTTTCACAACTTCATGTAGATTAAAGCTACCTGACATTTTTAAGAAGAAAAAAATATCCTTTTTTATGTCTGTCTGGAAATACTAGTACTTTTATGTGAAAGACATAAAAAATGTATAATTTTGCATAGACATGTTTATGTTATTGTATTATCTTTCCCCTGATTTACATGAGGCATAGGATAACTGTAACACACAAAGTATGTCACAAGTATAATGCACAATAGAACTGCAACAGATGTAAAGACTTTATGCTGAGGTACATGCACACATTGCCAGAGAAATGCAAGTTGAAGTCTTCTCCACTGAAAAGTTTGAAACTTAAATGGAATTGACTTGATAAAAATGTTGACTTTTAGCCATTTGAAATTTAAACATCTAGAGTAAACCAATGATCTCAGCCTCTGTCCTAAATGCAGTAGAAGTAGATAAGCATTTCCAGCAGGTGATTAATTCCATCTATCTGAGGAATTTACCATAAATATTTGCTCTCTGATGACGCCTGTCATTTTCCAGAGAGATATACTACATGATGCTATTTTATTTATAGCCTTATTTCTATTAAGCTAACATCAAGTGAAGTGAAATCTATCCATTTGTGAAAAAAAACATTACTTTTGTTCCCTACCCTAGCTGACAGCTATTTAATTCCTGTAATCACAAATGAGAACAAGAACCTTGACTGAACCATCTCCACCAATTTTCTCAACAATTTTGAGTATGTGTTTAGCAGCCTGCCAGTGCTGATCTGAACATCTTGTTCTTCCTATGTTGGAAGTGTTTACATTTCTGTTGCTGTTACTGCAAATACAACCCATTTGCAGGTTAACAGGACAAGTAGCTCAAGAGAGCCAAGAAAACACCTTCTTTCAGGGACAATTCATGAAATCCAATCTCTTTCTAGATCAATATTGAAGACCTCTGACTTTTGGAAAAAAAAAAAAAAAGAATAATTTGATGCATGCTTGGCTATCTGATGAGAATAAAACTGATAAAGTTTTGCAGTTTCTAGCATTATCACTTGGAGCAATTTAAAACACATTGAAGAAACAGTTCTAAATTTTCTATGATTTTTAAAAAATCAATTACTTGGCTTTTTGCTCCCACTGTAAAGCATCCCAAGATGTTTCTGTATGACAACACACATTCATTCAAACACAGCTTAAGCGCTTTGGGGGCTTAGAAATCCTCAAGTAGAAGAAGTATCTTATGTTTGAAGTTTTCTGTTAAAAAGGTTAATTGGGCAGGTTGCCATAATGACATATCGTGTAGACAACACAGGAGATTCTGCATCCTTGATGTTAGGTTCTGGAACGTTGTAAGAAACCATATCTGTAGGTTTCTTTTGAGTTTTTAGTTTGACTGATTAGAAGAGAATCTATGACTAGTTTTTCTAAATGAAAGAAAATTTCCAAATTAACTAGGGTGATGTGACACAAATGCAAAAAGGCTGACTAGAAAGCAGGTGAACAAGGGAAGCTGGCAACCTCTCAACCTAGAAGATTCCAGGAGTATAAAATGGAATCAAAGATGGGGGGAAGTCACCTTTCAAGAGTTTCTGCTTGGATCAAATTACTGTGATAAGAAGAAATGCCATCGTGATAGCTGCCATAGTGTAACTACGCAGGGAGATTAACAGATTCATTGTGCCTTGAAGGCTGCGATTTAAACAGTAGGAGTCTTCATTTTATAACCTATTGCATTTAAACTCTGATCAGGACATACTTTCTGAATAAAAGATTAAGACTTCATATATCAAAAAGACTTGCCCATTCTTCACACCACCACAGTGAGGTAGCACAGCTGATGGAAGAGGAAATGCCCATGCTGAGGTGTACCTATAACATGTGATTATTACATTTCAGTAACTGATATTTTTTGATTAATGCCTGAACATCCAGCAGAGAGAAGGCTTTTTTCCCCCCTTTACAGAAGAGCTGTGCCTTTTGAATCACACAGATTGGCTGAGCGGAGGTGACACTGCACAGGCCAAACATCATTCAGCACCGGCTGAGCTCACTAGAATGTAAATGCATCCTCTTGATAGTCTTGCTTGAAAGGCATCTGTAGTCATGGCACAAATATAAAAAGCAAGGGCAGAGCATGACAGATTACAGTTGTTGGGCAGAAAAAGACACAATCCTTGGAAATATTTAAGTCTACTGCAGAAGCAATTACCACTACAATCCCAATTGCACTGGAATGAGAAGTAAGCCCAAGAACAATTATAGCAAATCTTTGACAATGCCCCATGAAGTAACTGTGGGTTTCATACAATATAACTTGTATTACTTTCTGTATGGTCACAAACATAAATACTAGAATGAAGGAAATGTTGGCCCTTCTTGGATGATTTGTATTTATATAACCTGCTATGAAGTTGACACAGAAGATTTATATGGCTGGGGATGCTTCTCAAAAAGTAATCTGGTCCAATATCTGAAAGCGACCTAAGTAAGTTCCTATCCCAAAATTTTCTGAAAGTTTTCTGTTTACCTCCCTCAGCAGCGTTACATAGGCAACCCTTGTTCTCTTATTCACCTTATAGCAAGGATAAGAGCAGTTTAAGAAAAGGGAAAGAACTGTCTGGAATCTCAGGGTTATAGTTATAATGATACTATATACCATATTATAACAGGGTAGGTTTCCTCCTGTACAAATGCCTGAATGATCTTCCTTTAGAACAGGATAACCTCATAACTGCCCATTGGAGACAGTATTTGTCTTAGGGACACCATTATATCCCAAGTATTCCTCAAGGCCAACTCAGGAAACAACTATGTGATATAGGACAGAATCTTGTCAGATTCTGTGCTAGGAATTTACACTTATGGACATTTGCACATCAGCATGTGAGTCTGTACACAGGCTCTGTGAAGTTTACTCAAAAGTCCTGTTGCTGAAGGAAAATGCAGACAAGGCTACACAGGAGCAGTTTCCATCCTCATCACGATGTTTAATATTTTTGAGAGAAGAGAGTAGCTGCAGATGGTTGCTGCAAAGCAATGTCACAATGTGGGCTTTGCCAGGTACAAAATTTGCAATAACAGGAAAGAGATTGTATGTTTTGCTCCCTTTTCATCTTTGTAGTTCAGATTGTGGGTACAGGTGAAACCTATTAAACCCCTGTGGCTAAGGTATTCAATTTCTGGTGCACGCTCAACAGAAGTGGGACGCATATGGACAAGGAATTCCAGTAACTCTCTTTCTCCTTATTCATTGCCTTCCATTCTAATAGGAATGGTTGATTAAAAGGGAAGGGTTTCCTTGAAAGGTGCCACACACAGAGCTAATCTGCTCTTCAGTGGGAACTGCACCGCCCCACCAGCCAGAAGCAGTTTCCATAACCACCTGTGTCTATCAACAGCAGTGCTGCCAAAAGACCATTGTTACCTTAATGGAACACTGAGGAGCTGGCAGTTAGTCCCTGACCTGTGGGTGGCTTTCAAGAACAAGATGAGCAGTTAAAAATTACATGAGTTAGAAGACAGAAGGAGACTTCAAGGTAGGAGGTTAAGTATTGGTGGGAAATATTGAATGTAGGGGCTGCCTTTTTTTAAAAGTAAATGTGAACAGGACTATCTGGTGCTTTTCTTCTGCATTGCAACATATCTGTGTGCCTGTCTTTTGGAAGGAAGTAGTTTTTTTTTTTTTTTTTCATTTCATGCTCTATATATTCCAACAGAATTAATATATTGAATTCATATTTTATATTGCCTTCTACTGATGCACTGAATTGTACATATATCTCTGAATGTGGGATATAGCTACAATGAGCTATATCCCACATTCAGAGTAAATTCCTTCCTAACTCCGAATCTGATTCTTTTTCACAATGGATCTTTTTCTCTTGAAGAAACTGTTGCTTGCTCTGCTTTTTAGTGGACATCTTTTCCTTCTTTTTACCTAAAATATACACTGGTCACACCATCTTGATATTCACACAATGGTTGAGGTTAAGTGGTACCTTTGGAGATTCACCAGCACAACACCTGCTCAGGGAAGGGTCAGCTAGAACAGATTACCCAGGATGGTGTCCCTCTGAAATGGAGTAGTTACAATGACAAGGGACTCCACAACGTCTGTGGGCAAGCTGTTCCTTTCTTTCTTGTTCCTTTTCTTCTTTATCCACCCTGACCATAACAGATTTCTTTCCTCTATTTGGAATTTCCTCTGTTTCAGTTTGTGACCCTTGCCTCTTGTCCTGTCAGTGAGCACTTGGAGAAGAGGCTGGCTCCATCTTCAGCACCTTTCCCTTCCTTTCCCTTCCTTTCCCTTCCTTTCCCTTCCTTTAAAATCCCCCTGAGCCTTCATTTCTCCAGACTGAAGACATTCAGATGTCTTTCAGATTTCTTGCGTGGCAGATGCTCCAATCCCTTGGTCTCTTCAGCACCCTACACTCGATCACTCCATTATGCCTGTTTTTCTAGCATACATCCTCTGCAGCACCCAGGTGTGTGAGAAATCCCATTACATCTCGCTCATCCTAGCAAGTTCATAGCCTGTAACTGCACATAGATATCCAATTCCCTCTCTTTTTTATCCACACTGCAGACATTAGTGTGCAGCGCTTTAGAAAGGTATAGTCTTGTGCTAATTTCACAGGCAAGCGTGTGTGTTGCTCCTCCCCATGCCAGCCTGTTTGTTTTTTGGTTTTTTTGTGCACGCTCACTTGGTGTGGGCCCCCATGTGCACTGTTGCTTTTTTTTTTTATTACAAAATCTTCCTTGTCCACCTCAGCCTAAGCCTATTTGCTAACCCTATTCACACTGCTTTGAGTACCTTCGATTTTCCTTGAACAATGCAACTTTTAAAAGACCTGGTTGCTTTTTTATTAATTTTGAAGAACCCTCAAAGATTCCCCATGGGATGGAAACCCTTCAAAAGCAGTTGTTCATTTAACAAAATGCCTTTCTATAATATGGTCCATCTAATGCAAAGTACTAAGAGACTTCCCAAGTTGTCATCTCAGCAGGTTAAGAAAGAGTGCAGAAAGCTTGAATAGGATTTCAGAGTGTCAGAAAACATACACTGGAGGTTAAAAAACTTCTGGAAACAATGGGAAACCATTGCCTTTGTCACAAATTTTATCTTTTCCATAATGGAACATGATTTTGGGGATCAAATTCAGGAAACTAAGAATGAGTATTACATTCTAGGGGGTGGCATCCCTGCCCATGGCAGGGTTGAAGAGCAGAGGGGTTGGAATTTCATTATCTTTAAGGTCCCTTCCAACCCAAACCACCCTGTGATTCTGTGATTTCCAGAGTATTTCTACCATCTTTATTTTCTACAACAAAGATAAATTACTTTATTCTCTTTCAACCTAAGCTTCAATTCTATTTTAGTAATTATTTGGAAACAAATTTGCTTTGGTTCAACTTTTATAAAAATTTAGATTGATTCTTCCTTTCTTCCCTTTCTTCCTTTCTTCCTTTCCTTTTTTTTTTTTTTTTTTTTTTTTTTTTTTTTTTTGTGATGACAAACATGACACACCACTGACCACTGTACACCTCAGCTGAAGTGTGTAACATGAAACTATATTCCAAAGGAAAACCATATCATCTTTTATGTTCCACAGCACTTATGTGACCTTGGCTGCAATGAAAGAAAGGGACTTCAAAGTAGCTAAGGCTTTTGGAGCTTGCTAAATAGTCAAAACTACAGCCATTGTAGGCATGTGAACTCACAATCACCTTTTTCCTTATTGGCAGGCAGAGATCCTCTGGAGTGTAATAACAAGAAAAAGCCTCTCTGACTCTGTTGTGGCTGCGTTGCTGAGGGTGGTAGTGACAAGATCAAATGCCATTTTGGCACTTATTTTAGGTATGCTGAGTCTCACTAAGTTGTAAAAATACACTAGTGATCTTATACGACCGGCCTCCGGATCAGCACAAAATACCAAATGAGATCAAAGAGGTGATGGAATCTACTGAAATAATAAGAATGGATGATGATAAATTACCCCAAAGAGTCTGGTCAAATATCACAATAACACAAGTTTAAGACAAAAAAAAAAAATCTTTAAATGAGCACATCCTGTGACAGCTACTTTGTTTTGTCCTATGATATCCAATCAGAAACCTTTTCTTTACCTTAGTCTCTGCTGTCTCACTCTAATGAAAATGCAAAAAAAAAAAAAAAGTTTGATGACATATATTAAAATAATATTCAATATTATTGAAATCTGTTTGTGTGCAACTCAGGTTTACGAAGGTGAGACCACAGAAACATGGGAAGACAACTTGAAAGTGAGCAAAATAAAATCCAGCAGCTCACTGTGGATGCAACACAAACAAAGCACAGCATCAATTGCTGCACTGTACATTACAAGGCTATGAGCTCACATGGAAAATAAGTGTGTGTCTGGAACTATCTACACACCTAATAAATGTCTCTACAAGCAAATGTTTTCAAACAAACATTATCAGAAGGAAAACTTTTTGAATTTATCTGGCTTCTTTACACTTTAATTAATTAATTATTTGTTTCCATCATATTACATACTAAGTATGAGTCAGAGTTATTTGTACCATCCAGAAATTGAAGAATGCTATATTCACCTAAGTCATATTAATTCCAGGCACTAGCTCAATTCATCCTAATTCTCTTTAAAGTGCCAAAAATCTTCCTGATTAAAGATAATTAGTATGCACACTAGTGGAGAGTGAGCAATTCAAATATTTTTGTAATTACTAGACCCACCTGAAAAACATTTCTAATAACCCATGCAGAGAAAGAAGTACAGCATTACACAGCAAGACTGCAAGGAAGAGTGAAAATTCTAGAAGAAAATTATTTAGGAAAGGCTCTTGCTAAACTCTCATATCTAGGTAACATCTGAATGAAATTAATTAAAAGGAAGCTGATATCAGATATACTATACTTCTAAACACTTACTCAAGATCCAGATCCTACACTTCTGTTACTTATTCCAATATTGTTTGTCTATTCACTGATTTCAGTGCTGAAATATTTGCAGCACCCTGCTGGGATGCAAATACTGTGTTAAAGTGATCTCAGTAGCTTGCATGTATATGACATATACAGGGAACTGGAAGTCTTCATGTGGGTGGTAGATGATGGATGAATGCCAGTGCAGTGGCAATTCCTGGAATACATATGTTCTGCAATGACAAAAATTGACAGGGAATCATTGCAGACATGCTGTCTGTGTGACTAGGCCATGTTTCAACTCTGTTTCAGAAGGGAAGGATTATTGCTTGATGACATCGTAATAGAAGGTTTTTTCTCCACTCATTATTTGCATCTTACAAAGACCATAACTCAGCTCCCAATCAGCAGGTACAGTTTATTGCTTTATGTGGAAACAGTTGCTGCAACTAAATTCAGCAGCCTGTAGAAAAAAAAACAAACCAACCAAACAAACAAAAAATCTAACAACTTTCAATAGTAGCATTCAAGAAGATGCTCCATTAAGAGTTCTAAAAGGAGCACAACATGTTTTTCCAACTAAGTGGCTTATTTTACAGAGTTAAGTAGGTTTTTGTCTGTGTTGTTTTTGTCCCATTTGTGGGAGTGTTGATGTTTCTTTTGGTGTCTAATTTAACACATGGACATTCCAGCCAGTTTTCACTGACTGCCTCATACAGCCCTGTGGATTACGCACTTGGCTTTGTTTCAGGAATCTATGAATACAAAGCCCGTTGAGTATGTGATTTCATACAAAGCTCTATCCATACTTATTAACTTTCTATGAGCACTGAAATGGGTGAACACGTTCTTGCTATTTAATTATGCTGCTATCAGACCTCTGTCCCCAAGAAACCGTGATATCTGATAAAAAATATTTGACATCAGTAAAAAAAGCAAGTTAGAAAACTGTACGGTCATACAAAAGGTGTGATAGCTACAAAGAGAGCCAACTTACAAAGGGGCTAGTGACTCACCCAGCCAAGTTAAACACGACACAATTGGGGCTAATTGACTTCCCTCCTTCGACCTCCCAAGTTTGAGTTTATGAAAGCCTGGAAAGCTAAATTAACCCCAATTGTGTCTTGTTTGACTTGGCTATTTAGGTTAAATGGATAACACTTTTGTGACTTGGCTCTTTTTGTAGATATAACACCTCCAGATAATTAACCTTCCCTCCTTCCCACCTTTCTAAAACAGCTTTTGCCTTGGTTTACATGTTTTGATTGTGATGAAGGAAGAAGCAAAACTACATTTTTGAGAAGACAAGCTTCTCACAGAATAAAGCAAAATACAAAACATTAAAGCACATTAGAAATAATTACAAGGTAGCAGTTCATAGCAGGGATTCAAGGATGATATGGGGACTGGAGCAAGAAATTGGCGTGACATAGAGTAGGTAAGGTATTACTGCATAAAAGAAGAAATCTTACCTATATATTTATCAAATAGCACATAATATCAAGCTGCCAATTCACTTTGTTTCATCTAAATTCAGACTTTTACTGGTAAGCATGTATGAAGCTGTTCCCTCTGACTTCAGCAGAAGTTGTTAAGCACTCAGAGTATACCAGAATATAATTATAACTAAATGTTCAAATAGGGGTTGAAGAATCTTGTGGAGGTTCTATCTGTTCAGGAAATTCCTTTTTATTGCAGTATAAACTTTGGGGGGTGGCTCAGCATTGTGACTTTACACAGACCGAAGATAGCTATAGAATGATTTGGGTTGGAAGGGACCTTAAAGGTTCAAGGTTTGAAAGCCCATGCCAAGGGCTAGGACACCACGAAAAGGAATAAAGGTGTTGTCATGAACCATGTCAATTCTTCACAAGATTATGGTATGAAAATATAGAAGATCAACTTGAGGCAGGCAAAGTTTCATGGATTTTACCTGTGGAATTTTCTCTCTAAGTATCTGAAAAGCTGCAGTGTTTTCTGACCTTGCAAGGCATCTGGATGAACAACATTCCCATGGCAGGAGCAGCATCTGGAGATGGTTGTGTAAGACAGGTACTGAGGTAAATCACTGTCTGGAGATGATTCTCATGTTCCTGTGACTATAGGAGGAGCCTAGATGACTGGGTTCAATAGATCAGGTTATTGAAATAAATCCACCCTGAAGCACTCAATACACACCATACATCAGCATTCCACAAATTATACCTGCCTAGCAGAATCAGGTCCATAATTGTTAAAGAATATGCTAAATGAACATAGGATGTGTTAGTGGAATAGTCTTCTGTGATTTATTTAATGATAACCATAGATCCCAGCAACACACATCTTCATAAAATCTGGGAAGGATGAAGCATAAGAACTCAAAGCTGTCCACTGACATTTTTTAATAATCAGATATTGTATAAAAGGCTTTTTGTATAAGGAGTTTTATGAGACACAGTCTTTTGTGAAACCAGCAAGAATAAAAGACTAACCAGTATATTGTTAGCTGCCCACATACCATACAGCTAATACTGAAGTCTAAATGTGCAAGACTTTGAAAGGAACAGAAAAGAATGAGTTAATTCTAACATAACACAGACATGTTTATGTACTTGTATCAGAGGGTCTATGCATTGGTACTAAAGACTTTCCTGAGACGTTCTTAGCAATCTATTAAAAATCCAGACCATAATATTAAAAACAAATAAAGAGACAAATGTAGTAACTTAGGATTATTCATAATATACGGGTAAGGAAAAGTATGTGAGCTTCAAAAAGAAGAAATGGGACATCTGAAGAGTTTATTAATGTGAAGAGGTTCAGAGTGGGTGCTGTTTGCTTCTTTCCTTGCCTGATTTTGTAATCAGCCACTTTTCTAAGGACATCTAATTCCTGATTAGGAACTGGGTTTATACAGTTCAAACCAAGACTTTATCAGCTGCTCCCATCAGGTGTGTCCATGGATCAGCTCAGAGTTTTGTATGTATACAGCAGATATCCACTGCTAGCCAGGTGAGTGCTGTTACTTTCAGAACCACATAGGTTTAAAACTGGTGTTAACAGAAGGCTGCAGTCAGTTTCTGAGGTCAGAAAAGTTCATTTGTTCTTTCTATGGTGGGATTTGTCAATAGATTTTTTGCCTATTAGGCAAAGTAATGTGATAACTAAAACCTGTAGTGTCAGCCTAGTTTGCATAGGTATATTACAGAGAAATGTGTTCCTTCAGTGACCTTTTTTGTCACTACTGAATTTCTGTACTGATTAAACCTCTACTCATTATTTTGTGCACCCAACGTGTTCTGTACTTCAAGAGAGAAAAAAACCACAGAATCCAAATGGTCTTGACTTTCTGGATGGCAAAGTCACAAGTTCTGTCTGGATCTGGCTTTTAAATAGTGCTCATACAAATGGAATAATGACTTTAAATTCCATTTTTAAACCCTAGAGCATTCAAAGTAGGAAAATTCAGGTTCACTGCTTGCAGTCTGAGCCCCTCTTAATTTAAATGGAAAGCTTTCCAGTACTAACAGAGGATTAAAAAAACAGAGCAAACAATTTATTTGGAAAGTAAAGCTGTCTTGATATCTCATGTCCTCCCATTGCTTTTGAGAGAAAGGTATTCTGAAAACAGATGTAAGTTTTAACCAGAGAGCTTGTGCTGGAAGTCTGCCTGCCAAATGTCCCACTGTTCAGTTTATGTGTCCACAGTTAAAATAAAGGCAGAGAATGAGTTAGAAATTGTGATTCTTTTTGAACTTTCTCCAACAGTTGCTGCAGAATTGGTTTTAATTTTTTGGATTTTTTTTTTTTTTAATTTTGAAATGTAGTCAGTGAAAATTATCTTTTCAAATGGTCTTTTCAAATCTTTTCCCAAAGGTGCTATAGTTCAGGAGGCATCTCCCTTCCACCCTGTCCCATTCCAGCTACCAAGCTCTTTCCTTTCATGAGTATAATGATTATCAACTTATTTTTCAGCTGAGGGGGAAGAGGAGGGGGAATTTAAACTGCCTGCCTGACAATGCTTTCAAATGGTGATGAAATGTCTTCTTCGTATCTGAAGAGAACATGATTATTAGCACTGAATCTGACAGACACGATTTCTGAATATTTTTGTGGCATTAATTTAAATCAATGTAATGTTTGAAAACATTTCAGCCCCTCAAACAGCTGATGCAGCTTAGATTCAATTATAACAAATTGCAACACACTGTCAAGTCTTTTTACCAAGTCATTAGTCAGGGATTTTGAATGCACGGCCTCCGAACGGAGTTCGACTGGCTGACAGCTCTAATTGTTGGGAACCGCTAAAGGATTGCTAATGAACTGGGGGATCTGTTGGGCCTGTAGCTTTCTTCAAGGATGAAATTTTTGAAAACTTTCACAAGATCAAAGCAGCATAACATGGACCATTTGCTAAATTGTCAGCAGTGGAGTGAAGCAGTCTGAGTCCCAGCTTTAAAGCTCAAGCTTCAGTAGAAAACACCATGTGCCTCCTGCCCCTGAGCTTTTTTCATGTGTCAGTAAAACCATAGTGAGAAACAATGACTTGAAGAAAGAGCCCCAGAGCCACCATGGCTGCTATGGCTTAATTAGGAGGAGCAGGAAGGGAGATGAAAATTCCTCCCTTTTAGTGGGTGCAAGAGGGAGGAAGTGTCCAGCACTGTTACAGCCAGGCCCCACGGTTACTTAGCTTGCAGCTTCTAAACCTATTAATGGTCAGAGAGACATATGATACACAGGAGCAACATAAAGTCTTCCCCAAAAAGACTGGAGGTGGAATTTGCCCGATTTGCCTTCAGAACCCAAAGGTCTCAGCAAACACTTTGCCATCAATGCCAGGGAGACCAGACCCTTCCCCTCCAGCACCTGCTCCAGCACCCACAGCAGGCAGCAGGAATGTTCCCATTGAGCTGTGTTGGACACCAAATCCATGCCTGCTGTGGTTGGCCAGCACTCTGCAGCCAGTGAATCGCTCCCAGCTGCTGCTGCTGCTGAGCAAATATGTTGCCTTATGTTACTCAGCGGCAGAAAGCCAATGCAGTGAAGGGAAACTTTTAAACCGATCTTAAAAGAAAAGCAAGATATGAAAACCTGTCTCTATCACTCCCATCTGGTTTATATTTTCCTTTCATATTCAAGTCTTATTTAAGTCTGTTCATTTTTTTTTTTTTTTTTTGCTCCTTCTCATTGAAATTTACTATGGTATCCTTTTACCTAAAGAAAATAATGCCTGCTGAGCTACAGTAACATTGGTCAATTACCCAAATGTCTTAATATAGAAGTCTGCCAGGGGGAAAGAATGTTTGAAATAAGATTTACATTATTACTTCTTTAAATTAACACTTCAACAGGACTCAAGGAAAAACAAACTCTTTCCTCCTCACACTGTGTGAGGTACAGTACCAAGCTGTTGTTATCCTCCCCAAGACAAACTGTGTTTAAAAAACAACTGAAGGGCATATAGTGAAAAAATTTTCAGTGCCTGAAATAGGGACAGTGATTTCAAACATCATTACAGTATGTAGAGCCTTGAATATGAATTTTGCATCTCACACCTACTTCTGGAGTCATCATATCTCTATTACTCTCCCTCTCTCTTTCTACCAGATACACATCAGCCACATGAACTTTCTGAAGTCATATTGCTTAGTCTTTCTGTAGGGCTTCTATAGGCTCTGGTCAGCAGATGTGGAAGAAATTTCTTTTCCTTTTTCCAAGAAAAAACTTGTCAGGGAGATATGAGCAATTTATACCTGTCCTCTGCTATAACTTTCATTTATAGTCAAATATTCAGTCTGAAAATAGGTATTGTTTACTTTATTTTTTGACAGAATTCTTAAATTAGACATTTAGCAGCTGACCTAACATCCAACAGAGTTGCAGTAGTATAATAGTCACTGTAAATTTTCAACAGATCAAGGGAGACGTGAATCTCATTCATTTGTACATGGGGACTGGTTTATACATTCAATTCACCACTGATTTAATAGGAGCAGAAAATTCACAAAAAGATCTAACACTGCTTGGTTTAGCATTCAATACACCAGTAGCCACAGATATTGAGTTGTATTTTAGATGAAAACTTAAATTACTAAACTGACTTGAAACATTCCTCAGTTTTCATTAGGAAAACCCATATGAGTAGTTTTCCTGTCTCCTAATTTTAGGCATTAGATTGAGCTAATGAACAAGATTCCCTCTGTACTTGTTGAGTAAGTCACACTATTTGTCTTCAACACATATCCTGTGACTGGAAAAATCTGGTAGAGCATCTGTCTTCCTCAGCTGGCTCTAGAGGGAGCCCAAATGACAAAATTGGACTACACACCCAATTTTTAGAGTTGAAGTTAGGGCATAGAAAACCCAGCTGAGAGAGCCTAATGACCTCGTTTTGGATTCACTGAGAAGTCATCCAGTTCAGGTCCAGCAAGACACTGCCAGTGCAGGTGAAAGAACAGTGAAAGGAAGACATTACCAAACCAGAATTACAACAGGCTACACTGCCCTGCCTCTCAAAGAGTAAGTTTCACATTGATTATCTTCTCTAACTTATCTTAAGAGGCCCACTGGGACATAAACACCAGGTTCTTTTCCTGGGGTTTTCATGCCACTCCAGGCTGACTGAGTATTGTCAACACTGAGAACTGCAACAAACATGGGCTGTAGTTGTGTTAGCCAGCTGCTTGGTTTTTTGAACATGGAACTGAAGTGTAGGAGTGCTTGCCTAACCAAGGGTGACCCTAAGCCTTGATTCACAAGGTAAGATGCTCCGGTCACTTCATTCTCATGGATTTTATGTTTTTATATCGAGCAGCTTCTGACCAGGTTGTTCCACAGCCTGGGAACTGGGACACTTCCATTCTATTCTATGATCCCATAAATGCTTACTATGAAATAGGTGGTGAAGGAGCAGTTTCAGCATAATACTAATGGAAAGAATTAATGTCTGTGAATTCGAAGTGAAGTCCAGATTTCAGAAATTGACATTCAGAGTGCAGCTAACTTAAAACAAACTTCTCTCCTTAGTTACCCCTCTGAATAACACAGGAAGCCCTTTCAGATTGCATTTTGTAGATCCCAGTCAGGGATGCCTCAATCTTCTTGGAGCCACTATAGGAACTCCATGAACCTAATCCAGGACTCTGAATTACTCAAGTGACCAAAGGCCTGACTATTACTGCAGGGCAAGTGCTATAGCAACTGACTTCTCCTGTGGGTCTAGTCTCAGTGAGCACTGCTACTCAGCTGTGTGCAGCCCACTGAGCCCCGGGGGCACACCACCTGCTTCCTGGCTTCTTGGGCCAGCTCCCTCAGCTCTCTGACACAAAACCCAGAAACACTTTGGAGGACCTCTCAGTCTGTGAAAGCAGGCTGGACAGGCCCGCATCAAGTTTGCCTTCTAGCTAAAACACCCCAACACTCTTCCAGAGGAATTTGTGCTGAATGCCAGTTACATGCTGCTAAGACGTGCTACATGTGCCCTCAGCTTTACTACAAAAGCATTGTTCTCGTTGGCTGCAGCACAGGGCCTCTTTATTTAATGCACTCTGAACTAACTAATCACATAACAAATACGTATCGTGGGTTGGGACAATGGAACCTTGAAGAAATATAGGATGAAGTACTATGTAATAACAGTGCATCTCTGGAGGAGGTTGATCCTGACTGTCCAGGACATATCCACGTGTCCTCAAGCCCAGAGGTGAGTCCCTCTCCTTATTTTTATTTACTGATATAGATATCTCATAGAATCATAGAGGTTGAAAAAGACCTTTAAGATTATCAAGTCCAATGGTCAGCCTAGTGCCACCACAATGTTCGCCATTAAACCATGTCCTCAAGTGCCCTATCCACATATTTATTGAACACTTGCAGGGGTAGTCACTTCACCAGTTCCCGAGGCATTCTGTTCCAAAGCATTACAACCCTTTCCATCAATTATTTTTCCTAATAGCTAATCTAAACCTCCATTGGTGCAATTTAAATCTATTTCCTCTCATCCTGTCACTGTTGCACGGGAGAAGAGACTTACACACACTCACTACCATTGCCTTTCAAGCAGTTGTACAGCAGTAAGGTCTCCCCTAAGCTTCTTTTTCTCCAGACTAAAAAAGCAACTTTCCTCAGCTGCTCCTCATCAGAGTTGTGCTCCAGACCTTCACCAGCTCCATTGACCTTGTCAGGGCCAGACCCAGCACCTGTTTCTTTCTTGTAGTGAGGGGCCCAGAACTGAACACAGGCTTCAAGGTGTGGCCTCACCAGTGCCAAGTACACGGGCACAGTCACTGCCCTGGACCTGCTGGCCACACTACTGCTGATACAGGCCAGGATGCCATTGGCATTCTTGACCACCTGTGTTTTCAGTATGTGGTACATACAGACCATAATGGTTTTGATTTGCCCATCTTTTTCTGAAAACTAGGAATGGTTATGCTTCTTTACACCCCACCTGGATGTTTTAAAGTACCAAGACACTTAATTAGTAGCCCTTTACAAAGATTTAGCACAAGGTGTGCGCTGTTGTGGAAAGCAGACGCTAGCTTGGTTCAGCAGCTCTTGGAGGAAGTGGCACAAGTCTTGATGCCTACTCAAAAGTTATTACTTATACCTAAATTTCACAGCTCTGGTAGAACCTGGACCAAGAGCTTGACTTCAGTGGCCCATCAGAACAATGTTTAGTAATGGCTTTCTTTCCTGTTTTTTCCTGTTCCTCTTGTGCTTCTTCAGAAAAGAACTCAGACCTGAATCTCTGTTTACAGAAACTGCTGTTTACCAACTGTTGTAAAGTGTTACCTCTTCTACTTAATTTCAATTTACTAATGAAAAATATCCTTTCTGTCAGGAAAAAGCAATTTCCCTCTATCTGTGTCTTGAAACATAAGAAAACAAAACAGATGCTTGTTGCATTTAATAAAGTACATGCATATGCATTGAAAAAATTTCTAGCTTATTTTTGTGATGCCAATATTTAATTATGTTCATTTTGCATTTTTAATTAGAAGGAAGAACAGATGGTGAAGGCACAAAGTAAAGGAAAGTGTCCAATCATATAACCTGCTACGTGATGCCAGCAAATTCCTGTGCTTAGAGCCTGATCCAAGCTCTACTGAATCCAGCACGAGCTTATTTGTCAAATATCAGGGGTCTAGAGGAGACCACAGAGCAGGGCTTTCCTGAAATCAGTTTTTGTGATGTGTGCTTGATTGTATTGTTGGATTGTTTTTTTCTGATTTTAAGGCAAATTTTGGTTGAAGTTCCCATGGGTGACCTTATTTCTTTTTTGCCATCCTGTAAATAAAAATTATCTATTTGTGTAGAATTAATTTCAATTCCAAACCTTAGCTGGGAAAAATGTCTCACTGTATATTGTGGCCTAACAATAACAATTCATGCAGTTAATGGCATAAGTTGCAGAGAGAGACAGATAAAAGTTATTTAGATAATTTTTATTGTCACTGAAAAGCGGAAGCTGAAACTGATCAAAATTTGGGTCCTGTGCTTAATTCAAAAACACATAAAATGAATCACTGTCTTTACTTATTTCACAAATGAAATATTTGCTTCTTTGTCTTTTTAAAAATATGCCAATGTTAACAAAAGAATTTTAAATATATTGAATAGGTACAAATATACACTAGAAAAGAAAATGGAATTTTCAACCAAATGAAATATTTACATTGACCTAAATTGAAATTCTGTGTGCATGTGTTATGGGTGTGTTTAACTGTAACTTTTTTTAAGTGTGTGTGATTCATCATTTGTCTGACATCAGTCACAATGATATTTCTCCTGATCTCCAGACAGGAAATGGATGTTCTTAATCAATATGTCATGAACTTTAGCTATATAAATGGCACTGCTGAGACTGACAGTAGAATATTAAAGCATGTCAACAAATTTAAGAGTGTTCAGAAGAAACTATTATTGGAGGGCTTCAAAACAGGCTTATAGTAAATTCGATCTGTTTAGCTCATGGAAAAGATCAAGAAGTAACTTGATTGTGATGTGTAAGTTATTAATAGGAAATGTCAAAGGGAAATTAAAGCCTTTGAGAGAAATTCATATTATTAGTAAGAAACATTTCTAACAGTGTTGTTAAATATTGGAAAAACCTATCAAGACTAGTGCATTGTCTTTTGCCTCTTGAAGTTGCCCAATCAAGAATGAACAGAGAATGTAATTTAATCAGATCATTTCCAGCCGTCTTTGATTCATAGTAGGAGAAGAAAGAATGAGTCCCCATATAGTGAATTTAAGTCTATTGAAAATATGCTTCCTTTTCTTGATAATCTTTTGCAGACCCTCTTAAAAGGGGTCTGCCACTTTGAGTCAAGCACGAATTATTAGTCTCAATTCTGGGGTAACTGACTCTACAGATGTTCTGAGTAGGTGGTCTCCTGATACTCTCTGACCTTTAAAGTCCATGAATCAGGAATTTTTCATATATATGTATTTATTTATAAAATATCATTACATATAGGTATGACTGCATTGATTAATTACATATGCTTTTCAATAATAGGAAAGAACTACCAGCACAGTACAAACAGCAAATTGCTAACATTTTCAGGAAAAAAATTCAATGAGCTTCAGACATAAAATTAGTCACTGAAGAGATCTGTGCATAATTTGGCAATAACTAATAAGCCCAAGAATTTTGCAGTCTATTTGAGAACAATTTGCAAAGAGAAAACAAAGCAAAATTCTTCAGATAAATTATTCATTTGAATTAGTCATTTAGCTCTAGTAAGGAGTTGTAGACTTTTTGAAAATATGTAGCAAGGGGATACAATTTTAAAGAGGTTGAAGCAAAAATACTCTGCTCTTCTAGAGTTTGTTTCATCACATGTTCTCAAGGCACTTAATCATTAATTATGCTGAATATTAAGTATAACCATGTTACATTTGAATAAACTGAGCTACACACAGTGCCTTGCCTATGCTCATGCAGCAAGTGGGGATAAAAGTTGGGAAAAAAATCTGTTATCTTACTAACAATTAAATGTGCTCCCTGTCACTATTCTCTTAAAACTTTGCTACCCTATCACATTGTTAAACTTTATTTCTGAGGGAAACAAGTGTTATGTGACCACAGTGGTTTTTTATTGTCTTATTGATGAGGGCGGAATTATTTCAGAAGACAGAGATCTCAGAGTTATTAAGGAAGGGATTTACGTGACCAGCTATTTAAATCTTTTGTGCAGTTGTCTACATCTGAATCTGTCACTATAAAGTCTCACTAAGGTCAGTGGCAAGGAATAAGCACATACAGAGTGTGAATCACCTCACACTAGGGTTGGTGCCTACAATTCAGATATGCCCCAGAGTGACCCAGGGAAGTCATTTCAGATGTAAGCAGAACCACAGGGTCCTACATGTTGGGAAGGGTCCTACATGTTGGGAAGGGCCCCTGCGGATCTTCTGCTCCTGCTGAGACAACCTAGATAACTAACTTAGATAAGGTTGCTCAGGGCAGTTGGTTTCTGAATAGATGCAAGGATGTTTTTGAGGTTATGACTAAACCTAGATGCAGTCATCCCCACTGTGATTTGTAACACTCCTGGAAAGGAGGCCTGACAGAATAGAGATCCAAGACAACCATGTGAGCTAAAACAGTATGTTGAACACAAAGAGTAGGATTCAGTCAGCTAAACAGGTGCTATGGTGTGCAAGAAGGGGCAGATTTCCTTTTCTTTCTTCATACCTGCAAATCTGAGCAGATTTCTCTGATGCTCTTAAGGCAACTCAGGTGGCCCAGGGTGACTACTCTTTATGCAAGAGAATGCTGTCTGGATTGTAGCAGCTAAGATTCACACACCTGGTCACTGAAGTCACCCATGGCCCTGTCTAGATGTGAGGTAGGTGGTTACTTTACCACTGTCATTAATACAAAGCCTGAAGAGATATTTCACTCTGCCTAAGATAGACACACATCTTTGAGGAGCTGAATAACTTCTCAGATTTACTATTCTGTATTAAGCCTAATTCCAGTGCTGGAATCTGGAACTAAATCCCAGCGGTCTTGAGCTCCCAGACTTACCAGTTTGCCAGAATACACTACTGTATTTTAATGAGAATATATTGAACATGTATTTTAATGCATGTAGAAAGCATGTTGTGAAGTAGCATAGTAAATGCTGGTGTTATGTGTTTAGAACTGATTAAAGTGACGAGTAGGCTAAATATTGTGATCTGATGTAGATAACTGCAACAAAAAAATGTGGGACTTGGGCCTCAAATCATCTGCTAAAATTGGACATGTTTGGATGCAGGCAGAGCTTCAAAATTACTATCACTGTTGCTGCAAAACTAGCAAAGAATCCTGATTTAGAAGTAAAATATAGATACTATTATTTTTAAACCAGAAGTAAGGGTAAAGAATAGTCTTTGTAAACATTTATTAACATTGTGATTTTGAAAAGATGAAGTGAGTAGTCATTCAAACCCTGGTCCCATTTTCTCCTAGCTTCAGATTTGATCCATCAGTGTTACCATTTATCTTCTCATTTCAGGTGTTTCTGGTTTTAAGGGCAAAGTTATACCTTGGTCATAATTTGGAAACCATACTGCCTACATAAGGAAATCTTTCTAGGAAGGAGTTTACAAATTATTTAAGAGTCTGTTTAGCTTGAACCAGTTTATAGAGGTGTCACCATGATTCAGCACATCATGAACACTTCATTGTTTCAAAGAGTGTGAGAGATCAAGAGATGCCCTTCAGCTCTTCTCCAAATAGTTGTTTTGAACCTTTCTTTGATTAAGAGAGTTCCTTATCTAGTTCCTGAAGGTTCAAGGGCATTTTTTTTTCCTCAGTGTGTTGACCAAATAAGATTTGATTTCAGTGTAATGTAGTGCCTCAGGTACTTCCTATGACACAGGTTTCATTGCAAACATGTTCTCATTCCAAACAGAAAAAAGTATCTTAAGACACTCCCAAGTCTTCCATGTCACTGCTTCAAATTCTTCTGTCTACATGCAACAGTATATTTATTCCTAATTTATGACTTTACTTGTAGATATTGTAATTTCAAATTCCTGCTTCTTGGCTTCAAGTTTATAGGATACAGTTAACTAGACAATGTTTTACTTATTACTATCAAGTGAATAAAAATCTGTCTAGTTGCTAAATTTTTAAAATATTTGACATGCATATGACCATACAGTTCCTATTCCTTATTTCTGCTTCCAAGTCTTGTCTTACTCTGGATGCCTTCCTTCCATAATTGTTGATTTTTGTGTATTGTGGACCTTCACATTTAGGGCACTCTGGAAACCATACAGGAACAGTTGCCATTTGGTGTTAGTTAAAAATAATTTGAAAAGTTTTGCTGAAGTATGGCCCAGAAACTCCCTCTGGAAACATAAGTACTAAAGAATGGTAGCTGTATGAAAGATGCTCCAGCACTGAATGTATGAGAGGAAGTAATGCAGAAGTATTTATTATAAAAAAATTAAATAAAAACTCCTGTATATTTTATATGTTGTATTTCTTTCATATGTGCTGCAAAATCTACTTTGATCTGTACAGTATATTTTCAAGTCATATGGCACTGTAAAATACCATCACTTATGAAAAAAGCACACATATAATATAAATATATAAGTAGCACAAGTATGTCAATTTTTTCCTGTATAGTAATAGACTACTATAAGGTTCCAGTCATGAAGTTAAACATTCTGGAGTAGTTAAACAGGAATTCTACCCCAAAGTAAGTGTATGAGCGATGTGAATATTAAGAAGCACAGAAAGCAGCAGAAGCTGCTGGATGGATCAATGACAAGTTCTATCAGCTCTGTTTTTTAAAGTGCAACCCTTTGAAGAAGATGAGAAAAAATACTTGGTTTTGGTATAAGGAAATTATTATTCTCATGAGAAATTTGATCTAGCACTTGTAATGTCTTTTCTCTGTTATTAAGTCACATCAATAATATTGTCTGATAATATTTTCCTAAAAGTAAATATAGTGAGGTGCTATTAGTTTTATGTGTGTATTTGTGCAATCCAGCAGCAACCCAATAAAAGAAGAAGATGCTTAATGGATCATTTAACCCTCTTAATAATACTGAAATGATTATATATTTATTATGAGAAAGTAAAACAATTGTTAAAAATTACTTGAGGAAAATATGTCTCTAAGTTTTTTGGAGTTTTTTAAAAATCAATCAGTTATAAAATCTTCTAACATCCTCAGGCTTGCTCCTGTTATTTAAAGAAAAAATCAATGGGAAATATAAGGAGCATTAGTGCTTTTGAAACAAGATTGTATCATCTGGAGGTTGTTTCTAGCCTCACAAATTCACTAACATATTTTTCATGATTGTTTCATGTCAGATATTTTACCAGCAGTTATTCAGGAGAAAGACAATATGCACTACAGCAGAGTAAGAAAGGACTACTGGGGAATGGTCCAATATGAACAGAAGCTTCCATGCCAGACACTTAAGTGTCTCTCTCACTGCAACCCTCAGTAATTTCTCCTGTAGAAGTATTTCTATATTCTGAGCAATTACATAAAGCGGTCCTTGATGGAAAACTAGTAAACAAAAGAGAAACACTTGTTAGTGTGGACGTATAAATAATTTACAGCAAGACAAGCTAATATATGAACCATTAATTACTCCTCTGTAATGTCACACCTAGTTACTTATTTGCAAGCATATGCTGTAAGTTTTTCAAGGTACTTTTCTTCCATCAAAATATCTTTGTAGTTCTTCATTTAACTTGTCAGAAAATTTTAACACCATTTTTGAAATTCAACCTGAAATTACAAGTGCCTTTATGGTTTAAGACTAAAACATATTTTTTTCCCCTCCATCCTCTCATTTGTCATTATTTTTCCAGATAATAAACCTTCTACATTCTACCTATTTCCTCTGCAACGTCCATCTTTGAACTGAATTGTGCTGTCCTTTTGGATCCCACAGTGTGGCACGGAGAGATTCCTAAATACTGCTCTCAGGACTGTGCTAACAGAATGAGATAATATAGTGGGAAAAAAAACTTTAAAATCACAGCTTAGTCCATCAAGATCATTGGCTCACAAGTCTCAGTAGCAGTCTAAAGTTTCAAGTAATGTCAGGTATCTATTTGTTATTTTATCTTTCCCAAACAATGTAATAATACGTATATCAAAAGTCATAATCTATTGTAAGAAGTAGATCTAAGGGGATTCTCAAAACACCAGGCTTCCCTTCCAAAATTAAAAATCCATTTAGGAGATGACTTAAACTTATTTCCTCAGTTTTATAGATTAGTTTCTTCAATGCATTTCTCCTGTATCACAAAAATTTGCAAGTTTAGGTTTCATTATTTGATTCAGAAAGCAACCAATCATTTTTAAATTTCAGGATAGATTCCACAGATGAGGCAATAGATTTCCCTAATGTGATACTTTCTATTGTTAGTTGGAACAGTAGATAAGAACTTGGATACAACACAAGAGTCTTGCTTTGATTTATTGTCTACAGAAGAGGGCCAATATTTTTTAGCAAATGGAAGCCAATTTTGGAAGGAAAAAAAAAAGCTCAAAAGAAAATAAAATCCCTTGGTATTAATTTGGTGACTCAATTCATGATCTGGTAAGACAGCATTCACTGCAGCTGATAATATATTCCAAGGATGGACAAGCACTCCAGACCTGATCCAGGGCCAAGGGAAAGATACAGATGGTCCTTCAATAAAAGGGATGGAATTAAATCTGACTGGTATTTTAAAGCTAAGATAGAAAACTGGAGAAAACAAAGATAAATGCAAAATTCCTTACATTATCCTGTGAAAGAACATTTATATTAGCCTGTGAAAGAACACTTATTATTTCTGTTGAACCTTCAGTCCCATGGCTTACTCTTCCTGGTCTTTTTGAAGGCAGAGGTAGGCACTTGTATTTCTCCAATCCTCAGGCACTTCTCCTATTTGTCATGAACATTCTTTACAATGACAACTCCCAGATAGATCCCTTTGCACTCATCAGTTCATCCCACCAGAGTCTAAGGACTCAAATATGTCCAACTTGCTTATGTATTCTCTAACCTGGTACTCTTCCATCAAGGGTAAGTCTACACTGCTCCAGGTTTTCCCTCTGTGCCTGGGTTTTCTGAAGGTAAGTCTTGCTGGTAGAGCTTGAGGTGAAGTATTTCATACCTGTGTCAAAGGTCCTCTGCCACATTCAGCAATGGACCCACATTTTCCACATGTTTCTCTTTGACACTTAGGTAGGTACAGAAGTCTTTCCTGTCATGTCTTACAACCATTAAAAATGTAACTTCAGGTGGCCTCCCTAACCATATCTCATGCTTGGACAGTGCCTCTGTATTCTTATGTTCTCTGTACCTTCTTTCACCCTCTGTATGCTTCACTTTTATTTTTCAGTTTGGCCAGGAGCTCCTTGTTCCTCTATGTAGACTGTCTGATAATTTTGCCTGCCTTTCCCATGAAGCCTGTATCCCCTCCATCTAGGAAAATATTCAGAGCATCAGCACTGAAACAGTCATAGACAATGCAGTAGTTTTGGAAGTGGTCATCAAATATTCTAACTGCTTATGGGAATAAATTCTATGACACAGAGTTTTTAACACAGTAATTGCAGTCAAGCCCACACAACATACATATATTTTGCAGAAAAGAGCAAATGAATTACCCTGGTTTAGCTGACTTTTTTTGGTAAATATAATTACAAAAAGTTAACAAAATATATAGTTTCTCTCAGCTTTTTCTTTAAATATTTAATGTCTTTTTTATTTTCCATGGCCAGGTGTATTTCTAGGTCCTGTGAGATATGAATAAGAATAAGAGAGTGGTAGAGAGGAAACCTTGTCATGCATGCAGTGTATGGAAATTATACAAATATATCACTACTCCTGTGCAGAGAAGACATCATTTAAAGTTCATACATTACTACTAAAGATTAGATGGCAATTAGATAGTATTATCCTACAAGCATAAAAGCTGCCAATCATTAATGGTTTTTATAATTCTGTGAAGTTTTGATTCTTTCTTCTCTCAGTTTAAAAGGTCTAAGAGGAAGAACATTTAAACATACACTAATCCATACACTCATCTAAAATTATAGCAGAAAAATACAATCCAGGAACACAGAAATCCCTTGTATTTCAGAGAAAAATATTAAGGATTTATTGATGATGGGGTAATATTCATTGTCAATTACTTGTACAATATATTTTTTTTTTCATAAGTCTCTTAAGTGTTTATACAGGATTCTGACTGGATGTCAGAATATATAGCCCAGATGTCTTTGTTAATCAATGTGAGTCTATTTATAGTTAATGGAAAGAAAAAGGTATTTCTAGAAAGTCATTCGTCTTGTCCCAAAGTAGACATCTATATTTAGTGAAAACTGTCACCCCTGGAAACTGTGTTTCTCTCATTAGTGTTGAGGGAGTTCAGGATTATTAGGTCATACATAGACACCCCCAATCAGATGTAGACATTTAAAGTCAGAATAGTGAAGATTTCCTTTTTCACACTCTGTGTAAATGACCTAAATGTCAGGTGTTTTCGTGCAGCATAGCTCAGCCCAGGCAGTTCCAAATTGCCTGTTATACCTGGACATTAAATGGTGTACAAATTTAAAACAGGGACTCCTAAATTTCAAAAGGTCTTGTATTAAACAAAGCTAAGCCATCTTTTATAGCTTTTCTGTCCTTTTGCCTCATACTGGACTGGAGCATGATCAGGTCAGAATGGCAGCACTGGAGGGACTATGGGATGGTGGTTCAGGAACACATGTGGGTGTTTCATAATCAGAGCTCCTGAGTTTTAAAATCTTCCTAATGGCCAGAGCTTAGACAAAATTTTTGTTTACATCCAATTTGTGAAACCATATCCTTGTTTACTTTGTTTTTAGAAAAGTTTTATAATGTTCCTTATTTAATCATTCTTTCTAGCTAAAAACTCAATATTTAGAATAAGTCAAAAACAACATACCCTCAAAGGGTGTATCACTTCATCCAGGGTTTCAAAATAAGTTCTTGATCCCTAAGATTTGATTTAAGTTGTGGGAAATGGAAATATTTCTAATCTCATGAGTCCATATACACACACACCTGCCACATCTCAGTTGAACCTTACATATATACAGAGAAATTTTTTTTGTTTCAACTATTCCTTTCCCTTTTTGGTTTGTTTGCTGGAAAGGTGTAAACTCTTGTGTGTAATGTAGATGGGAGCCTGATGCAATTCATTCTAGTACCCAGCAAAGACATCTAAAAGATTTCATTTTTCAGATATTCCACAACATACATCTTCTAGATCTGATTTCATGATTAAAAGCTTAAGCAGGTGGTGGTGGGAAGAGTCATCTCAATGACATCGCAGAACAGAAGTGTTTTCTTTATTTTGAGAAATGATACACAAAGCAGGTCCAGCTCAGAGTAGAGGGCAAGGAGCAAAGAAGTGTGCATCCCCGAGTTTATCACTGTGGGGAGAGTGGGTTAAGCAGAGCTCAGTTTCTCAAATTACATTTAGACAGGTCTAACACCTTGGGCTTCTCAGGAGGACTTGTCAGGTAAGAAAAGAAAATACTGGCATGTTTCTCAATTGTTTCTCATTTGTAAATGGTCACTCTAATTCAGTATGACAAGAGAATATCTGCAAGTAGGTGTGACTGAGTCCTGTCTGAAAGGGGATATATTTGCACAACTGCAGAAGAATGAATACCATTACCAAGAGACTGCAGAATGTGTATAAATTAGGGCACTGAGCAATGGGAAAAAGTACAGGTCCAGTGCTGAATGGCCCCAGATCTTGTGTATGTTTCAGTTTAAATCCATGTTTAAAAATAACAGGAGGGTTATGGAAGCATATATTACTCCATCTCCCAGAAAAGCCCTAAGGAACTGTATGTTTACAAGATTCTGTTAGTTATACAGTGACTTTTCCCCACTAAATAGTACTAGGTTTTTTGGTTTTTTATTTATTAAATGTGATAGTCATATAGAAATATGAACATTTCATGGAACTGATTAATCAGTTCAGCTAGCAGAGATCTATTAGGGGCTTTACAGCATCAAAACATCCCTATTTTTTCCATTAATTAACGTGTAGACATTTACAGTATATCCACATATAAGTGGCAGCAAGCTTCTGAAGCTTTTATATGTCCTAGAATATTTGCACATTTTGTCTTGTAAAGAATATTGACAAGTGTCAATGGGTGCAGTAAAAGAAATTGACAGTATAAAGCCAGGCTTTCTTCCTCACTGTCTGTGGGGATTAGAGAAACAAGGCACTGAACACAAGAGAAGATTTTTTCTTTCCTGATGTAATAACTCTATGTAAATGATGTTTCAGGTAGCCTAGTGAAATTGGCATCTGAAATGGAAAGGAGGTAATTTAAAACCTAGATGTGAATAAATTCACGGCATCTGATACAGAATGCTGTGACTAAGTGTTTAACTTTCAAATAACCTGTAATTTAATGTAAAGGTTTTAAATTAATTGAATACATTTTTAAGGCATGGTGTGGAATTCAGGATTTCCAACTCCCGCCCCAAAAAACAGCCATTAGAATCCAAGCTTCCAATTAATTTTGAGCTGCATGCAGTACAGCACTGGTTTAACAATTCTGAACAGAAAGGTTTGAAACTAGATAACAACCTGTGGGCTGTAAACAGAGTAGGCTTAACTCTTGCTGATTTTAATGTGGTCTGATCAAGACTGTAAATAAAAGACTCTGCTCTAGTTTGCCCACTAATTTGAATTGTGCTCATTTGACTTGTTTCCAATACCAGCATTATTACCTAAACATTTATAGGATCATAAATGAAGAATGAAAAATATCCTGAAAGATGTATTATGGGATTTTCTTTTTAAACTAAGTATGCATAAAAAGAATATTTCTGGAGATGAAAAGGAGACTTTTATAGAAAAAAATAGGCTGCTGTCTAGCAATATTCCCTTATTGTTTATAAAATTTCCCACTAATTGCCTATTCAAGCAACCTTTCCCTGACCCCTTTACTTTTTTACTCTTTTTTTCCCCACATGTGTAGGGTCACTGGTCAGATGGATTTTGTTTAATGGAAGCTGAGGGACATGCAAAGTTTGGATGGAAGAAAACTGAAAATTGAAAAAATAACAACAACCTACTCTAAAAATATTTCAGAACCCAGGAGTGTGCTGATAGAGTCACCTGACTGGGGAAAGTTCTTACAGGCTGCCATCATTGCCTCTATTTATTCCTATTTACTGCTAGCCATAGTTACTGCACTGTTATCACCAGCTCCTTAGTCACACAGTAGATAGTTCCTCAGGCAGCCCTTCCTCCTTCACATGGGACAAAAACTGCTTTTGGATGGTGAGATACCCCAGAACAATAAGACATTTTGTGAAGCCAAGACATCACTGACTGTGTCATTTTTACAGGCATGTAACTTTACTGCTTCATTGCCAAACCCTTCACTGTGAAATGAATGTCAAGACAAAAGTGTGAGGACAGGCATCCCTTTGCGAGGAGCTCCTCAATTTCTAAGACAAGGCTAAATCTGAGGTGCTGCCTCACCACTCTCCATGGCTCTTGTTCCAGAATTGCCCCAGTTGTTGCCTGCCTTGTCATTTCATCACCATGAAAACACTATCCAGCAAAAAAAGTATATCCACAAATGTCTTCCTGCTAGAGGAGCAGCTCCATCTGGTTTCCTGAGGTCTTGGGACGGTGAAAATGCAAGACAAAATGCTGGCTGCAAGGAGGGAACCAGTTTGGTGAGGGATTGGGTAAATCACAAGTCCTGGCTTGACGATTTGTCCAGATGCAGTGCTGGAGGCAGCTTCCATGGTTATAAAATTGGTGGGATGGAGAGGTAGCAGTCTTTTGAGGCTTTCACAGCAAGATGGATGAGGAGACTGCTGTGAGTTTGTGGTCTGAGGGTGTGGATCTGGCAAGAAGGCTACAAATCAGGAACACGTATATCTGGAAATTATCTGATTTCCCTATGAAACACAGATGGAAGAATAAAAGGAAATAGCATACAGTAAGAGAATATAAAATAAACAATAAATAAGCAACTGCCTGCTCAGTTCTACTCTTCTCTACAAAACAGACACTTAAGCAAAGACAGACAGATAATCAGGTTTCTCACTGAGCACAAAATGTTTGGCATTTTGACACCTGTTTTGATCTATAGAGGCACAGCAGGTTATGAAATAACATATGAATAACACAGACAATACAAAAATGAAAACCATATCAGTGTATAAATTTAATTTTAATTTACTCATATGGCCTAGCAACATTTTCTGAAACAAAGCCAACTTGTGATATATTTTCCTTCCATATAAAAGCAAAGGTTATTCCATGACCACTGGAATTAATGCAGCCTCCTGAGGTTTTATAATCTTTGAGTCATCAACTATCTCATGATAACAATAATTTCCATTCCCTTCTGTGTGTTCCTTGGTTAACACACAACTCTTGGCTCATCTGGAGATAAACCTGCGATATTCAGTCCCTGTGTGACTGCTAAGTCCTACCTGGAAGTGGAGATGTTGCTTTCAGTCTCCTCTGACAGTGGTATGCCTAAAAATTACAGAATGTATTTAACTTTGACTCATCTACTCCCTTTTGTGGGGGTTGTTTTGATTTTGTTTCTTTTTTTCTTATGTTGGGTTTCTTCACCTATTTTAGTAAAAATTGTCCAGTGTGCTTTTTTTTACTTTACAAGTAAATTACTTTACAAGGCTAACAAGTGAGATGAGTATACATCATAGTCCTTCAAATGTATAGCTTTTGAGATTAAAAAATTCAGTATGGGTATGATTGGTTTTTGGTTTTTTGAGTTTTTTTTGTAATTAAAAATGTATTTCTGTTAAAGTTTTTTTTTTTTTTTTTTTGTTTTATTGTGATACTGAAGGTCTTCACAGCATCTGTGTGTATACTCTATTAAACATGCATTAACATTCTGTGGAAAATCACATGTATTAAACAGTTCTTTAGAAAATTATAGTTCATCATCTGGTTCGTAATGTGATCCCAAAAAAAGAAACTCTTTGCAAAAGCCTTTCATTAAAAACATCCTGAAAAGGTAAACATTTGTTCATGTTTTAAGTGGAAAATAAATGGTGAAAAAACAAGCAAACAAACAAATATACAGACTGAATTAATTGCCTAAATTGATTACTTTGTCCAACATGACCACAGTCCCAGATGAACTTTTGGCCGAAAAAAATTCATGCTGGAGTTTTTTTAAGCATGCCAAGTATGCAACTTGGTACCTCCTTTACAGGGGCAGGGCATTGGCTTTCTCTTCAAACTGAGGCAGCAGGTCTGCTTCCAGGGCTGCTCCAAACATTCAGGGCACTGCTTCCCATCAGGGCCAGGGTGTGTTGGATGTGTCCCTTTGCCTTGTGACCATGATCACTTCCTGCTGTATCCTGAGCTCCCTTTGGAGACCTCACATGCAATCCTAACCCAGCCTGAAGCTGACTTCATTTACCTTGTGAGTCCTGATGAAGGATTGTACAATTGCCCTAAATTTCATCTGAAAGGAGCTTACATAAATTCCAATGGAAGCAAGAATGCTTGCTGTCTATGCAGTAAATGAGAAATGAGGAATTCTGCGTAGGAAACATTTGATTGAATGCCTAAGAGTTTTCTACAGTATATTTAGAATGTCTCAAAGCTGGGAGTTTCCACCTCATCTTGTTCTGACACTTCATTGTTTAATTTTTATGTGCTTTAAAATGAAAATAAATCCCAAGAAATGGTACTCATAAAAATGTAATAATTTCTTTCCAGAGCATTATATTGCCTTTTGTTATGCACCGCTTACATTATTCACTGCATTGTTTAGCACACTATATAGTGACATCTCAAAAGGCAACAGCAATATAAGTAACACAGCCTATTTAACTTAAGAGTGTTTTCAAAAGTGTTTATGAACCACTAGTTGGTCATGTATAAAACATTTTTTCTCAAGAAAGCAGCATTAGCAAATCAGTTTTGCAGATATAATTAGGCATTTTGCGAATGTTTGCTGAATATATTGAATATTTCTATTAGTTTATGTAGAGAGCTGACTGCAATAATTTTTAAAATATTTTTTTCAAACCAGATTAATAATATAGTCATAATATGTATGACATGGTCATGTATTCATATTTTTTACCTGTCTTGAGTGTACATAGTGTACGTTATTTATTTATTGGGATAAATGCAATCCATGATTTAAAAAAAAAAATTCTTAAATGTTCAAAAATATTAATAGTATTGGGATTACATGTGATATAAACCCAGCCAATAAATTAGAAAATTCAACAGAGACAAGTCATAAAAGGTTTGTTTACTTTGTATTCTCAGACAACTATTCCTAAATCAGCACTATTAGAGGATGAAGTAAGGAGGTAATTAACTTCTGATGTTATTATCTGATATAATTTATGATATTTCCCAGGTTTCAGAGAAAATATTAAATTTTCAGGCATCAAGTAATGAGTGTCCTAAACTTCTACTACAGAAGTTTAGTCATTATTAGACTAAGACTTTAATTGTGAATACATCCATACCATTCATGTGTAAGAAGCTCTGCAGGATACCTCTGTTTTTCTGTTGGCAGAAATAAAAACTTTTTTTTTTGACCCACATTCTTTGCAGTTTATAGACTAGTCCTCTATTTCATTATCATGAAAACACTGAAGTCTACAACCAGAACAGGAAATTTCACACACCTCTCTCTCCAGAGTGCAGCAACCATAATGGTATCGTTATCCTCAGATGCTACGTGCAGTCTTTCAGGAGGGGATTTGGTTTGTTGCTTGGCATGTTCCAGTTGACTGTAATTGCTCAATACCTACACATATTTCTTAAGCTTTCAGGCTTACTTTCATAGTAGATCTCCATTGGTCTACCACAGCAGGAAGTTAAACCAAGTTCCTTGTAGTTGGTTTATTTCCTTAGGGCTAAATTATGGTTTCTACATTTTGAAGCACAGGGGGATAACTAGCAGACTTTACTTTTAGCTGGGAAGAAGGAGGTGTTATGACTGGAACATGTTACTGTAGGAAATGAACTTCAAAGCACAAAGGAGCAGAAGTGCCAAGCGCCCTTTAGACAGACACCTCAACCACCACATAAATAGACCTCCCACTAAACTAAACTCAGGATAATGATGAATTATATAATGGGAAAACTGTACCCTCTTTCCTTTAGCAGTGCAACTGCAGCATCTTTGCTTTCCCAAAAACTGTATGTATATATTTACATACTTACAGGTTTTATCTCTGTTCCTCGATGGCAGAATATCACTGGCAACATAACACAGCTGGAGGACACATATCTGCATAAACTGACACATAGCTTTTTTGAAAAATTACTTTTGGGTTTGCTGGTTTTTGTTAGAAAAAACTGACAGCGTAGTAGGATGGGAGACATGGTAATTTATTTATCCTCTCCAAGGAGATAGGTACAAAATGAACAAAACTGAACCAAACTTGTATTGGTATTTCTGTCTTGTGTATGTGTACTACTGATTTTCTTTACTAAGTCTTTAATTTCCTTTCCTGTACTTTGTTTAAGAGTTTAATTTGTGCTTTCAATCAATAGCATTTCTGTGGTCTGCTAGTAGGTGTTGTTTGGGTTTGTTTAGACCTTTTTTTTATGATTTTGAGAAATTGTTTCCCAGCAAAATAAATTTTTTTACTTTCCTGATGGTTTTAAAAATTCTTATGGGAAAATGCAGTGCTTTTTTTGTAACATAAGTTATTTTAATGCATCACTTTTTCTTAGTTTTAATTTTCAGTTCTGAGAATAGGAAGGAGCAAAATTTCGTTTTTGAAAGGCAACTAAAATTTGTGTGACAGCGAAACAAAATCTGCTTTGACACAACATCACCATTTAAAATGTCTAGAAATATAGCAGAATTTTAGCAAATCAAGGTATTTGGTAAGCACAGCAAGGCAGAACTTCTATACTTAATAATTTATTCACAGGAATATAATTTTTTTTCCTAGTTTTTCCTTTTTTTAGATGGAAAAAATATATGGTTTTATTCAGCTAGAGAGATTGTTAAGAAAAGATGTACTGATAAGGTTAAAACTATGCAATTTCTTGCCTTTCTATGTACTTCCTAACTGGGGCACAGTTATTTATAGGTAAAACAAGATTTCAGGTGAATAAAAATATTTCTTGATAAGGACAGAATTAACACATTATTGGTTTGGGACATCTTTATGCAGTTGTCACTACATGATGCTATGGGATGAACCCTTTTTTTCCCCCTCTTCTTGTTTGCCTCATTTAAATAGGAATTATCACAGTAGTCATAATTACTGCTGTATGGAAATTAAACATGAGTAATAGATGAGCCTGAAACAACATCCTCGAAATGAACATTTACATTTTGGGAGGTACATTCAGAACAGGTCTAGACCTTTTTTACAAGATAAAGGAAGTGAATTCCTCATCAAACCCCTCTAAGATACCCACAAGAGAGTGGAAACCTACCCTAAGTCAGGCATGAAAGGTGTTTGAATTTAGGTGGTTTAGCACTTGACTGCTGTCCAACTTGTACCAAACTTCAGGGATTCCTAGGAAAAAATCTCAAAGACTCTGCCAACACTTAGAGAAAAGGTTATCTGCTACCTGTGATCCCGACCACCAGTGTCTGGCTCTAATCACATACAGGGAAAACACTTTTCATGAACTTCTAGGAGCTCAGTGTCTTCTTTTCAACTTGGCAGAGAGTCATGTCTCATTCAAACCTCTGAAAAAAATTTCCAGACTGTCTTGCTACCAAAGATTAACTCATGTATGTTTCCTTAAGAAGCCTCTGCTTACAAACCTTTGAAAGCAAGGCCTGCTTTCCTCATTCTGCTGTGCTGGGTGATGCCAGCAGAATGGGCTTTGCAATGCCCCGTGTGTCTGCAGAAAGATTGATCTCTGGGGTGCTGAACAGGCAGCTGCCGGGGTCAGAGGATCTGCACCCACACCTGAGGGGTTGAGAGTTGCCTCTGTAACTGGGCAAGCAACCTGAGCAAATCCAGGTATTCAAATTCAGTAGACAGTCTTCTAATGGGGTGACAGAATGATGATGTGTGGTTACTATTGGAGGAAGTTCTACAGCTCTTGCAAACAATATAAAAGAAAGATCTTGAACTTAAACATTCAGACAACAGTGATGGTTGTGACTCCAGTCTCATCTCATGCTTCCTTTTAACACCTCTTTTTCTTCATCCAGATCCAGAAGATTTAGAAAGATTTGTCTTTCCCCAGATTAGGTTATACTTCTGAAAATGTTTTGGCAGGTTGCATGTACGCTGACTGAAATCTTATGGGCCTGCTTGAAAAACCAAAATTATAACTTCTGCAAGTTCTTTTTATAATCACAGATCTGGGGGATACATGGCAAGAAATATATTTTTGTCCTTTGATATTTTGCACAGTAAGGACTTTGTTCCCATAAATAAATTCACAGTGGTTTTATAGCTCATAATGTACTATTTGTGTGTGTAAGGCTGCTCAAGTTGCTGTTTGGGCAGTTACAGTTGCTAAAGTCTGTGAAAAATCATTTATTTAATGGTATGTTATTAGATCTGTTTATTCAAAAAGAAGGATAACATCAGAGCTGTTGTCCAAACAGATTGACTGCAGGTTTGCATTTAGGCATCATTATAGATATTGACAATGTTTTGTAAAGACCCTTGGAATTTGTGTTTTATGGTAGACAGACCTACGTCTTTCAGGAAGAAAACAAAAATGGGAAACTACCATTAGGCTCAGATAAAAACGATGTGCCTCTTTTATGCCCAAATATTTCAACTTTAATAAGAGTTCCTGCTGCACATACCGTATAAATTAGAAAACATGATTTTCATCCTTTTCCTCAGTACTTGTCCATCATCTCTACTGATGAAGCATTACAGCCCCAAAACCTGAAAAATGTATTTCTTTTAAAAAATAAAACTTTTTTGAAAGAGGACGTCAGGGGGATGAAGCAGTCTCAGTTTCCTTATGTTCAGAAGACACTCAAGATATGTGCTTGGCTCTGACATTGTTCCGGCTCCCTTACCAGGAAAACAGGAACATTAGAAGTAATTACAGAATTCCTGCAGCTCCCACTGACAGCAGAATCATGTTGTATCCCTACTTGGTAAGCAGAGACTGAGTGACTTGCAGAGCTCCCAGTCACAAGAGACAAGACAAACTGAAAACAGGTTCAAGATTTTTTGTTTGTCACAATTGTCATTTTTACTACCAAAAGGATAATACTACTTATAACAGTCCCATAATTAGTACAACCACTGAAGAGAAAATATGCCAACAAGATACTTGGAAAGGAAAATGAAGGGCCTAATTAAAAAGAATAATTTTACCATTTTACTCATTTACTACTGAAGTTTTATGAAAAACAGACCTTTTGTTTAAAAATATTTCAGAAAAAAAAAAAAAAAGAATGTGCCTTTATTTTTCCTTATGTGAATGAAAATATTCCAATATTATTTTGAAATCTTCACTGGGGATATTTTTTCCTGAGCTTCACCTATGATTTATTGAACTAAAAGATAATGTCTTACTGAGCTCCCACTCTTCTTTCAGAACTTCACTGAGCTTCCATTACACTATGTTTTTTTGAGTTTGCTTGCTGTGGTTCATTCCCAATGAGATATATATTCATTCAAATATGATGAAAAAAAAATAGAAGTGTCTTTTATTTGAGTGTTTTTGTGTAATCAAGTCACCATTGCCAAGGATAAAGTATTTGTCATTGTGTGGTAAGAATCTTTACATAGCAGACACGCTATTTGTTGGGAAAGTAATTCCCCTGTCTTACACACAAAAAACTGCAGCCAACAGAAACCAGAAACATTCATCAATGGCCACTCAACATCACTCCTTAGTCACAGGGTTTTCTGCACTTTCCAGCTTTCTGGAAAAGAAACCTGACAGGGAACCTGAGAGCCGCCCTCTATTCCACTTCCCCGTCTGCACAATCATAAATTGAGAGCATTTCTGCATTACCTGAAAACACGGTCTCCTCTTCCCTACATGTGTTTTTCAGATAATGGGAGAGTCCTCCTACCTTTCCTTCACCTGCCACTGCAGGTTTCCAGAAGACCTCATCGTATATGACCCATGAGCTTGTCTCACACTCCTGGTGACATCCAGATAATAAGGGGCTGCCCAAGAGTGCCAAATAGGTGCCATTATTCAACCAAACCTTACCAATCAGCATGAGTAGCACCTCAGTTTTCTAGGTATGAAGACTATCACACTGGTGTATGCCTGGAGCAATGGAAACAGGCAGTTCTGTATTCTCTTATTCCATGTTCCTAACCACATAGGTGCATGTCACACTGAGTCCAAAAGCACAGAGTTAGCAAACACACAGTAATCTGTCTTTATCCATGGAAGCATCCTCCGTTATTAAGCACATCAGATGGCTGGCAAGGTTCTGTTCCTCAAAAAGTCTCTCTAATGCTGAGGCTCTTGAATCTTTTGTATTGTTCTATCCTTTTTTTTTTTTTTTTTTTTTTTTTTTTTTTTTTGGGTTTTTTTTTTTTTTTTGTTTTTTTTTTTTTTTTGCTTGTTATTGCTACTGAGAACAAAATTGGGCAAATAAATACTCTAAATACTTACAACACAAAAATACTCATACATGCACTGCACAAATTGCCTGCACTTAGACCGTAAACCCAGCACTCTGAGATACTTCAGATTTACTTCATAGGCCCAGATTCATCACAAGGAGTGCTTTCACTGTGTCAGGAGCTATCTGGGACCTGGTTCTGATGTATAGGCAACTTCATGGGCAGATGTTCAAAGACTGGGCCTAACACAGGCCACGTGTCTGGTGTTTTCTGAAAGGATTCACTGACCTCATTCTGTAGAACTATATTGGGTGGGTGATGTAGACTTCTGTGGGACTTCTGGACATGTGGCAGCCTTTCAAACCTATTGTAAAAGCTTAATTACATCTGACTTTATAGTTATAGCAACATCTCTGTCATTATTGGAGGAGGGAAGAACAGAAAAAAAAATCCATTAAGACAAAACACAGAAAATCATGAGGGTAAAAAAAAAAAAAAAACCACCTTGTTGAGTATTAAGATGGAGTGATTGCATTTTCTTATTTTTTCTTGTCAGTGTTATCAATATATCCTTGTCTTTGCATCCAGCACAAGGAACACATGCTCGTTCACCTTCCATACTTCCTTTTCCTTTACCAATAACTCTCAACCCAATGCAATTTAATCAAAAGGTCTAGAGTCTTTTCTAAGGACTATTGTAGTGGTTTCTGCACAAAGAAAGCTTGCTTAAATTGTTGGGATAAAGGAGATTGCAGTGGGAGGCAGTGATAGGATGAGATGAGCCAGCTGGCAGATTTTATTTTAACTGAGGCAAACACCAGTTTCAATATAATCAGCCAGGAAACTTGAGCAGCCCTTGAAAACTCAGGACATTCCCAGAAATAGTAACATCTGGTCATCATAAAGATTACATTGGTAGATTCCAGTTATATTTGAGATAGGACCTCTGTAAGGCGAGCACTTACTGTAATTGTTTCATTTCTTTTTTTTTTTTCTCCTGCAGTACTTCTTGAACAGCTTAAATAGGAAACTTGATCTTCACTGGGTACTTTGCCATTGTCTGCTTCACAGCAAATTTCCTCTGAAGGGCTAACTTGGGTTTATTTGCTGGAGTTTCATTTCCCTGTAAAACCTGCCCTGCAACATGGAGAGGAAATTAAGGTACTGGTCCTTCCACTTTTCCTCTTCATCACTTTCCCTTGTGGTAAGAAACACTGATTAAAAAGAAAAAGTTTATTTAGCCAAAGTGAAAATCAATAGCATCAGTCAGGTATCTGTTAAAAATAAATAAACTATACCTCATTTTGCCTTCTATCAGCTACCTTTTCTTTTCAGGACCTGCAAACAAGATGTAGTTACAACTCACTCTGGCTTACCTGCCGTAGTCCTAATAACTTTCTGGTAATAAATTAAGCCTGGAATTTATTTATTTACTCTAGAAGTTCTGCTAACTAAATTGCTTTTGCAGTATAAGACAGCACTTGTTCATAGCTAAGTAACTCATTGTGCCTGACAACGGGTTAATGGGCCAAAACAACTCATTTTGAGAGTGTCGGCTGTGTTGGTCCAGCAAACTGGTTCCAGAATCTCACACATCCTACATTCCCTTCGCACATCTGGACTGTGCACAGACAAAGTTTTCTTTCATATAAACTGTTTATTGTTCTGTGAGATTGATGCCGTTAATATTGGCTTTCAGAATGACAGATTAGCATCACCAGTTAATCAGGGCTATTAGCAGATAAATATCTGTAATTTAATCACTACAGGAATTTCTTTTCCAATAATAAGATTTACAAATGCAAGTGATTAAGTAATTAGCTTACATCTCCATAGATTACAATTCCTCTGAGCTTTCCTCTCTCACTTTTTTTCCCAAAAGATTTCAGTATTTAATTAAAGTAACTACTCCCTCCTTTACATGGTCTTTGTATGCACATGTGAGAAGCAGGTTGGTTTTTTTTTCAAACCAAACTGCACCTTTTGTACATAATCCCACAAGGATCTTCCATTTCCGGATCTCTTCCATCTCTCTCCAAGGGTTAATACCCACCCTGCCAGTCTTTGCAGCTATAATCTTTCCCAGTACTTTTCCCAATCCATGCAGCAAGTGGGGTGCACAAGGGGAAAGAATAATTTACAGGAAGGGGGGAAAAATTGCCAATGGAAAAATTGTGTGCACTTGATAAAATAAGAGCCTGGCTTGCTAAAACAGTCTATCCAAACACTTCTCAAGGATCCCTTTGTTGCCTTTCCACTGACTTGGCCCTAGGGCAAAAGGCAAGTTCTACTCCTTCCAAACTTATATTCTCCTATTTGCAGAGTAATTTGACAGTTACTGTTAATTTCCTAAATGCAACATGAAAGCTGTTGAGGGAAGCCTGAAAAAGGGGTGGGGAGGGGGGAAGAAGAAATTCATAAAGAGCAGCAGAGAATATGGACAAAATTGTTTCCATGTGTGGTGCAGAGGCACAGCTTGGGCAGAGATCTGTGGCCTTCCCAGAGTTTGACCTCTTGAGGCGGTGCCAGTTTACAGGAGAAAAAGCATTGCTCTTTAATGAAGGCCTAATTTTTATTGCCACTCCATCGACTTCAAAGTGCTTCAGGTTGCCAAACATAATTTCACTGGAGGTATTTTCAGGTGCAGAGCAAATACTTCATAAATAATTTCCTCATTAGATTACAAATTCCATTTAAAAGTGAAAGGGGGGCTTGCTTTTCGAAGGTTTTCTTGGAAGCTGATTAAAAAATCTTTCAGAGGGATTCTTTATGACTTTAATTCTGAAAGAAAATAATTAAACAGTTTTAATTTTTTATTTATATTTTTAAATGAACATGTAGCTTGGTAAGATGACCAAGTAGGGTGGAGATGTTTTAATATGCTCTCAATTAAAACATATAATCCAATGCCTGTGTGCCTTTCCTTTTTCTTCCCCTCATCCACAAATTTCTACTAAGCCCTGTGACTGCCAGCAACCAGTGTCAGCCTCACTGGGGCCCCAATTAACTATGTAGTTAATAGAAGTACCTGTGATACTTCTACACTTTTCGTGTTTACTTCTTGTCCTCGAGTAAAAATGTTGGTAATTAAAATACACTTCCATACACCTGCCCTGCAAAGCAGGAGTGGGGAGCTGCTGAGCCTGACAAAGCGCTGCTGTCACTCAGAGGCAGCTGGGATGATGTGGATGATGTTGATCTTTAATGCACTTTGCAGGCTGAGAAGGGAGGCTAGTGGGGAGGGGATGGAGGTCAGGAAAGCTCCCATCCCAGCACTTCCAATGAATTACAGCAGTCCCTGCCTCCCTGCCTGTCACTGCAGTGTCCCTGTCAGAGCCACTGCTGTGATGGTGCTAAACTAACATCTGAATATTTGTGAGCCACCGTCTCTTCACTGGACAGAAATAGAAATGCCAGCTAGTGCTTGGGCACAGAGCAGGTCTATCATTTTTTAGTTTAGTCTGCTTTCTCTTGCCAATAATTCTGCAAATTTAACTGGTTATAGTTTTTCACTATTTCCTCTCATGAAGGTTGTTACCCTGGAACACAAGAAACAAGTGAATACCACTTATAAGAAGAGAGGTAGGGAATTAATTATTGTTTTGATAGTGCTAAATTTATTTTCCATTTCTTTTTCAGGGGAGTGTTAGTTGGAAGATGAAAGTTAACATAAATATTGCAGAAGATATTTTCTTCTGTTGTCACCTTGAAAACCAGCTGGGTTTGATTATATTACAGACTTTTAAAACTGATCTATGTAGCAGGTTATATTCTACAGCCATATACCTGCAGTAGGGCTTGTTAGAGACTTCTTATCTCCAAATCTACACTGAGCAGGCTCCAGTCCCAAATCCTGGTGTCTGAGACATTGCTTGACTACCCAACACCTATCTTAAAAAGCAAAATTCCCAGGACCTATCAGAAGTGATCATCATAATGCTTCAAAACCAGTGAAATTGTGGTTTGTTTTTTTTTACTTGTTGTGGATAATTGTACTCACTTTGTTGCTTCACACTTCTGAAGTGCACTCTGCTAGCATCCCACAATTAGGTTACAAAGAGAACTTTAGAGTTGCTAAGGGTCCTTTTTCTGGCGGCTATTTTGGAGTGCATATCTGCCATTCAGGATGAATGTATCAAGGAAAATACTTGACTGCTCTCTACAGAAAAGAAGCTACAAAAAATAAAGCTGAGATTCATGGTTTTTCATGTTCCTTTGACAAAGGCTTGGCATCAGGCACTGAGAAAGTAGTTATAACTCAGAGTGGGTGTCAGCTTTCTATTTCCACCAGTTACTCCTGTGGCTTAAATTATAGAGATGTGTATGATGGATCTAAAAAGATCTCTGATTCAGACAGCTGAGAAACAATTTTGTCTTTTAGCCTAAAACAATTTTTGCTGAAAAAACCCAAACAAATAAACCCAAAACCTTAAAGATATAGCCAAGATAAAACAAAGCTTAAATGAAGAGACATTCTGCTCTAGGAGAGATAAGAAATATGTTGGTTTAGTTATTCTGAACACAAGATACACTATTCAAATATCATATCATACCTCTTTTGCTGAGAAGGAACAGCAGAAAGGAAAGATGAATACAAGTGACAGAATATCTTTTTATGCCTTTTCACTGGCTAACTAACATAGTGGGTTACTTTGGGTGCACCTGCATCAGCATTTCAATTCATATCTGAAGTTTATCTCTCAACCAAAAACATCCACTTTCCCCATTTGCTGTTATTTGGCTCACACCACAGAATGGCTCGGAGTGCTAAAACTGCATCAGATGAAATTAAACTGAGGGATGCAGTCCAGGAACATGTCTAACGTGGTACAGCCTTAGCAGAAATTCAGTTTACAGGCTGGTTTGGTCAGTTCACAGACTTAGTTTAAGTCAAAGCTTCATACAGTGCAGACCTCAGTCCTTCAGCCCCAGCTTCTTCACTCTGTAGACCTGCTCCTTTTCATCATTACTGTCCTGAGGGATATCACATAGCCCTGTGACACCACAGAAGGCAAGACTGAGATTGCAGAAATTGATTTTCTTCTGCTGTTCAAAAATTTGATTCCAGTTATCTTCAGTTATTCATTTAGCCTATTTTATTTTCAGGTTATTTATGCTTGTATGCTCTGTCAGAGGGAACAGAAAGGTCTAAACTGGAATGAAATTGGTGAAAATTATGCAATACTAAGGAGAAATTTAGGCTCCATGCACAGTGCCAAGAATACGGGACCTACTGGAAGGGAAAGTCTCAGAGAGTAAAGCACCACCTGCATCACTGGCCATGCAAATTGTGAAGATGAATGAAGTTGCAGTGGAAATTCAGGGTAGGGCCATTTTTTTCTGAGGAGATAGCTGAACACAATATTTCCATTTTTCTTCTCTTTTAAGTCTAATTTAAATTCTAATGACTAATGTTTTACATAAGAGAGGACCCTGCTACAGCCATAAAATATTGGAATTCTTTGCTAATATTGCGCTGTACATTGCTATATTAGCCAAATGCTGCTGTGATACAGCCGGGTTCAGACCACACTATCTATAATACAGAACATCTGCAATTTTTCTTGTTTCCCTGGTAACCAGTGTAAATGCACTGGCTCCCTGGACTGCTCCACCCCTCCTGCTGCTGATGTCAGGCACAGGAGAGGCACATGTGCAACTCAGCTCTGTACCTGTCAAACCAGGCGGACGTTCTGTTTGATCACCCATGGTTTGGTCCCACAAAGACCATTCGTGCGGTGATCAGAGGGCAGTGTTAATTTAGTCAGATATCAGGATACTGGGCTGGGGGGCAGGGTGGCAGGGCAGGGGGGAGAAAAATTCATCCACTTGTGCTTTGGTTTTAATCAACAAAGAGAATGGGGAGGCTAAGAGAGCTACTATGTGACTAGAACTAAGGCAAAGTACTCCTTGCTGATAAAATCAGGATCAGCACCGTTTCTGTTGATGTCAATAATTTCTGATAATTGGGTGCTGCTCAATGCCAAAGTATTCCCAGATTCCGTACTCTGTTTCATGCATGCTAGAAGAGTTCAGCATGAATAATGTTAATGCAATGAAGAGGGAAGGAATGAATGAGGATTTTCCATGTGTTAGATGACAGGATCACTTTCAAACAAATGACCAGTCCTTATTAATGCAGCTATTATTTTGATAAACCAACAAGAATGAATGCGGTATTCATGAAAATGTGATATGCAACACTGTAGGAATCCCACTGTAATTTTACAATTAATTAAGGTACCTGTAGCCATTATTGGAAAAGATTATGGTCTGACCTTAATACTCATGTAGTAAGCTGGCACACTGCCTATTTTCAGCTCAGCATTAATGAAGATGAGCATTTGTATGCAACTATGTCTCTTCTCGTCATTTTGTTCAGTGTGAGTTTATTTATATAATTCAGCATTTGCCTTAGTAATTATGAGTCATCATACTGCAACAGTGAGTTTAAGTGAGTGCTAAGGTTTATCTTATTTTTCATCATCACCCATGGATGTGCATGCAGTTCACCATGATAATGCTGAAGTTTATTTGATGACTATGAAAAGCAGTAGTAACTCTGCTTTGGTTTGGTTATTTTTTTTAAGTGGCCATCCATTCTGCTTCCCTTCTTTTTCAATAATACATGGTACAACTGATGAAAAATTTCAGCTTAAATATTTTTAAAAGGAAAAAAAAGCCCAACCCTTTCTTATTAAGGGAGCACTTTTCAAAAAATAAATTTAGTCATTTTCATTTTTAAAAAGTGTTTTATCTAGCACATCTGGCAATATAAAGCTGATTTTGGTGTATTTAAAGACTTTTTAGCTAGTTTAGTAAAATGCAATTCAGTTAGTTGCAATTGTAAGTAGCAGTACATGGAATTTTAACAATACTGTTACAAGTAATTTGCCTCAATGCTTAGAATTTTCAGTCAGGATCACTGTGCTGGGAACTAACAAAAGAGATGATCAGTGAAGGAAGTGACCGGCTATATTTTCTACTTTTCAGAATTTACACAAGAATACACATATCCACAGTTGTGGTGGCAGTGGAGTCAGTGGTCTTCCAAGATGTTCACATCACTGAACAAGAGAGTAGAAGCAGAAACCAACAAAATGTTGTGAAAGTGAGTACATCTTAAGGGATAGAGTGAATCCTGCAGGAGGACATTGACCCTACTCAACCAGCCCAAAATGCAGGAACTGAAAATAAAGAATTCAGGCAGGATAAAAATTCTGTCTAATACCTGAGAAATTATAGTTCAAAAATTTCTCAGGCAGGCAGGCAGATGCTCGAATAGTAAGAAAGCTGGGCCTGTTCAGCTTTCCAAGAGTAGATGGCAAACCTTGAGATAAAGTATAATGCACACTATCTTCCAGGTTCCTCTATTTTCCAAGAACTTATTGCTATTATGCAGAGTAACAAGTATTTTTGCCAGAAAAAGGTTTTTGGTTACTCTGTTCACCTCTCTTGATAGAATCTCAAAGGGGAAAGTTGCAGATACAGTTCTTTCAAGGATGCACATATCTTTTACTGGCAAACACAAGCATTCTCTTCATAGACTTCAGGCTACATGCATGGAAATGAATTCCATATCGGAACCATCTAGCTGCAGCTAATGCTGTTCTGTCTTCCAGGCAAAAAGCTCATTCAACCCATTCAGCTGAACTCTCATGATACTTAGAGAAAATGGGCATGTTAAATCTGTTATTTTGTGCCTGTTTGGAATTCAGTCCTGTGTAAACAATTTGAACTACAGAACCCCATTCAATGAGCAGCCAAGCCTTCCATAAGCACAATAATTCTGTGACTGTTCTTAAAAAAAAACCAAAAACAACTTGGATGGGATCCAGTTCCAAATTCAACATGTAAATAAGAGCGTCAGCATCTGAGCCAAGTGTCCAAATACCCATATAATGTCAATGGGACAAACACTACAATGGGTGAGGTTCAGACAGTTATTAAGCTGGTTAAGTGTGAGGACCTGATTGTCCACACGTGGTGGTCTAGCATCATATGAGACACCACAGTGATCCATACAGACCTCCTGGATATATGGTAGAACCTATGAGATACCTTGCCTTTCTGAATTGACAGCTGGAGGCCAAAGTTACAGGAGACATTAAAAAAAGAACCAGACACCCAGTGTGGCTGAATAAATTGAACTCTAGTTGCATATTTCTGGCTGCTGTAAATAGTCATTAAGATAGACTAAATCTGTCTTCAGTGGCAGCATAGACACCTTACCCACATGTGGATGTCTCCAGCATGGAAAGCCAAATTTTGTTGTAGAATCCAAAGCCTGAATTCCATTCTCAGTATGAAATTCAGCTGCCTGGCAAATGATAAGTGAGTATACTGCAGAGTGTCTTCCTTGGGTTCCAGCTGCCCAGAGATGACCCTGGTGTCTTTCATAGACCATGTGTTCCTCTTCCAGGCATCAATATCCTTGGTGTCCCAGGTAATCCCAGGTGTCATCGATGTCTGTGGTCAGGTAACAGAACTGAAACACTGAACCCCTGCTTGCTGGTTTCCTGACTCATATGTTTCCTCACAATATGGGTAAAGTACTAAATAAAGAATGCAGAAGTCCCAATATGGAATATATTTCAACATGGAGGTAATGTGCACAAAATTTCTGATGAACATAATTTTAAGGTATACCAAAACAGTATAGAAAAATGCACTAGCCAATTGCAAGTACTAGTTTCACATAAAGAAAACATTTATTAGCTCCCTTCAAGTGTGGACATTCAGTAAAGAAAGCTTAATTTTTCCAGTACTTGTAAACACTCTAAAATGGGTCAAAACACCCCTGCTGAAATAAGAATTAAATGCATGCTCCAATTATGTTAATCACCAAATTCCTCAAATTTTTTTTATTCTTTTTTTCTTCTTTTTTTCTTCTTCTTTTTTTTTTTCTTCTTCCTTTTTTTTTTTTCTTTTTTAACCTACCAACAGGGATTCAGAAGTTGCTGTAGTTCTATCCAACTTCTAATATTAAAAATTTTGTCTCATAAAAAGTGGATCTAACAGGCATCAAAGACTTGCATTCCACTGTGATTTGAATGGTAAAAAATGTAAAAGTGCAGATCTACACACCTTAATATTCTCAATAAGACTTTCCATCTTACATCTTTTCATCCTTTAACTGGATATGACTGCCAATTGGGTCCATATTAAAAAGTAATAAACTTGCACTGGACATAGTATAGGTATTTTTTATAGGTATCTTTATGTAATTGAGGACAAATGACATCTTGATTAAATTATAATTCAAGTAGACACATTTCAATAGCATTATTTTTTCCACTTAGCTACATTAGTGGTTTAACTTTTAGTCTCTTCCACCTCATCCATTTGCCTGCATTTCCAGTGAGATCTCAGTGAAGCCAGAATTCTCTCTTCTACAAGAGAGTTGCTTAATAAATGCTGTTTATCGATCTCATGACATGCACTGTCCTCAAGATCCAATTTATTTGAACAAATTCTTTTTTTATTGTAGCTTCTCTTACAAATCATAAGCATAATTAAATATTGTCTCTCTTTAATTCATTACAATAGCATGCTTGTATTTCTTACTCTATATACCTGTAGAATAAATTAAAATTTCCATATTAAACTCACATAAGAAGAATTTAATTAAACACATATCATCTATCATCCACCCAAAGCATAAATCTTAGACTCTTTCAGCTGTCCTACATGTCCATTCTCCATTTTCCATACTGCCTACAAAACTAGAGAGGAATTTTACATGTCCTCATCATCAACAAACCATTTCTGGCACATAAAGGAAGGAAAGTTAATTGCTGAGACAGTTAAACCTGATTTTCATGGGCTTCAGAATAGAATCTTACCTTGAATATTTGGACTGTTTACGGTTATTGAAATTCTGGCCAAAAGGTATTCTAAACAACTTCAAGACTAAAACTGATCTGCACCAAGTATTACAGAGTTCACTCCAGGAAGTTCTGCTTATAAGGTTTGATGTAAACCTGAGAAGAATTAATGAAAAAAAAAGCACCAAGGGAGAGTTCAAAAGGAATGAACCTCATTTCATTCCTTCTGATATCAAGGTATTGGTTTCCAAGCAAGCAGTACCAGAAACAAGCCCAGAAAATAATAGAAGAAGGAAAAAACAAGCAATAGTTTTGGACTCTACACCTAGAGGAAACAGCTGCATCTTCTTTACTGAGTGGAGATGGAAGAAAGCTCCTATCCGTTACTGTTACTTGAAAGGACTGATGTCAGTTCTAACATGCTCCTTCAGTTGTAAACCTGAGTGAAAAATGGCAAATACATTTTGCAGTATAAAATGCTGGCATGATCTTCAGAAGTTTGTCTTAAACTTCTTTTCAGTATAACCCTCAAGTATAACAGAAAATAATTTTTTCCAGTTGTGTAGTGATTCTGTCACATACTTTTCTCAAAGTATTTTTTGTATTGTTTAAACAATACTCTGAATGACATTTAATGTTTAGTAGTATTACAGTAATTCTTAATATTCCGTTTCCAGAGAGACTTATAACACATTTTTGTTGGACTGAATTTTCTTACTTAGAAGGCCTATGCTTTCCTATGTCCAACCCAAAATGCTCAATTTCAGTCCAGTGATGACATTAAACTCTAAGAAATTATTTCTATCTAAATGAAGCTATCTCACTTCCCCAAGAGCAGAACTTCTCTGGCCAAGTTCCTATTTTATACTGCTAACATCAGAGAGGTCTATCACTTATATACCTTCCTACCTTTCCCCCCACAGAAAATTCCTCAGACAAGCCAAAACCATAGCATTTTTTTCATTGAGAAAAAAGAAAAATATGAAAATAGCACATCAGTAATTTTCAGACCTGGTCGTAAAGCCAGGTTATTTTTGTTACCCCAAAGTCATATTACACAGAAGAAGTAAACAATAAAATAAGAGAATCAGAATGGAGTGGAATTTTTGAAAATGGCAAGGCTAAAAATACTTTTAAGCAATGACATATTATGTGCAAAATACCAGTGAGCGCAGTATTACATGATACAGTACTACTAGAGCAAATGTTTTCTAATTCTCTTGCAGAATCCATTTGCTTTTCAAGGGAAATACTCTTCAACTGACTATTTATCTTTGTCAATTTTCAATACACGTTTTCCCAAGAAATTATTATTTTGATGAGTAGCTAAGTAACACAATGATGTTGCTGCAGTGAAATGATTTGTCCAGTCATTTGCTCATGCAAAGCTTTGTAAATAAGAGATTTTGTAAACATCAGTTTGTTGGACTTAGGCTCATTTCCAAGACCGACTACTTTTGTCTCTCCTGTAGGTCTCAAGAAAAAACTTTGTTTTATTTACAAATTGGCCTGTATTTTTGAGGGAAGGAGGTTCTTCTGGGATTTTGTTTTAATTACCACAGCATATCCCCCACAAAGCTTGTTTCTGTTCTCCTGTGAGCCTTTGTAAAATTCTTTCTCCAGCCTCATGAACCGGCCCACCAGGCTACATTAGGGAAGGTCAAAAAAACTGAATAATGATGGAGTTGTGATGTTCTAGGGGTGAACAGTGGTACACTCCATCCAAAATCAGGGCAGATATGTAATATTGCATGTGCCTAGCCAGAAATGTTGTGTCTAGTAGGTTATTTTGGCTGATGTCAGAGTGTTTTGGTTGGGGGGTCTTTATGCCCTTTTTTCAGGGACTACAACTCCAGCCCCAGTGAGACAATACTGTTGTATCAAAAACACAACTAAAAGTTCCTGACAGGTAATACTTAATACTAGTTTTTTGCAATAATATTTTTCCTCTTTCTATGCATATTGTAAGAGAGGTTTTGAGGAATTTTTTTATTCCAGTCATTTCTGATACCTTGCATGACTGATTTACAGTTAATCTTCTCCATACTATCTTCTCTCATATCACCTCTCTACTAAGTCAATAAAATACTACTTTAATAATTTCCATTTGTTTCAGCTCAGAGTAAACAACACTCCAGAAGTAATGACACACTTAGTAAGGTCAGTTGCTAAGTTATACCCTTCCAACCCCTACAAATCTTTATGGAAAAATCTAAAATTACTCGGCAAAATCTGATAGGTCAGGGTTTTGCCTTCTGAGACAGAGAAATTATTTGAATGAGAAAAAAAAAATAAAAGGAAGAACAAAACCTTAAGGGATAAATATTCTATTGTATAGGGGTAAGCTTAGTGTGGAATAGAAATACATATCTCCTGACAAAGTTTTTATGATTGAACAAGAATAAGTGTCAAAATCCTTCCTTCCCAAAGCCAGAGATTCCAGAAAGTTCATGAATTTCACTAGTAGGGGAATGATTTTTTTTTCTCTGGAAAGTAATGAAAGATAGACTGCCAGTACTCTGAAAGCTGTCATGAAATAAAAAGGAGCAGATACTAAATGGAGTTCTTTGTCTGTCGTAGACACTGTCCTATGTCTAGGAATCATGAATACAAGTCTTACTGAGATTTGTCCTACTTTATTTTTTTATTATGAACAATCTTACACCTATATTTCATCTCCCTCTTTTTCAGAAGCAAATCTCATATGCGATTTTTTTCCAATATTCTTAAAAACAAAGACCAAATTAATTTATTTACAACTAACAGTTAGTAACTCTTTTCTAACCTTGGTTTATAACAGGGCTATCAATTAAAAAAAAAGAAGGTAACTTCCTGATTAATTTTCTTCTTTGTTCCTAGAGTTTCTAAGAAGTCATATTTAGGTGTACAGATAAGACTTTGAGCTGCATTGAAGGCTAAAATTTCCAAAAATTGAGTGTGCTGACACTATTAGACCACCAAAAAATTGCACAGATGTCTCCTGTTTTGAACCATAATATAGATAGTCTAAACTGATCAGTGCTGTGCTTTCACACAGTGAGCCTGAGTTACTTACAGTGAGCCAGCAGCTGACCACAGGTGTCTCTGACCCAGTAGACCAAGGTAAAGGAATGTTGGAAAGAAAACTTCCTTGGTCAAGGGATTATGTTAGAGAATACCCAGGAAAAACTTGACATCCACAAGTCCATTGGCCCTGATGGGATTAATCCACTAGTGTTGGGAGAGCTGGCATCTGCCATAGCTAGGCTGTTCATGATTGTGTTTGAAAAGCCATGGAGGTCAGGAGAGATGCCTGAAGACTGGAAGAAAAAAAAAAAAAAAAAAAAAAAAAAAAAGAGTCACCCCAGTCTTTCAGAAAGTGCAAGAAGGAGGATGCAGGGATCTACCAGCCAGTCAGCCTCACTTCAGTTCCTGGAAAGGTGATAGAGTCCCTCCTTCTTGAGGCCATCTCTGTCCATGTGGATGACAAGAAGGTGATCAGCATACTAACTGATTTAAACTGAAGGTAAGTCATGCTTGACCTGCCTTCTACAATGAAACAACTACCTCAATGGGTGAGGAGAGAGCAGTGAATATTGTCTACATCAGCCTCAGCATGGCTTTCACCACTGTCTCTCAACATCCTCACAGGCAAACTCAGGAAGTGTGGATTGGATGAGTGGACAGTAAGGTAGATTGAGAAGTGGCTGAACAACAAATGCAAAAGGGCCATAATGGCACAAGGTCTAGTTGAAGACCTGTCACTAATTGTGTCCTGTCACTAATTGTGTCCCCCAAGGTTCAATACTGGGCCCAGAATTGTTTAACCTATTTGTCAGTGGCTTGGATGAAAGGGCAGATGCCTCCTCACTGAGTTCACTGACAGCACCAAGATGGGAGGAGCTGCTGACATCCCAGTGTGCTGGGTGTGCAGCCAGCCCTTCAGAAGGATTGCGACAGGCTGGAGAGAGGGGCAGAGAAGAACCATCTGAAATTCAGCAAAGGCAAATGCAGGGTCCTACACCTGGGGCAGAATAACCTCAGGGACCAGCACAGATTAAGGGCTGGCCCACTGGAAAGCAACTCTGCAGAGAAGGACCTGAGGTGGACTTGAGTAAAGTTTCAGACTTCCACACAGTTTTGATAGGTCATGGAGCCTACAGACAGTGGAATTCTTACTTCCCCAAGTCAGAGTACTTTGTGCTGGGTAAGGTGCCCAACATACAGGACTGGAAAACCCAGAAATAGGGGATTTTTCTGATTTTTTTTATCTCTGGAGCAAAATCTGAGCAAAACTACTTTATTATAAGGTTTTCAATTTCTCTGACGTTTTCTTTTAAACACTATAAGACAGTGATATGTTTCTGATGATCTAAGATTTTTTTACACCAGGCACACATTACATTTACAACTTACTTGGTAAGGAAGTTAATGGCTCTGTTTCATCAGGAAAAGAGAGCATTCTTGAGCAATAGTGTTCTAAAACTAACAGTTGGCTACATCATAGCTCATGCCAGAAATACATGAGATATGGATGTCTATGGGAGATACATAATTTCCTAGAAAAATAAAAGAAAAAATCTGCATTGTTTGTTTTGGTTACCAAAAATTCTCTCAAGTGTCTTAAGATGCTTAAATATTAGATTAAAATCTGCCAAAAGAATTTTGCTTTTCTCTGGTCACAAATAGCATTCCCCACTGAACTATAGATAATCTCACTGTTAATGCAGATATGTCCAGGTTTGGGGATTTTACTGTCAGTACTATAACATAATTTGGTTTTACCCCAAGTTCCTCTTTTCTTTTCCTCTCAGTAGAATTCAAGGACATTTTTGGAGGATGATCCTTCTCCTTGGGAAGTGGCCAAGGTTTTGAATAACAAAATGTGACAATAATTAAAAAATAGTTTGAGTGGGCTAATGAACTATGATCCACTGAGTCATGGGTTTCAGAGCAGGTGTCTGACTGCAAGCCAACTGTGAGATTTGTTTTTTCTAGTCACGTGTCAAGGTATGTTGCATCGTCTGGATCTCTCTTGGAAGCAGATGTGATTTTTTTAATGTTTCTTTCTGCTTTTTTGTTTTTCTCCAAGATCTGTATTCTCAAATTGTTTACATTTTCCTAAATGCAAAACACCTCATATTCTTATTGCTTGAAATGAAATTAAATCCATAAGTGGAGTTATTTGGTTTTAAGTAACCTTCTAAATTGAGGACATGAAACTGAGAAAATTAATTTGACTTCCATTTGTGATACCTTATTACAGGAAGACACGGGGAAAAAAAGTATTATGTATGTTATATATTCTTGAAGAGGAATGGCTCCAAGCAACACTTGGGGAACATCCATTAATGTCTTTCCTAAAAAAAAAAAAAAACCAAACATGTTTTTCAGGGCCTTCCAGAGGCACAAGATGAGGCTCAAGTGAATCTGAGTCACTTCTGGTAAAAATGCCCATCAAACCTGCCAAAACCAACCCACGCAGCAGTGCTGATTACTCTGTAAACTAGGATTGTGATTTCCATTTGAGCGTTCATGGGCACTTCCAGCATTATGTATTGGTATACCCTAACTGAATGTGAACCAAGGTATGTGCCCCAAAAGACAGCAAATGCCAGATTACCAGACTAGGAAATGCAGAGAAGAGAGGACTGGTGTCTAAAATCCTACAGAAGGATTGTGAGGCTGCCTCAGAGTAGCCCAGTCACCATTCCACATATCCTGAAGCCTACAACACTTATGTACTTGCTGTGGTTTAACCTCTGTAAGCAGCTAAGCACCATCCATCTTCTTGCTCTCTCCTGCCCTGGGTGGGATGGGGGAAAGAATTGGGACAGTAAAAGCACAAAACTTCATGGGATGAGTTAAAGAACTTCTAATAGTAAAACAAAAGCCACACACACAAGCAAAGCAAAATAAGGGTTCTATTCACTGCTTTACATTTGAGAGAAGATTTTTATCCATTTCCACAGGAAGGACTTTGTCACACCTAATGGTTGCACGGGAAGACAAACAACCCAACTCCAAACATCTCCCCTTCCCTTTCTCGCCTCTCTCCCTATCTTTATTGCTGAGCACAACATTATATGGTATGAAATACTCCTTTGGATAATACTTGCTGGAGTCAGTTGTCCCAGCTGTGTTCCCTTCCAATCTTTTGTATACCCCCAACCTCTTCACTGGTAGGGCAGCATGAGGAGCAGAAAAGGCCTTGACTTCTGCGCAAGCTCTGCTCAGTGATGGCTAAAATGTCCTTATATTATCAACCCTGCTTTGTTCAAAAATCCATGTAAGATACTATGAAGAACATTAACTCTACCCCAGCCAAAATGAGTGGAGTACTAATGGGTTCTCAGATTGTGCATTCAGCTCTTCTGCAGTATCCCGTCTGCCCCTTTCAGTGTGCATATATCCCAGAGTTGAAATTTGTTTTAGGTAGTACACAACTGCCCTGAGAAGCTGCTACATCCAACTGCTGCAAAAGTGCCTTGGTATGCTGCAACTTACACTAGAACAGCTTATACACCTTGTTATACATTACTATGCTCTGCAGCAACTCTGCATCCCCTTGTATGCTGATAGGATCTTTTCAGTTATAGTACGTGTTTTGTACAGTTACATTTGGAAAGGAAAATATTGCTAAAGCTCAAGTAATGTCCAATTTCATATCCAAATCAGACCACATGATGAGCTGTGTCTGAACTCTGCAAACATGAAATGTTTCATTCCAGCAAGGCATGAAACCAGGCTCGATTCACATGGTGTATACTTTTGTTTTGAACTTTTGCAGAATTCTGTTCTGTATCTCATTACCAGTCCCCAAGAGACACCCCGTCTCTAGCCCTTAAAGGGGGATTTTGTCAGGAAGTGTCTCATATACCACAAAGCAAGGTTTCAGGTTTTGGCAAATCAGATATCTGAAGGAAAGTGGATAAATGGTGTCGGAGATGAGCTTTCATAAACAATTTATGTGTGTGCATTTCTCATGGAGAAGCAATGAGGAAATAATTTGAAATAACACAAGGGTACATCTCTAAATGTGTTTTGCAAGATTATAAAGATAGAAGTATTAACCCATGTTGGACTAGACTGCAATATTTGGAGTATTTATTGCCTGGCTCTTGAATAAGATTCTTTGTATGCTCTTTTGCTAAGCTAATCATATGCCACTATAGTCTTCTTCTTCTTCTTCTTGTGGCCAGGTGGCCAGGTCTTTTGTATTGGAAACAGAATTTTTACTTTACTGTAGAGTAGTACTGCTTAAAGGTGTGAATTATAGGCTTCCTGAAATCTCAATCTTAACAAAAATATGACTACACATTTTGCAATCAGAACAGCATATGAAATTGTTCTGTGGGAAAAAAAAATAGGGAAAACACAAACTCCAGCCGATCAAAATTACATCTCACAAAATAGAAGCAAATACTCATTTTAAAACTCCAACATCCTGCAATCTTAAGTGCTTTCAGGCTTACAGATTTAATTTGAATTGTTTGCTCAAAAAGGGTTCACCATTTTCCTCAGTTTTTCTTTCCATCCCAGAAGTTTGAAAAGTAGCTGAAACCCTTGAGGTCACCAGCCAGCTATTTATGCTGGGTACAGTGAAGTTTTCCAAGCATCTTTTACATTCCTCTGCTATATTACTAATTTTTCTCAATCTAAGTTCCCTTTTTCTTATTATTTTATTGTACAATGTCAGCATCAGCAAACAGGGTAAACTTTCTGTTTACTTTCATGCTTGAGGCTTGCTGGAGACCACTCAAAAGTCATGGATGTTGCTCATGCACTGTGTAGTGTTCCTCTTTGGATGAACCATGTTGACAAGAGCACAGCCTCTCCAGTTCATAGACAGTTATTCTAAAATAAGGAGGCTTAAAGAGATAGCAAAAGGTTAGATAGATTTACTGGGAATCTAATGTTAAAAAGACAATAGATCCAGACTTTACATGTATATATACAAATTCTGTACTGGGGAGTGAAACAGTGAACTGTAGCCATTATTCTAGTGTTAAATTTGAGTAAATAAGGGTACTCTTGAGCTGGGATGTACTTTTAGCATTCTAGGAATGTAAAGTTGTCCAATTCACCACCATTTCTATAAGGTATCTTCATGTTTTTCTCCCACACCACTCCAGATATAGGTGTTACATGTCTCTTTGCCACTAAGTTTTGCAGCATAAGTTAAAGAGCAACCAAAGTACTACACTGAGTGTCTTTTGAGGAAATTGTCTCAGATTTGATAGGAAAAGGAATTTTCAAGATTTCCTATTTCCTTCTCTTTCAACTTATTATAGCATAGTGCAATCACAGCAATATTTGACCCCAGCTTACACTGATCTCATCTCCTGTTACCTGTCAGCTCTTTGAAGGTTTAATTGACCTTCATTTTAAACAGTGTTTCTCACATGAACAGTGCATATATTCAAATGCAATGATTTCAAACATAGCTGAATGAACAGGACAAAGTCATATTTTATCCAAAATGCTTTCTGATTTATTACTACTGTTTGAAGACTACATTTATCAGCCTGATTGGGTTAGCAGAGCAGCTAATAAACCAATGTGCTTACTCTTTGACAGCCTCAGGTAAATATGTATGGATAAGAACCAAGATTAAAAACCTGCTATGTAGCAGATGCTGAAACTAGTTCAAAGTAAACATTCAGGGAAAAAAATTAGAATTATTATAAGGTGCAGCAGGTAGCCTAGAAATTATTTAATAGTTTCTGCCACAGAGGATGCACAGTAATATTGCCTGTCCTGAAGTGATTAAAAAGCCACATACCCTACATCCACAACTACAGCATTTTTTTTCAAATTCAATCACTGCTTAACTGTTGAAAATAATACTTTTCAACAAGTTAGGAAAAGAGTGGAAGAACTATGTAATCTCTAGCTAATATTCCACTGACTTTTGAAAATTATAGCAATGGCTATACACGATGCCAGTAGTACAAAGTTCAAAACTATAATGTTATTTAAATATGTGGGAAATTTTCATATCCACAAAAAGTTAGTGCATAGATTTTACAGGTTATCCCAAACTATTCTTACCACTTCAGTGGTAAGAATAAACTTTAGAGTTTCTGCCTCTTGTGGAAACACAGATGAATTAGTAGCATTGAGTTGTATGTATAGTATGTGTGTATATATATATATATATACGTATATATATACATATATATTTTTATATATATCATGTGTGTATATATATAGCATATATAGCATATTTAGCATATATATATATATATGTATATATATAGTATTTAGATATGAACTAACCATCTGAGACATGGGTAGACACAGGAATTCTCTCAGCTTGATTGAAATCTAACACCTGTGATCTTCCCTATCCAGCAGAATTTCTATAATTTAGCCAGTTGAGGACAAAAGATTAAAATTATCTTGAGTACACTGATCCTACTGAGGAAAAAAGAGCCAAAGATCAGACTACTTTCAGAGAGCAGTCTTATCCTCACCTTTCACATCTTTTAGATGTTAGGCCACTCTTTGACTGCCATGGGTTAAGGACGCACCGCCTTCCCTAAGACAAAGCCAATGTTGTTAAAAAGCCAGTTTTCACTGGTAACAACTTCTCCCAAGAACACTGGATTGAAATGCACCAATTTGGCTTCCCAATTCAAGTTGAGATGAATTCAAGAATCCTGCCTCAATACAACAAAAGCACTCATTGGCTTTTATGGTCAGATCCATGACGAACTGGATGTAGCTCAATGTTCTAGTGAGTTACAGGTGGAATTGTGTGGTACTTTTTTATTATTCTTTTGTTTTATGGTCATTTGAATCTGAAAACATGGAAGAGCTAAATGGAACAGCAAACATCTGTATAAGTCTGAGACACATGTGTCACTTGGGATATTGTGAAGTAGGTATGTTTCTACACATGGTCTATCTTACTGAAACAATCTGTCCCCATAAAGAAGATGCACACTGCAGTTATTTGCCTAGCCTAGGCACTTGTTAGCAATTCCCTGTATAGACTAGCTGGCACAGGCAGGAGGACCTCAGAGGCACAGGAGTAGCTCATTCAAGAAAAGGCTCTGTGGGAGGACCACAAGTGCCTTTGTAGGTGAAGCCATTCTTTACAGGCAGAAGGGGTGGCCACATCAGCTCCGTTTTTCAGCCTGCTTCTAACGATATTATATATGTCCTCTCCATGCTTCAGTAATATTTCGCTTCTTGTCAGCTCAGAGGCTCTAATTCCAGCTCTGGAGTTAATATTGTATCCTCAGCTTTGATTTTGAGCACATCTGTAGAGAAGTGGGAGCAGTCTTCACATCAGCTAAATGCTCTCTTCAGGCTGAGGAGGGGAGAAGAATGCATTCATTGCATTCAATGAGAGTCTGCTGCACTCCTGTGCTGAGAGCTGCTGGTATTTAAGAAAACTTGGGTATCTCTGCATACCACTGCACTCTTTTGGGTAGACCTTCCATGTTGCTTGATGTGCTCCTTCCAGCCCACCTTGCCAAGCAGCTCCTATGTATGGTCCTCAGACATTTCACAGAAACACCACCACAGTAAATAAAAACTCAGCAAACAGACAGGGCTAACACTTCACTGTTGTTGAGGGTTTTTTTCTCTCTTCTCCAAAAAGTCCAGGAGTTAGAAAATGATGGAATAGAAAGTGCTGTGAGGCCTCCCATTCCTGTTCATTTCGTGGTAGGTCTCCAGAGCAATTTCATGGTCACACCAGCAAAAGGAGCTTTCTCTCAGCATCACAGATATTTCTTGGGATTATCCTTTCCACTCTATTTACCTTATGACTATTGTGTATGTCCCCTTGCACCTACTCAGAAGCAGACATCAGATGTATCTTGGAAACAGCAAACTGTGCTAACTTCCATTCAGATCTCTGTTCAATACTCCAGTGACTGCTGGGCGGGGTGTCTTGTCCTTGCTGGTTGTGTTTGTTTGAACCAGCAGCTTAAGAGATGAGCTTTCATTTCCCTGAGCTATCCTTCACTCCTTCTCATTTTTAATCCATACAGTTTTGTCCACCAATTTGGCTGGTCACATTTTTATTTTCACAGGAAAAAATACATGTCTTAGGGTTGAAAGTTCCCTTCTTTCTTTTTAACTAAAAATTCCTGATTTCCTTTTCCCCTTCTAATTAATTTTCCTCAACAATCTCCGCCCTGTTTAGCTGTCTACTCATAGTATTCCCTAAGTTAACATTAATTTACATGCCTTATCCAAATGTACTTCGTATTTTAAATAGATTAGGACTCCATTCCTTTGAAGTAGTCATAATATTTGACAAGAAGCTTTCTCTTCCCCTTCACCACCACCTCCCCAAATGAATGCAATACCCTTGGAAAGGTCTGCATGCTCCACTGCAGTCTAAGGGGAGGGAGGAAGACATCTGTGTATATACATAGGTACACTTACAGATTTGCATATGTTTGCATATGTGCGTGACCATTCTGAAAATCCAAACCTCCCACAAAGCCAAAGCAGCACAGGTCTCCTCCTGCACTGTTGAGGAATGTGGCCTTGGCCCTGATCTGAAGAGATCCCTCTGTAGATGCAAAACATTTGCATCTTATTAAGGAAGAAGATAAGCTACTTTTCTAGAACTGTAAAGTTTGTGCAGCATGAAAGGGTAACTAATTTGTGAGCAGGAAAACAGTAGAGACACATTTCTGTCAAGAGAGAGGGGTAGAGAGGAAAGAGGTACTGCATATTATTAAGCTACTTGATCACATATGTCTTTTCAAAGGAGAGAAGAGGACATTAGCAGCAAACAGAGGAACATTGTCATCTGCAAACATAAATATTTCAGATTTCAGGTACACTGGGAATGTCATTAATGTAAAAACTGACAGGAAAGGGCCCTGGAGTCAGCAATGACCGTGGGAGGCACTTCAAGAGACAAAAAAAGGGGCTCTGACAACAAGCACTGTAATAATAATAATAAACTCCTTTGAAAGTCATGCAGGAGAAAGGTAGGGAATCAGGACAAAGAAGCTGTATCCCTGCATTTCAGTTTGAGTTTAGAGGGGCAAAGAGAGGGAATGAAGAACCTGCTCCTTGCAGTGTTAAGTGCTCTTGTTGCTGGGGGTTAAGTAAGTTAGTGCCTGTGGCATGCCCTCCATGCTACAATGGAGAAAAGGTGATCAATACCAGTGGGCTGCTTAGATGAAGAGCAGACATAAATGGAGCAATTAATTAGAAATAATTTAGATTTAAGGTGGAGACGAATCATATTACTTGCCAACAGGGTCAACAGACAGAGATTAAGTAGGAGCTTCAGCTACATGATATGTTATTCCCTGTCAGCCAGAATATTGTCCTGGAAGGCTGGAGAGGCAACAGAATAAAGGAGGTGAAAGGGTCAGCAATTGCTGTAGAGAGTATAGGCTAATTCTTTATTGAATGAACATCTAAGTAGGATGGTCAGGGTCTTTCTTCTTGGTCCCATTCCACATCTAAAGAGCTCATTTTAATGAATTAAACAGACACTGAATTGCTTAGCAAAATTGTTAAAAACTCAAACAAAAAAATACAACAGGCTGTATGAGAAATTTTGATTCCTTTTCTGAATGAAAGCTATTCATATATGAACTTGGGATACGAATGTTCAGCACTGGAAGTACTTCCACATTATTCACCATCAGGGTTAACAAGGACTATTTATTTCATATCTACATTACAGAATTACACAGATGTGCCTATCTAGGTATTGGAGGGTTTAGACCTATAATTAAAAAAATAAAATGAACATAATAAGTAATATTTTTGACAGCTGTCATTTAGTTCATTATTTATGATGCAATTACATCACATAATAATAAATGTGCTTTAGGATGCTTTAGTATATTTCAGTGAAGTCTTAATGGTTCTGAATCTCAGTACAACACCCTGCTATTATATATTTTCTGAGAAATAGGAAGAGACAAATCAAAATATTATGGATGCAAATTACTGCATGGTAGGAAGTGAGGACCTCCTGTATTATCATGGTCACTTCTTCAAGCAAGAAATGAATCCATTTCTGGGGGGATAGGAGAGAGGGAGGAAGGAGCGTAAAAAACCAAAAAGCAAGCTTGTTGCTCTTTCAAATTGGTCCTGATCCAAAGCAGGAGCCCTAAAGAATTTCCCTCGTCTAAATTTCCAGACTGGAACCAATCGATTGACCTTTGGCCTTTTATAACTAACTGCCCTAGAAGCTTTGAGTATTAAAGGAAATATATTTGAAAAGCATGTCTTCATTTGTTTTAATGTTTTGAAATTTACCATCCTAATCAGTAAGTTAGAATAATCTTGAAATATTAACTGGCCATTTGTAATCTTTTTATCAACTACAAAGAACACATAAATGGATCCCAGGTTTCCTCCCTGGGGGAGATAAGGAGTTTTTCAACTGATACCTCCATGGCTGGAAAGCCTGGGATCACTCCTAAACACGTGAAGACTTCCAGACATTATTACATGCGCTGAACGAATAATGTTTGTCTTTAATAACGTCCCCTTCAGATAGAATTTACCCAAATGTAAGCAACTTTGCATTACTCAAACACTTGAAAATAATGCAAAGATCCAGAAGAGAAATGCAAACCAGAACGCAAAAATACAGCGCTATATCTGAGCTTGATTCTTGCTGAAGTGGTTTATACGGGTGTCTGAAGGGCTGAACTAAAAACTAATGACAACTGTCTGACATGATGAGTACCTGGCCTGTCTTCTGTGGACTTATTAAAATGTGCTTAACCCAAATGAAACTTTAAATGTCTCCTAAAGCAGAAGAATATCAGAAGCAGAACCTTATTTTAATTCTCGCATTTTAAAAGGATAAGACACATATCTAATATCCAATGGAATAAGGTGAGTATCAGGCAAGTCAATTTCAGTGAAAAGAGCAGCTTTATTTCTCCAAACAATACATCAGGCAGAGCAGCAAAAGTAAGAGAAAGATTTACTTCTTCAATAAGTAATAAACAACATGATTTCACTCAGCGTTGGAGATAAACACAATTCTTCCATTCAGATACGATAAAAGCTACCAATAAAAACACAAAAAGTAAGAAATATATGGTCTGATGCTGTTGTACATGGCCAGAAGGTGCTCTGATTTGGGGTAGTTATCTATTCACAATGCTCTGACTTTGACTGGCAATCTCTGTTATGCATTATGTTGTCATACAAGAACAAGATGGTTCCTGCATCTGCTCCTGGAAAATGAGAAGCAAACATTGTCTCACTGCTGTTACTAAATGACATCAGATCTACAAGGGGACACATGAATACATGATGGTAGCACACTTATGAAATATGCATTTCAGCTGAATGATGGTAGTACACTGTCCACGTTAGTCACAAACTGAAAGAAATTTAGGCAAGTCTAAAAAATGTACAGAGGTGACCACAAAGGTCCTAATTCTTACAAAGACTGACTAGAAGAATCAAACAACTAAAAATCTAAAAATGTTCTAAAAAAAAAGAAAACTGATTTCCTTCCAGAATTGCAAAATGTAGGACAGTGTAATAGCAAAACACTACCCATCAAACAAGATCTTCCCTCTACATACATAATATTGCTGCCAAAATCTGCATAGAAAATGGAAGGAATGGCTTCACTTAAAAAATTGGTTTTGTGTACAAATATCAGTAGCAAAAGAGTTATCAATCTGAAAAAAAAAAAAAAGATAATGTATTTTGTGTTTTTATGTCATCACACTTTTTCTCTGTTTGCCCTTGCCACCTACTCTACCAGTAACTCCTAAATCTATTGCCCAGTTTCAACATTCTTGATGGGGAGTAATATTTCTAAGACATCACATATCTATACTTATTCTTAAAATAAATGTTCAGGTAACAGAGATACCCTGCTCAGAGAAAAAAATATAGGATGAATCAAAAAACTGAATGCACAGAGAAGACATTACAATGCTAAAATCATTGAAGAAGAAATGTAATTTGATCAGGGGACTGTATCTTATTAGATATAGACAATATAAACACAAGGAAATAATTCATTAAAAAAAACCAAAAAACAACAACAACAAAAAAAACCCACCACAAACCAAAACAACTGAAAGAGTACAAGAAATTTGTATCCAGATGTAGTTACAAGGAATATTTCCAAGCTCTCATCAGTGAAGATCTAGTGAATTTTCCCTACAGTTTGGAGAGCTACACAGCTGACGTCCACTGGTGCCCACTCAAGCCTGAGCTGAGAGCATCTTCAGACAACTTTTACTTTATTGACTAGAGGTTCATAGGCTGTAATAGCAATGGTTTTCCATGTCATTAGACAAATATATTTAGGCAACAGAACTGAACTCTGAAAACGATCTTAAACTTTATTTGTTCCACTGATAGGAGAACTCCTAGCATTTCTGTGCTTTCTAAACATTTTTCTTCCTGTTCTTTTACTGTTGTCATTCTGCCATGATCAGATTACTGCAACAAGAACATCTGTCACTGCCATCTTTGTAGGCTGCCATCTCTACACAAGTTTTATACATTTCTTTTTACCTGCCACATTTTCTTTTGTGGCCATGGGCACATAATAGCCACAGACATCCTTGAGCATGCACCACAAAACAGATTACCACAGCTTTAGAATACATGTGAATAAGATTACAGTGAGCTACTGTAACTCAAGGAATTTTTAAGCAAAATGTATTTGCAGACTTCATAACAATTCTGAGGGCATAAATAGAATCCAATATGTCCTAGTATTTAGGATTTTGTTCCTTATCACACACACTCTTATTTTGCTGATTCTTTAATGCCTTTAATGTAGTCATATGCATCTATTAAAATCAGTACTCTTATAAAAACATCTTCATATACATTTGAAGATTTTTAAAGACCAGCCTCATGACAAAGATGTAGAAAAACTATTTTTCTAACATTATTTTTCCTGACATGTTTCTACACATAGTGAAATATATTTAAACAGCAAGCTGGAACAGAATGCAAAAACCTTTTGATACAAAGTACCACACATAATTTTAAAATGTTTTTGAATTCTCTACAATTGGAATTAAGACTGTAGGAGCCACCAAAACAACTCCTTGTGCTTAAGTGAGGAAAGTTTTAGAAGACTGAAAGTGAGGACCAATGTAGCAAGACCAAATAATATTTAAAAAAATAAGCTTCCTTAGTGACCAAAATTAACAGGGACATTTGTGTCACATGGTCATTGATGATTTGATGTCTTATGCTAGGTCTCAGAATGTGAAAATACAGAGGAGTTCTTCAGAACAGAAGTGATTGATGTACTGCATGTGGACATGCAGTATGCTGATCAACTTAACCCATTTTCCAAAAAAAAGAGGAAGATAAATGTGGAGTTCAGCAGTGGCTTTTGAATCCCAAGGGTGATGATAGCTGGTACATGGACATCTTTGATTCTGCACTAAGGGCCAAAGCAGTAGAGTGTCCCTAAAGATGGTTTTCATAGATGCACAGCCACTGACATGCAGAGACAAGCAGTCGGGAAAATGGTGACTCTTGTGATGGAGAGATGAATCCATGCCAGTTCACATACAAGGGGTTTAATCTGCTACAAAAATGGGACAGGGCAATTAAATGAGAGAAAAGTTGCATTGGGCAAAATTAGGTTGTTCACCTACAGTCTGGCAGGATTAATCCTCCTACAGTTCACCTACCCAAATCCTGTTTTTTCAGGCTTTGCGCCAAGATGAGAGAAGCATTTCCGATAGGCAAGCTGCAGGCTTCAAGTATTTATAAACAGAGGGAAAGAAAAGGATCTGAAAGATTGTTCAGACTGCTCACATAATTATTAAACTCATGTGGAACATGGTGTCAACCCCTGAATGCACTGAGAAAAGGAAGCATTCAATGAGGAAAATTTAATAAAAACAAACATATTCTGATAGGATTACAGCATCAAAAGTGCATGTGTTCCACATGTTTTTATTTCTCTTTAAAATTAGAAAAAATATCTTTGCTTGATGCATCCTGTAGGGCACTAAGCCAGAAAACACTATTATACTATTTCTTGCTTCATAAAGAATTTCATTTAAACTATGAACCTTGTGATAGGTAATTATATGCAGGAAGCAGAGCACATATGAATTTTATATTTATGGTCTACGCTGAGGTCACAATTTAAATTCTAAAAACTGCCTTCAGAAATACCAGTTAGTGTGTCGTTTTTATTTTAATTGCATTTCCTCCCCTCTGGTACAGCATGATCAACTGAAAATCAGAACACATGTTTTATGTAACATATTTAAAATCTAGCAATAAACTATTACCATCCATATAAACATTAAATCCATTTGGAATGTTGCTAACAGAGATGGGGGAAGGTCGTGGGAGGTGCTGGTAGATCCTTTTGCCCATGAGAAGAAAACAGCATTTTTCACATGCTCCTCATAACAACTGCTGTTAATGAGCTGTTCTTCTTCCTGTGGTGAAATCATTACAACTTTTTATTTCCAACTACAGATATCTGTTAAAAAAGAATTACCAAATATTTTTTTATGCTAGTGAAATATAAATATGCCAGTTCCTTTTGTTGCGGTAAGTAATGGCACCAGAACCAGCTGAGGCTCAGAGAGGACCTAGTTCCACATCCCATCCAGTCAGAACTATGGGACTGCCAGTACTAGAGGTCATGTTGTTTTTCCCCAAGGGTCTATTTTTTCAAAGTTTAACACTGAATGTGGTCTCCAAATGGGAAACTGAACCTGAACCTTAATGCTGACCTTATACTAGCTGTATGCAGTACTTGTAAAACTCAGAGTGCCCTTTGCCTACTGCCTGCTGCATGTGGGCTGTGACTGGTCTCCAAAATATTGGCAGCAACTGCTCTTAACCAAGATGGTTGTGTGGTTACAATACTCACATGGAAAGAAGATGTGTTTTGCCAATTAGCATGAGGAGTCCTGTTGAGAAACCCCATCTTCTGCTCTCTGTGTCCAGGTTTTAATCCTCCACTCTACAAAATCTCTGCGAGCAGGCTGCAGAGATTCAGGTGAATGCATTCATCTAGACTCCTTCTGTACTCAAGGAGAAAAACAAAATCCACTGGAGGGAGATTCAACCTATCATAAAACCTGATAACTCCCCAGGTAGATGTGATTAATGTCTGGAAAGGGGACTCTCTGAAAGCACAGGCAAACATCCTGAGAGTTAGAAGACCACAGTCAAGTGGAACGAATCTTATGCAAAACAGTTAAACAGTTGTTAAATGAACATCTTTCAGACTGTCTTCATTCATGTAACTGAAGTTTTTAACTCTGGCCTGGAAGCACACATTCCAAAGAGGAGCAGTTTAGCTTCTGTGATTCATTTGGTCTCTTGGAGTGATGACAGGATGTCACATTGCAATGACATTTTTATGTGACAACTTTTTCACTAAAATTCAGTGAGCTATCAGTTCTTTGTGACAGCTCAGGGAAGCAATCAAACAGGGATGATCAGACAATTTCAGGTTATTTTAATTTAATTTTTTTGGTATTTTCTTATCCCCCATGCTAAAGGAAATGTCTGGATGTTCAAGACTCGGTCACTCTGATTGGAACAGGATATACACCTTTGACCTTGAGTTTTAAAATACACCATATAACACAACCCTCTGCCATCTAGTTTCTATCATACCTTCATCATTTGTCATAGAAAATTTTTTGATTGACTTAACATTGATACTTACATACATATGCTCAAGCTGAAAGAGCCAGTTCCTCAACTGGTACAAGTCAGACTAGTTCTATTAACATAAATTGAAGCTGACTGATTTATACCACCTGACAAAAGAGACCAGTATGTAATAAAAATCTGAAAGGTCCTTACATTTTACCTGACACTTACAGAAGTTTTAATCAAATTCTACATTTGCTTGTTTGATTTTTGGCACAGGAAAATTTTTTTCTTAGCATTTGTTGCACCTCAGGATTAAAAAAAAAAAAAAAAAGCCCAAAACCACATAGTAAATTGTTACAATTCAAGAGTAAATTATCTGTGTGACGATTAAAAACAAAAAGAAGATGTGAGCAAAAGCCAAATTAAACTGCCACTTGACATACATCTGAGAGCAATGACATCTTATTATATAGGGGATTCATATGTTCACTCCTGCCTCAGTGAGACTTTCCATGACATAGAGATAACTACACATGGGAATAGAATTATTTACCCAGATGAAAATGAATGCCAGCTCTTTAAAAATAAAATAATATGTTTTGAGGCATCATTGTCTGAATTTCCTGATGTGGCCATAGGAAACAATGAAATATGTAGTCTTGGGTCTTTAAATCTTCACTACATAATTTTAAATACAAAGACATTACCTATGGCTAAGAAAGTCCTAGAAACATAAATCACTAAGGAAGCCATAAATCACTAAGAAAGGATGAGAGGATATTTTGGAAAACTATAATGATACATCAGTCTTGTTCTTGGATTACTCCCTAGGCCTTTGTTATAGGTTGTATGTGGATAAGGACAGAGGGCCTTGGTCCCATCCAGTTGTGCTCTTCCTTTCAACTGACAACTGAATAACATGTGACCTCACAATATGAAAATAAATTAAATCCCAAAAAAATACTGTTGAAATCAGATTGTAAATTGATTGAAAGTTCTTACTTGAGGGGATTGCTATAAAGTTGGTAGTGTTGCATTTGAAATTCTCTGACTTTTAATGATATTTGCAAAAAAGAAAAAGAAAAACAAGAAACAAAACAGTGCATTTGGCAGCACTACAAATTTTTTGCCTTTCTAAAAAAATTTCCAATGGGATAGAAAAGCGGCTTATTTTGACACTGAATATTTTTAAAAGATATTTGAAACTCTGAAGAATTAGCCATCTTCAAGACTGAAATGAACACTTCAAGAGCAGTTGAAGCAGAATCAGAAATAATCCTTTTCCCACACAATCATGGCATTTGCACAGAGCTGACAATATTAGCACTTTCTGTTTGTAGAGTGACTGGATCACTGGAAGATTTGAGTGACTTCTAAATTTTAGACAGTAGGAAAACATTAGTTTTGTGTCCTTGCTCTCTATCTGATATAATATTAGGGATATAGCAAAGTATGATATTTGAACTCCAGAAACCACACTCAGTAATTTGAACAAATGTACAAATGCAAACAATAGAAAAGAGGGAATCTCGTGAGGCAGGGTAAAGATTATTTAAAGGGATAGTATCTAATTCATATATATACTACGGTTTCTTTTACAGCAAATCTGTAAATAACTTTTCATTGTAATATGTCATGAGGCACAAGAACATATGCTGTGTTGAATTCCAAACATATGACCTCTGCTGCATTCCTTTCATCTAATCATTATATAATTCTGTCAGCAAGAACAATCAAGTTTGATGTGCTTAAGTGTTTGCAGGATTGAGCTTGGATGCTCTGAAAGCTCATTCCCTTAACATGGGTATCATAATTTTGCATGGGAAAGTACTTAATCTCTTAGAAGGGTAAATGAAAGGATTTTTTTAAAATTACTATAATAGTTTGGTTGTTTAATTTTGAACCATTATTTTCTCCATTAAAAAAATTATGAGCAATACAGAAGTTACTTAGTTAACTTTCATACTAATTCAGGATCCGCATTTCTTGGCTGAGCCAACAGAAATGGAATTCTGAGCCAACAGAAATGGCAATTCCCAAAGTTTTACAGCAGTCAGCAGAAGTCAGTCAATATACATCAGAAGAAGACCTGGTTTTTAAGACTGAATATTTCCTCAACTTCTTTCTGAGACACTAGTATCAAACATAACTCACAGAAATAATCTTAATGAATTCAAGTTGTGTATGAAAAGACCATGCTTATAGATAATACAGATGTCAGAGTAATCATGAGACAGAAGTCATCATTTTAGAAATGAAGAATTATGTCATTGCTGTATTTTTCTAACACTTCCAAAGTGTGAGAGAGCACTTTTAAACCTGAGCAACTGTCACTTACCTACTGCATTTCTAATGGTGGAGGTTTACCTGACTAAATAATGACAATCCTGATCTCTATAACTCAGTTACTCCAGGCTCCTGTTACAGACAACCAAAAGAAGCAGGCACTTCTTTCTTTTCCAGTGTCTGAAACAGGTCAGATGAACAGTGACCTCAGAGTGCCTATTCCTCTCCATTTCACTAGGTAGCATAAGAAAGCGCAGCTCTGAGTGCTTCATTGTTCTTACCACATTCCCTAGAGCTGAATTTTCATCCATATTTTGGTCTGTTTATCTGAATAAAATGGAAAAGTAAGATGGCCTTCCTTTTCAGACACTCTCATTCTTTCAAAATCTTTAATTAACTATTACAAAATGAGTTTTCTTTTAGTATCTGATGCTCTTTGTTTTTCTTTAAAAATAAACTATCTTACAGAATATCTCACCTTCAACTTCTCCTTCTCCTTTGTAATAATAATAATAACAATAACAATAACAACAACAAGAATTTTGTCTGAAGAACAGCAGAGCTAATCATTCATAACTTTGAAATCAATTGTAATAATTCACCTGAATTTTATCTGATATAGTTTGTACCTTAGGAGAACTGGAACTAAAGAAAAAAGACTATCATATAAATGTAATATATGCACATGTGGCACCCGAAGCCACTACACATGCATCAACAGAAAAGAGAATAGAATCATGCCACAGATTCCAGATTCACGTTCAAACAAATTATTATCACTGTTTATTTGTTTTCCACTGGACATCGAAAAGATCTAGACGCTTCATACATAACACAAGGATCATACATTTGGCAGCAGCCTGAATTTCCTCCATCAAAACCTATCTCACCTACACTTGAGAAACCTCTTGAATACTTCCCATGCACATCTCAGCCAGAATTTGTAAGTACTAAAAATCTCAGGAGAATGCCAGATCTTATCAGATGTTCTAAGAAGGTTTAGCAAAGTCTGCATAAACAAGCAGTGTTTTAGTTGTCTTACTAAACTATATTTTCGAAGTTTACCCATCACTTATCATAGTCTGATGGATTGTCAGAGATCATTGCAAAGAATTCCCCACTGTAAATAAAAGCTGTATGAATACAACTAGTTATAATGCTTTGGATTTAAATGGATGTATTTTTGGCTAGAGGGTTCTGTCAACATTTATCAGGGAGATGGGTGTACATTTTATGTTGTTTTGGTTCCACAGCTAATTTGGACAGCAAAATGAGATTTCCTTGTAATGAGTACAAAGCCACCTGCTTTGTCTCTTTGGAGGAATTTAAAATATTTAGCATATGAAGTATATCATAAGAGTTCTCATAAATATCAGCAGGAAAGCTGTCTAGGCATAGACATCTCCTGAGTAAAAGAATCAGTATTTAATAGCTCCCTTAATCTCACTTAATGTTAATGGACAATTGGAGGAAACTACTCATCTGGAAATTACTTTAGCAAATTAAACATGGCCAAACATCTTTGCTTAAGTGAATCTGAAAGGAAATCATCTATCTTAGATGGGATTTTAGAGAAGTATCTGCAATCTGAAGGCTGTGTGCCCGTTTAGTAAATGAAAGTCACTTATGAGCTTACATCAACATACTGCATGCTCAATCCATGACTAGACAGAGCTCAATTACCCATCTCTTAGCTGACAAACTCCACTTACAAGCAATGTGCCTCAAAAACTAATGAGAAACACGAGCTTTTCAATGCTGTACTAACTCTGTACATGTTATTTGGTGGTTTAAAATTGTTTTCCTCAGACAAGACTTGCTCAAGTTCCTTGCTCATGTTTGGTACAGTGCTATCACCCCAAGGATTAATTACTACATATATCATGCCATCTTCTACAAGGACATCACTGAATTTCACAAACATGTAAAGCTTTTATATAGTTAAAAATGTTCTTATACAGCAAAAAAATATGCATGTTTACCCACCTTCCTTATTAATCAGAATATGTGAAAGTATTTGGTAAGGTGATTAAATATTACTCAGCACCATTTTGCTAAGAAGAAGTTGAGGTACAATGCAATTGCCTGCTTTGAAAAAGGTTCCTATAAGCATTGTCCTGAATTCATGATCTGTCTTTAGAAAAGATACCACACTGTGTCTCTAACCCCAGAGCAGACTGAAGGGGCAATGCAGTGATCAGGTGTGACAGGCTGTGAAGCCCATAGTTTGTCTTCCCATAGAACATGACTCTGCCAGGGAAGGCATGAGCACAGGACAGGAGGGAGGCCAAATATATATGTGTTTAAACATTATACAGGTACCTGGAGCATACATTCATTGGTGGGTATCAGCATCACGGACATGGTATGATCTCTGCCTCAGGAAGTCTCTCAATTGCTAATTGAAAGACGAAATCCTCTATTTGGCAGGAATTACTTTAAGCATGATCTGCTTGAAACTCTTTGATAAGCATCTGTCAGCTGCTGTTAAAAAAAGCATTAGCCTGTCCAGACAAGATATCTTTATATAAACTTTCATTAAAAAACCCAACCAGATCAGTGGGGGTGTTGCAGATGAGCAGGATGGAAGTTTGAAAAATTGCAGACCTCGTTAATTTTATACTTGCCTTTTCTTCCTGCACACATTCTTCATCTTTTTAAGGTTAAAGTCTTTGAATCTCAATTAAACACAAAACCACTGTAAATAAAAGCTGTGTATACTAATTTCTTGCTTCTTATGAGTCCAATAAGCTACTTATATAACCTTTTATTTCATCACTTGTTTTAGCCATAATCTTCCATCTTGATCATTGACCTAAATTCAGCTCAAAAAGTAAATCAGAGAACATTTTTGACAGTAGGAGACTGCATTTACTCCTAGCAAATTCTAATCACTTTTAGTTAAATTATACTCAACATGCATTTTGACTGGAGTGTTTATTAACTTTGAAATGGATAAACAAATTTTTAAGTGCCTACTAATAACTCCGTTTAGGTATGTGATGATAAATTAATTCTTCATGTAGCTCTGTAGAAACCAGTGGGGATGAAATTGATCTATTTAATTTCTATTTGAGAAGAAGGAACCATATCATACATTAGTTTCCAAGCACTCTCCTAGATTTTAGCACTCTAACTGGTATAAATGAATATGCATATGTTGATTATATGATGAAGGAAAGGGGGTACCAAATCTATACATAATACATCAAAAGAGGCCTGCAGGATTCAAGGATCTATAAAAATTATTAGAAAGAAGAAAATTTAAATTTTGATTTTTTGATTTTTTTTTCTGATGGTTCAAATTAGATTCAAGTGTTTACATGTGTATATCCTTCATAATTTCTCTAACATACTAAAAGAATTAATGGTATCCTGGAAGTACAAGATGATCAAGCACCACGGTAGAGTGTTAAAAGGCCAATTTCAGCTCTAATTCCACTAATTATATCTAATTCCATGGTAAATAAAGAGAATTAGATAAATTTTATAAAATTATTTAATTTAGATTGTTGACTCCCAGCTTTGCAAGCAGACTGTACATTATCTTGCAAAAGGAAAAATATACCCTATCTCTAGAATAATTTTCTAGCAGTATTGTTGTGCATATATAACTTCAAACATGTTTTAAAAACAGACATAACTGAGTTTATATACAGTATTTTACCTTTTTAGCCAATTATTCTATTCTAAGGGTTTCATGTGTTTCTAGGTTTCATTATTGTCATTCTACTACAAAAAAAATCTAGAATATAAATCTCAGCATGTAAACACTGTATTTAGCTTGAGCTTCTCATTTTTCCAGAATTTATCAGATAAATTTAAAATCAGATTAGTATCATATCTTTGGACATTTGGTTCATGTTCTTTACAGTTCTTATATATTTATCAGTTTTTCATTGAAGAAGTCTCTGGTGAATTTTTAATCTCCTTTCAGTTCATGCTTTTTCAATTTTCAGTTGATATGAACGATAGATATTCAAACACAGTTTGCAGCTGGATTTAAAGAAGCTGTTTGTCTTACTTAGACTAAACTCACGTAAACATATGCCATTGTTCTTCAAATTAGGAACAGAACTTCTTACATAGAAAAAAAAAAGAAATCTAGAGTATGTCTTGGAGGAAGAGAGTCAAAAAGGAAAAGTAATTGCTCTGATTCATGCAAAAACATCTCACATCTAGTTTTAGTTTTCACTTTCCCCTGGGTAAACTTATCTGTTCCTATATATCCTTTGCTATGAAATGAAGGATATCTGACATGCAGGACAAAGAAATGTTTACATCACACTGAGTAGCTTATGATGTAATCAGGAAAATCTTGCTTAATGTAGATTCAGGCCATGGCTGAGTAAATCAGAATCTAATCATACCCAAATATAGTATAACCTGCCTTTTGGTGGTAAATAATCCAATGTGGAAAGTGAAATGAGGAAGGGTAAATTGTTAGAACAAGGTGAGTACTGTAGGGGAACTTCCATCAGGTTTCCCCCTCACACAACCACAATTTTTCACAGCAGTGTAATGCTAACAAAAATAACTATTGTATTCTGTAAACCTTGAATAAAGATTTTGGTGAATTAAATCCAAACGTCTTCTTGCATGGTAAGAATGCCTGTGATAACGTTGGTTCCCTCCATGGTCAGAGGTGTATCCAGGATGAGGCACTGTTTTTCTTGCACAAAAAGTGTCCAGCTTTACTAATACAAGACTCACTTCCTGCAGTACTTGTGTAGTACATCAAAGAAGGGAAACAGTGTGCCCAGAGGTTCTGGCCTAAGTCTAGGTGTGTAGGCACAGGTTTTTCTTCTCCAAGCTGGCATAGCACAGCATAGCAACATGCCAGCTCTTTTCCCTTGCTGGCTCAAAATCTCATCACCACACAAAGCACACCCAACACTTTGGAAGCCCTCAAAGTGCTGGAGCAGGCTCCACCTCACCCATGTGCTGGAAACACAGTTTGAGTCCTCCATCACCAAATGTTGCTACAGCATGTGTTACAGACCTGATGACAGCAGCAGACCCAAGCTGTCCATGATTTGTTCATGGACAAGTGGCATTTAGCTCACCTTGAGTTGTAACCTGCATATAAATTTCAGGAAGCTCATGTCTGAGCATACACCCATTAACCAGAACCAATTACTCAGAAAATAGCTCTCTTCAGAAAAGTAACTAAATATTATGCCAAGCCAGTTCTCCCTTTGTGGAGAGCAGAGAAGCAGGTAACTGTGTAATAGGTCAAAACTAAAATTGCTATTCAGCCTAAAATAGTTTATAAACAGGTAAATACTGCAGAAAATTGTAATTCTAAATGCTGATATGAACAGGCTTTTGGCAAATCCATGTGATATCTCTGCTATATTGTCATGCTTGGTCTGACAGCTGCCATTGCTTGACAGTCATTTCAGTAAATATGATTTTTTTTTCTCCTACAGGTAACCATAATGTTTTTGCATTTATAGTATATACATTCTCTTTTTCATTTATAACAATAAAAGCATATACTCCTTGAAAAAATGTTACCTATATTTACAAAGGCAGGGAGTGAAAAACAGATTAAAACACCAACATCTTGCCTACAAATAAAAACAGAAATTAAATAGGTCTTACTACAAAGTGGGTCATTGGTTTTGGTTTTTTTTTCAAAAGGTACTGACAATTTATACTGAAAAATTAAGAAACCTGTCACTCACATACAGCTCCTCCTTGCAAGAGACAAAGTACACAAAGGTTCTAGGGTGAAATCCACAGCAACTAAATTTAACACCTAATATATGCCCAAATTTTCTTGTTCATGCACAGTCCTGATGTCTAGGCTCTTTGGAGCTGCTGCAGAAACAGGCAGATGCCTGCAACAGGCAGATGCCTATACTATCAGCCTAAATTAAACAGACTGGTTTTCATTAGCTGGACATAGATTTTTCATCTGCTTGTCTGACCTGCCCTTCCCTGATCTCAAAAGCTATCTTGGCCAATTTTTGGGAACTTTTTAGGAATTATAAAACCAAGAACTAGTTTAGGGTTTTTTTACAAAAAGCTAAAACCAAGCAGTGGGAAAAAAGTTCCTTTTCAGTCCCAACATCCTGCTCATATTGCAGTAGAAACAACATTATTGTAATAGGTTCTTATTTTTAACCCCAAATTTTGCAGTCTCTAGTTGAAAAATGGGCAGGATTGACACACGACTTGTATACTGCTGCAGGAATTAATTTCCACAGACAAAGCTGTGCAGTGGGATGCTCCCTGGATGGGGCCATACATCTTTTCCACCAGATGTGCCAGGACTCATTCACAGGAATAAGGAGTACAGCCACTAACCACATCCTCCTGAAAGATCAGGCCCTCAGGAATCTGACCCAATTGTTACAGAAATATTTTACAGTGGTTGAAGGACATGTGCTCCCACACAGAGTTAAGGAGTGTTTTGCTTTCTTTTCTGTTTGATTTTGTTCTATGTGACTCAGAAGAGCAGCTGCAAGTAACACTAATGCTGCCTAGGGAAGGTGCGATATCTGAAGCTACCCAAATGCCAGCAACGGTATCCCAACACACTTTGCCAAGCAGCACATATTCTTGGCTCCAGGAAATCCCATGTCAATGGATGTGAAATGTAAAAGACATGCATACGCTCCATTAGGAGTGGGCTCCTCAGCTGATTAAAAGAAAGGAGTCAGTTCACAGAAGTCAGTACAGCTGCAATAATTTATATTAGCTCAGAACCCAGCCTAAGCTTCTTTAATGCATGTGGTTTTATTTCTTAATAATTTATTAAGCACGGTTTAAAAGACAAATCATTGATGGTGATTCCTGTCAGAGAGAAAGCTTTCATGCTAGCTGCATTGTGTCTGACAAGGCAACACATACGGTGGTCCGGCTTCTATTGTACACAAAGGGTGGAATTCAATTGCTTAAACACTGGCATCTGTTGCCACTTGAGACATCTCAGGCGACCCCACCTGGTCTCCAGCTGCCTGTCTGGGAGGACACAGGTCTCTTGTAAGTCCTGTGACATACCTGTCAGCCCAATGCAGATGTCTTGGGTATCCTGGGAAATATCAAACTGCACTACACACTTACATTCAGGCTACTGAATCCTTCCCAAGGACTGCTAGGACAGTCAAAATAATGTGTATTGCACTAGTCCTCTTGATTTGTTGTCTGCTTCTTTTACAGTTTTAAAGAACCTTTGCTAGCAGACTTGAACTCACTTGAATGTATTCTTGTAAAATACATTTTTTGAGCAAAGGGGGTTTTTTGCAATTCTTTAGCTCTGCTGGGGGCTATGCAAAACATAAAATATTATGCAGCTCAGTAAGTCAAAAATAAAACAAACAGATAGCGCAGCTTTCTAACCCCATGGCAGGCTACCATCTCTAAAAGCAAAAGCTTGCTAAAATTACAGATTTTATTTACAAGTTTACTAGAAACAAAAGCAATTCCCCCTAGCTTTGGAAAAAGGATTCAGCACCAGATTGCAGATAGCTAAGAACCAAATGTAAGTTGGTGTTTACATGTGAGACAGGTGTGAAAGCTCTCACAGTAGTGAACACGATCTGGAGCTAAATTTGCACACACCATGAGACATTATATTTTACCCCCTACCAAAGGGTGTGGACATCCTGCAGACACATCTCATCCGAGGGACAAGGTCCCATGCATGTTAAGCCTTACCTGATTGCAATGGATACTTGTGTTTGGGAAATCATAGCGTGCCCAGTTATGTAGAGTATGGAGTATAGAGAGCTATGTGCTCATCCCGCAAAAGGGCATCTAAGGCTGGAATCACCCAGAGGAACACAGTAATATTTTATGCATCCTATGTTGTCATAGACACTCACAAGGGCTGCAGGGCATGACACAAGACATTCAGATTAGCCCATGGCTGGAAGTGTCTAAAATTTCAGGCTTTGAAAACTTCATAGTTAAGCTACTAAGTTCTAGGCTTGACTTACATAAATACTAATACATAAATTTGCTAATGATAGTGGGGCTGCTCTGACCCAATGTTTTAACAGACTCATTGTGAAGGCTGTAAATAGTCCTGTCTATATATATAGAACAATTTAAAATACTGTTTTTAAACCAGGATTTGTTTTATATGTTCAGTGCATCATTAATATGCAGTGTACTTAATCACCTAAAACAAATATTTCTTTAGCCGTTTATGCTGACAAATGAAAAACCCGTAATGTGCATTGTGAAGACCCACTCAATCTTAAATCCAAAACCTGCTGGAAAAACTACAGAAGATGATCTCTAATCCAGTCAGCTGCACTTAATATTCTGCTGGTATTTTATAAATTTTGTAAACTTGGGTGGGATAATATCCTTCTTCTAACTGACTGCTTTTCTTTTCTTGTTTTCATTTCTGAGTGTAGTGCTTTCACTGCCCATTGAACAGAGCAAGTTCTTGAAGTCACTGAAGCAGTACTTCCATGACCATCAAATTACCTTTCTGAACAACTACAATTTTCTAGATGATTATTTTTTTTAATATTTAAATAATTTTCATGTGAAGTTTTCCAAAGAAAGCTTTTCATAAGCCCAAACTTCTGATGGAGTCATCTGTGTCTCCCTTAATGCTGCAAAATCAGGTTCAAGTTTTTGTGTTAATAACAAAGTCAGTACAATTCTTAAAAAAAAAAAAAATTAAATTCCTGCGGGTTTACTTTGGAAGAGGTGCTGGATTTAAAAATTAAAGACTCAACAGTATTAAAGGCTACAAAACAACAATATCATTGAATTGAATAGTTTCTAGAGAGCATTTTGATATATAATTTATATATGTAAATTATTTAGTACTTATGCAAAATAGTCTATTATGAAGCACCCCTGTGCTGTGAATGGCACTTCAGCCCATGGACTCATCAACTGGTAATAAAATAAATATTGAGATAAAATTTGGGTTTAGTTGAAATTTATGTATACTGATGGCATTAAGCTGAAGAGAAATTTTGAGAGCTTCCTCTTGTACTGAAGATTTAAGAATAAAATCATACGTGCATTTAATGAAATGGCCTTAAAAATGTGAATGTTCTGGAATAAATCTCACTCAAAATTGCAATTCATATCATTAAGGGCCTCACTTGAACTATGAGGATTTTTTTAGCTAGTGTTGTACACAGAAGTACTAGTCTGCCCTAGAGATCTAGGTATCTAAATAGGAAAAATAAAAAATACATATATTCTAGTCACCACTTAAACAGAGGAAAAGGCTGTCACAATGCCAGGCACAACCACAAAAAAACGTAAGAAGGGAACCACAGACCATCCTTCTCTTCAAAACAGTGAGGAACAATGCTAGTTTACCTAATTAAAAGAAAGGGAAGAAGGAGAGAGCTTATCAAACCTAAGCTGTCATTATTACCAGAGATTTAGTTGAACACTCCCTTGGTTCACTGTTCTGAAACAGCAGGACAGTACTAGTGAAATTTAAATGTCTTGCTGGAAATCACTGCTTCTCACTGGGTGGATATTTCACGGGATTGTGGACAACATCCAACCCTGGAGGAGCGATAAAAATAAAAATATTTATAAGGAACCTGCATATATATTGGCAACCACTGAACCACTGATTTCTAGTAAGATGTAAAATAAAATAGACCTTTTCCTCCTTGTAATTTACTTCATCTTTGATGCGATGAAGACAATACTACTGATCCTGATTAAAACATAGATTGACTACACTGGGGATGAAACATCACAAGGTCAAACATCACATGTTCAGCAATTTCCTTCTATTGGCCCTAGCAGGTCACTATTACATAAAAATGAATACACAGAAATGTTTGCATTTTAGACAGAAATATTTCCAAAAGAATGAACATGGAGCACCACTGGATATTTCATAGGTGATCAAGCATGCTTCCAAGTTGTCTGACTAGGGTTTTCTGTCCTTTTATTGGAATATCCTCTGAAAGCTATACCAGGACCTTACTTTTGTATCATGGCTTTCTTTTACTTGATGTTATTAATAAGTCTAAAGGATTTTTCTCTCTCTCTATTGTGTGTTACACATACACATTCTTTTATTTGTATTATTGGGTATAACCCCCTCTCCACTATGCTATGCAAGCTGTAGTCTTACTCTTCTAATCAAGCTCTTCCTCCTCTGACCCTCTTAACTCACCCTGCTCAAGATGAATTTATTGGTTTTCAACCTGGGCAGTGGTTGAACATTATAGGTGAGATCTTGCAAAGCTTGCACCAGAGCAGCAATTCCCTTTTTCTGGTACTGGAAAATTTTTGATACTTCTAACAAAAGATCACAAACTTCTTGCATCAACAACTTTCATAGCATATTCATTTATTTTATTTATGGTCACTCTCATACAAACATTCTCCACAGTGTAGGAAGTAAACTGATCTTTGTGGTTAGACTTCTGTTGCAATTTCAGAACAAAGGATTCAGGATGGCCAAAGATGCACCAAGAAAAGAAATATTCTGACAATAAGTAGCTCTGTACAATAATTATTTAATCTAATTCCCAGTGCTACTCACAGCGCATATGGAACTGAGCTTGAAATCACTGCCATAGCAATAACAAATACAGTATTGTGATCATTCTACACATCTGCAATATGATTGTTGAAGATTTTAATGCACGGGCACCTAGAATCATTGGCAAGGCCACCTCAGATTCACATCTCTTCTAGGAAATCAAGGAAACAGTGCAAAAATGAAAGACCAATGCCTCCTGGGAAGAGCTTTCAATGCCAGCTCCCTGGTTTTGTTGCCAGCCATGAATACAGTCATGAAGAAACTACAATAACACAACTAGATTGCAATTACCTCTGAGAAATATATTTGATCCAGCATACTCAGAGGTAAATCCAGCCCATACTGAATAGTCACTTCTGGCTATTCAGCTGAGGGCACTTCTATTTCAGGACAGCGTTGGGAAGGGGGAACATGTTTAGACAAAAATCACTGAAGAAAACAGAAAGATTATTTCACATTGTGCATTTTCTAATTCCCTCTTACATAAAATAAACATCCTAATGGTACTTTCTCTCCTTTCTTTCAGCATTTGCAGCCAAGGCAGGAAACAGAAATGCCAGTCTAAGGTGACATTACAGTTTTGACAAGCCAAAACTTTTTAATAGGCCCTGTTGTGATAACACATGGGGGAAGAGAAGGGAGGGAAAGAAGAGTGAAAAGAGAGAGGAGAGGAGAGGAGAGGAGAGGAGAGGAGAGGAGAGAGAAGAGAAGAGAAGAGAAGAGAAGAGAAGAGAAGAGAAGAGAAGAGAAGAGAAGAGAAGAGAGCAGTGATGTGTCTTAAAACTTGGTATTTGAGCCAATACATTTCCTGGCATAAGTCTGAAGGCAAACTTAAATGTCTGCCTCAGATCCAGAAGCTATAGAAAAATAACACCAGTCGAGAAAGGCACTTGAGGCCAACTGAAGTTTTTAGAAACTCACTATGTACTTCAGCCTGTGTTAGTTCTTCTAAAATGATGAAACTAGATAGAAGTCATACAAGACAGAATACAACTGCTAAATTGCCAAATAAAATGCATATGCTTACTTAAAATAACAGGCCACTGTGAAACAGTATTTTTCTTTCCTTTTGCTCTCTTCTCTTTTTTCTCCTTCTCCTTCTCACGTGTAGTACAAACTTAAGGACTTAGGACAGAGAACACTGTTCACATAATTTTGGTGCTAAGACTTAAATCTCCAGCTTTTTTTAACTCCCACTGGGAAAAAGCATGAAAGAGAAATAAATCTTTACAAGTTGACATGAGCACAGAGTGAAGAGAGGAACTAAAAATATGCTAGTGGTCTAATGCTGTCCATAAATCACTAGAAAAGAAGAGGGTCTGCTGTCATATGCCTCAGGCATTGCTATAAAGTAGGTAGGGGAAAGAAAATCTATCCATAGGCTAAGTTATATACCATTTTTATAGCGCTTAAACTTTTTTTTTCGTTGCAGAATTTTTTTGAGTGCTACATACAAAAGAAAGAAGATGGAGACAGAAATAGAAGGGGGGATGTAGCAGTCTTGTCCCTCAAGAAGAAAGAATTGGCCTTCATTGAGGTTTGGGGATTAAGCGTAGCAGAGCCACACACATACAACACAGCCCAGACAATCTGGCAGGCTCCATCAGGCTCCCTCTCTGAGAGCACAATTCCTGACATCAGTTGGTCCTCCTGCCACTCAGACTGTCTTGGTGTGAGTGAAGGCCTCTGAATGGGATTCACAGGTCACAGGAGTGAGATGGGGCAACTAATGCAGCCAGTAAGAAACTTTAAGGAGAGAGAATATCTTTGATTTAAATCTTTTTCTTATCCTCCAAAGAGGATGTCTCTGTAAAATGGGGATCTAAATTCTCACCTTCTATCTGGAACAGGAGGCAAACCAGTATACAGAGTCAAAGTACTGATGGAGGTCCATCTTAACAGCCAAAGGTAATGTAAGACTGCCAGATTCAAATTTTTTTTTTTAGATTATCGGGGCTTTTTTGTCCCAGTTAAAGTTAACCAAATGAATTAATATCAATCATTGGCCACATCAGATAATAACAGTTATAGAAGAATGAATTCCTGTTTGTTTATTGCAGTTCCTTTCCATATAATCAGCTTTTGCTACCAGACTAAAAAAATCATTGAAAAAAAAGGTTTACTGGGATGAAAAAGTCCTTTCCCCTGCTAAGTCACCTTGGGGAAATAAACCAAACAAAGCAATATTTCAAAAGAAAACAAATAAATTACACCTAAATGAAAATGGTGGGGTTTTTTAGCAAAGTGAAATCAATTTGATGATTTTCTCCTTGAAATAATCTTGGGTCTTTTCTGGAGTTTTTTTAAGCATGGACAAGGGTAAGATTCATTTGATTAAAAGTGCATTTCCACATTAGATTTCCTTGTGACAAGAGTCAATGGTTTCTGCATAGATTTACTTGAAATTATTCCTTGTACGAGAACACTTTTTAAAAATATTGCTTCTCTCTTCCCTGCCAAAGCAACAACAGTACTAAATAAACTCAATGAAAATGACACTTTAGTTAAGAGAAAGGCTATTAAAAGAGCTAAAAGTGTTTATGATAAACTCTCTGCTGGGTGTTAGAAAAACTCTCTGTGATCAGTATCATACATAGCCTGTCACTGGAAAGTAGATAAACTGTTGAAGTGATACCATCTGGCATATCCTATGCTCCAAATAACAATTACCATCTGAATATACTGAAAGATAACTACATTGTTGCCTTTTTTCCTGTGGGGCTTTGTCTAAATTATTTTTTTTTTATTAAAAAATAACATAAAGCCCAATGGAATTTAACCTGTAGGATTTTTTTTTGACCCATGTTAAGGACAGCAAACTACTGACTGATTACCAGAAAATAGTGTAAGACATTTCCCAAGTGTCTCTCTTTTTTTTTTTTTTTTTTTTTTCCTTTCTATCTGTATTTGTAATTATTTTTCTGGCTGTCTATCTGTTTGGTAGCCCAGCAATTGTTGTATCTCATTCAAACCATACTTGCATATTTTTCAGATTGTTACATAATACCAAGTTCCTGATTTGCAATGCATAATGCCCTGTCTCCTGTGATAACTTTGTCTGCTTAACAGGACAGATGCTGCCTACAAAAGCCACAAGCAGTAAAGGGAAGCAGTCCTTCTTGGTTATTGCACAACTTTTTAACTGTTTGACAGGGGAAGAAGGGAGGAAAGGTGAACTGCTTCTGCCATGCTGTTATTTTACCAACTAGGGGTAAAATACAGTTTAAAAATACAGTTTAAAACACAGTTTACTAGGGGTAAAATTACAGTTTACAAAACTAGGGGATATGAGACCAGGACTAGGTCTGAAGGAAGGGATGTTCTCTGAAGGAAAGACAGGTGAATTGAATACCAGCTTGTTTATACATTGTACCCAGAGTCATTGGAAGAGGCCTGGAGTGATTTAGGGAACGCAGAAGACGAAACCAGAAGGAGAACTGGACTAGTGGAATTTAAGAGCAGGAAGTCCAAAAAGAGCCTGAAAGCTAAGGCTGAGGATTTGATGCAAAAGAAGGAACAATCTATTAAAATACTCTTCAAAAATATTAGCATGGTCAAAATAAAATGCTATTTCAAATAAAGAGGAAAAAATATTCATTTCAGAATTTGTGTAATTGTGCGTCTGGTTTTGCTGGTCTTTTATACAAATTAGTCCATATATTGGAAATTCCTGTTTTCTTCAGTTGTTTGTTTATATCTGGGTTGTGGGCCCAACAAGTTGAGCTTCTTGTCTCCCTCATGCCCAGCCCCAGCAGGGCCAAGTGCCCTGCCTTGTCCTTCAGAGCATGGCAGAGACATTCGATGCCACATGTGCCTGGTCCTTTGGATGAGTTATCTTAGCCAAGGATTTTCTGTGAGGAGACAGAGACACCTTGGAGATGTGTAGGAGGTACAAGCAGTCACCTCAGAGAAGAGACCAAGGACTTAGGAGAAACCATTGGATGCAGTGGGACAATCTTTTCCCCTACCACAGGAGGGTTTTTTTCTGCCAGCACACCATTTTCTGTCTCTAAAGTAGTCTCCCTGACCTATTCACTTTAAGGCAAAAATTCCTAATGAATATAAAATAACTGCAGTGAAGCTAGTAGGTGGAAAACCATCTCCCAGGTTAACAGCTCTTCTGTTAGATAAGTTTTATTTATGTTAGGCTGGAACCAGTCAAAAAAGCTGCTGGGTTAAATGTACAGGCTATATATGGCTAAATAAGCCCACTTTACTGAGGCTAAATTTATTAGGCCTTGACCACTGTTTACTGAGCCACAATAAGACTACTGTAAATAATTAAAAGACTTCTTTGTTTCCTTTCTACTTTGTGTGTTGTAGGGCTGGTTTATTGTAGTTGGGTGGCAAGTTACAAGGATTTCCTAGGCCAGCTCATTTATTTTATTTGGCTATTGGGCCTTGTTGCCATTTGGAAATTTCCTGATTTCAGTTGTATTTTCTGGGCTGCTTTCAGAGGCCTTTGAGCAGCCTAAAGGGAGAAACTTTGATAGTTAATAAAAGACCGTGGCTTTTGGCAAAAGCCTCACACAGCAACCCTGCTGCCACCCTTCAGCTCCTGGTATCTGACCTCACCAGTGTCCTAACACTTCATTCTCCTGACATCATGAAACAAAGGTTGCTAAAACTGATGTGGGAGATCAGGAGATAAAAATCAGAGGCCATGTATCAATAATAAGTTTGTGAATACTGATGGTCCCAAAGGAAGGTGAAAAAAAAAGACTGAGAAAGGCCATACAAGTGACCATGGCAGAGACCTGCAACAGAACAAATCACTGACATAACTCTTCCTGGTCACTGGGTGACCAGGTCCTAAATATTTGGTCGTTTTCCTCCTGATAGTGCAGTGTGAAGGACATGGAGAGCTTGAAATTAGAAATATCAACAAATACATTATTGATGGCAGGTAAAGGAATTTCTGGTGGTAGAGACCTGAAGAGTGTTTTAATCCACATGGGGGATATTCAAGAGCTGTCTGGATGCAATCCTGTGCAATGTGCTTGGGGATGACCCTGCTTAAACAAGAAGGCTGGACCTGATGAGCCACTGTAGTACTAACCAACCTGACTGATTCTGAGATTCTGGGATTCACAAAATTAGTGCAACACAACATTAGTATTGGTTTCCTTATTCACCAGAATTAAGAGGTCTATAAGATGACATGTAATAATATGGTACAAAGGATGAATTTTGCTTCTCCCAGACTGATTGTTCCACTTAGCCACACTCTGATTCTGTATCACTTCCTCCTACCTGCAAAGCCTTCTTAAGAAAACATGATCATGCAGGCCAAAGAACAGATGAGGCAATTCATAGTAAATAAGTCTAAATCGAGCCTGATTTTGTTCAGTCTGAGTCCTTTCAGCTGTGACAGCTGATGGTGCCAGTTAGTATGAACCATGCCTCTGTGCTACGGCTGTATTTTGCAGGCTGGGATGCTGAACTGACAAACAGATTTTGCTGTTTGCCATGTGCTCCTGCATTTGCTCATCCATCTGGATTGATATGCCTAGCAAGAGATTAGCTCAACGGGCCCTTGATCCTTTGCAAAGGCCTCTAGGCAGTTCCGTCTCACACATGATAAATAATAAATAACATTAATGGAATGCCAAGAATGTCATTAATAATTTTCAGATATGTAATTCATATTTAGAAGCATTTCAGACATTAGAAAATGCTCATGGACTGTTGACATGAAAATGATTGTCTGAGTGTGTGACAAAGAAGGAATCATGGCCAGTAAGAATACGTCACAATTGTTTGGCTTTTTTTTTTTTTTTTTTGGGAGGGAATGGTTGCTGCTGTGTTCCTTTTTTTTTTTTTTAACCTGAGACTAATTAGAAGTGACTGAAAACTTGACAGATGAATGAACACTGATAAGAACTGAGCTCATAACTTAAAAGCTCATAACCATGAACAGGACTACTGAGGTTGTTCAAGGCTAATGATATCAATACAAGTAGTCCATGCAAATAATGAGACTCTGGACCTAACAAATGAGTCATTACAGATGGTATGAATGTGAAATCAATTGACAGCAAATGGATCCATGGAAACATACATAAATACTATGAAACAATTTGTATGGAGGAACGTCACTAATAAAGGACCAAAAGTCCCCACAGAGAAGGCTAGTAAAATTGTTATTTACCATTGAAACACAAAATAGCACTGGCAGCTGTATGCATAAAGAGATAAAAAATAAAGTTGTGCCTTTTACTGTGTTGGGGGCAATTTAGTAAAGACTTACCTCATTAATAACTTACCTTATTAGCAATTCATTAGACTTACGTTATTAGAAACTCATCCTTCAGTTACTGAAGTTGGCCAGTAAGATTTTTCAAATCAAATCCCAAGTCACTGAACAACTTCAGCTGATGCAAGATTTTCTTGTTCTGGTATCTTGTTCATGTGATATCAGAAATAGGCCTGGCCTATAATGAAAGAATTCAAAAAGAGTTTTACATGTTGATTGCTGCAAATTGATGAACAGCCCTAGTGATGTCAGACAATTAAAACTAAGTCCATAGTTAAAATACCTTTAAATGCCAGAGGACTAGTATTTTCTGGGTTGAAACTTAAGGCAAAACTTGGCAGAAGTCTGAAGACCAGCAAATTCTTGTGTTGGAACAATCTCCCTGTCAGTTGAGGGGAGTTGAGGTAGGAGTCCATCTGAAACAACAGGTATTTAAATGCAAGTGTCCCTAGATTGGTATCTGTGCTCAATACATTGCTCACCCTTTGACATGGTTGTTGTCAACCCAAGCAGAGTATCTCTCCTGGTATAGACCAGACCATTCCAGTAATGGAGCTGCAATGGATGGGTTACCAGTAGTGTGTGGATCCCGCGCCACCTCTGCCAGTCTTATGCAGATGTTTTTGTTACTACAAGGCATCTAAGATTAGATGCAAGGAAATCTAGAGGAATTTTCAACTGATGAAAAACAGAAGTTCACTTTAGGCTGATTGCTAGAAGGTAAAATTTTACTTTTCTTTTTAATAAATTTAACCCTGATAATCCTTTCAGTAATTCCAGAGGACAAGATTTGTGTTCCCAAACATTGGCCATGGTATGAGACACCCCATAGTATTCAAAATATCCGCTTATAAATTGCAGATAAGACACAGGGCTTTGGGAAAACCTTTGCACTTTCCAAGCAGGTTTGATGATACAGATTTAAACTGTATTTGTCTAAATACAGTTTTCTTTCTACTACCCCCTGAGATACCCTAGCTTACCTCACCTGGCCTCCATCTAGCTCTAGGGGTCATATGTGTCCCAAAGTTCCTGTAATGCTTCTATCAGCCATGAGGATTTTTTGAATACATTAGAATATCACACATAGCATTGAGCACTTACATTGTTCAACTGAACCAATGGAGACCACTGTTAAAAAAACAAATGGCACAACAGACACTGCATAGGCAGCAAGAAGTGTGAAGGTTCTTTTTTGGGCCACCGGATTTGGGCCAGCAATGAAACGCCTTACGTTAAAGTACAACTACTCAGTTCACCTCACATAATTAGTAGGTACAATTTAGATGTTGTTTTCAATCTCATTTTTTAAACAGCCATTTCAAGATAATGACACAAAAGAAGATAGGACCAATATCAGTCATGGAAGCTACATGCTATTTGAAGAGCCAGTCACAGATATGTAGTTGATATTTCCCCTCTCTACCTCGTTCCATGCTCTTCTCTTTAGTAAATGTCAAAACACAGTAATTCATATCAGTGAGTAGGTCTGTAAATTATTGGAACAGGTTTTAAAATTATTTAAACTGGTGCTTAGAATACTGCAACTGTACAATGCTTGTGTTTGTGAAACTATGCTTAAGTAAGAAATTAAACATATAGCAAGTGTCTAGAGCTCTATAAATCATACAGATGCAAGTAATTGTCAAAAAAAAAAAAAAAAGAAAAAAAAAAGAAAAAGAAAAAAAGTTAATGCATTTGAGAAAAAGAAAAATGAGGAAAGAGTTTTCTTCTTTTTCCTGTCTTTTTGCGCTATCAATCTCCCGGTGTTTGGGATATTTTTCCTTCTTATACTGAGATTATTTTTCGGTGTTAATGCACCACAGCACAGAAATTTAATATTAGATTAGTGGTCATTGATATGGAAAAGAAAGAACATATATTGTTCATATCTTTTCTAAGGTAGTAGAGAGGCAACAAATGGAAAAGACATGACTGGCTAGAACACAGACAAAATACTACAAAAGTCATCAGTTTTCATGTTACTTAAGACATGCAGCATGGCATTAGGATTGTGATAATACTTTATAATCTAAACTGTGCCATGAAGTACTTTAAAATGCAACAAAAAGAAACAAAGTAAGTTTACAATATTTTATTGTATCTTCATAAAGTCACGTACTCCAGCATAAGTGTAACAGATGTTTTGTTATACTAAATATATGGAATATATGTTACATTCAGAGTAGAATGATAGGTGATGAATGACAGGTTTTGCTGAGTTCAGTGCTTGAAATTTAACTAACCCATCAAAATGTTCTTTATTTATAGTAGGTAGATCTGACCTTTACAGTTACAGCATTGAAGGGTCACTCATCTTGAAGTCCAAATTAGAAGAAATCCCCAACATTTTCTGATATCTGTCATAGGTCTCAACTAATATTTTTAGCCCATGATATGCAAGACTACAGTCTTTTCCACTGTGCCTTTGGCCCAACGTCTTTAGAAATTATCTTATGAAAGATCATGTAAGACACTGAAGATAAGGCTTCAGACCTAGATGATTTTGAGGGTGCCTTCTAAGTTAGATGAATGAGTTACTTACTACATTTCCAGAGTTTAGTAATTGAAAACTTTCAGTGTTATCAAAGCCCAAGGCATTTCTCTTAAAAGCCCCCTTACCTCAGATTCACTTCCTTTTTCGTTTAAACACAGACATATTTAATTTATTTCCAGGCCATCATACTGGCTCCAGTGCTGGTGTTAACAGTCACTAGTCCCAAGCTGTTCCATAGCCACTACAGCATCAGCCAAGCCTCTGACACTACACAGCTTCAGAAGGTTTTACTGTAGCCTGCTCATTTTGAGAAGAGGAAAGCTACTCCCACTCTGACTCACACAAATTTCATTGGGAATTATTCCACTTGGGTCAAGGGGAAAGGTGTCTCTTTCAAAGATACAGTGCCTGCTCTAAGAAAAACATGGATAATTCTTTGGGGGTGTATGCCTGTACTTTTCATTTTACACACGGCTGTTACCATGACATGTAATTGAAAATAAATAATTAATGTATTACTGGCACATGAGCTAGATGTAGTTTCTTGAGTTGTTGGCTCACACTGGTGGAAACAGCATATTTTTCATGTGGTTTAAAATCCAAGCTGTTTTAAATATTACTGAGCACCAAGCAAAGTAGTAACTTAAGTCCATTAGGCTTCCTAAGAATTTCCTCCTTGGATTGTACCTGGGACTAGCCAACTAAAACCACAATATTCTACTCATCCTTCTGGAATTATGTGGTAGATATGTAGGCTTTCTGATGGGCTCATTCCCATACTATGACAAATAACAAGTTCATTCTTGTAACACAGACATCCCCCTTTTGCAAACACATCAGTGAGGTTCAGAGTGGTTTGTTTAACTTCCATAGGAGGTCAGTAACAGGACATGACTGGAAGGTTGGATCTTCTCAGGTTTAGACTTGTATATGAATGACTCCTATTTAATTTCTTGATGACTAATTCATTAGAAGAAAATTTTCCCTTGTAGTGGTGAAATAGACCCAAAGGACACACTCATGATTTCTCTGGATTCTGCAAACCTGGTAAATATTTTCAGTATCAAGAGCCTCAGAAAGCAGATTGAGTCCAGTTCTACAGCAGCAAAAAAGTGGCAAGCCACCTGTGAACCTCAGAAGGTTCAGAGGTTCAGCTTGAAGACCTACCAAAAAGTTCAAATACTTGTACAGAGTTTATCCAAACCATCTGAACCCTCAAGAATGCAGACATGGGCCTCTTGAGAACAGACATTTTAGTTCAATTTCCATTAGTTTCTGTTTCCTTCTATGCCAGAAATGCAACAAAACCTGCCTTTGTTTTGAGTTTGGATTGTTTTTTATTTGGGTGTTCTGGGTTTTTTTCGGTTTGAGTGGTCTAAGTGGAGCCAGAAGCGTCACTCAGAAGCACAGATTTACACTGCAATGGGGACTTTATCTAAACTCATCAAGGTTTGGTTTGAATTTCCAAGAGTGTGCATGTGCTTGCGCATGCACATGTGCATGTAACTTATATTTCAGTCTACATTCACTGGCTCATTCATAAGGGACATTATTACAATTAATTCCCCGCAGCCCTCAGGGATGAGAAAGTAGCCACCTGGTACATCAACATGTTGCTATTTGAGCATTTTTCATTAACACCCAAGAATCCAGCCAACTCAGAAATTGTTTTCAATACCTGGTTGCCTCCAGGACTGAAGGAAATTGCAGATACCCAGCATCGATGTCGGCAGGCTCAGTATGCTGCTCACTCAGCTCCCTGTCTGGGAGGGAAGCCTGCTGCATGTTTAGGGAGCAATTGTTGATGCAGTTGTTAGCACTGCTATCTCCAAGTCATACACTTTAAAGAGCCACTGAATTGGCATCATTCATTCACTCTGTGTGTGTCAGGACAGGGATCCATGGGAAGGCCTGCAATGACTGATGGAAGTAGGACCAGTCCATTACCTTCTCAGTGCATTGAGAGGGTGGGGTTGCAAAATGCTATCAACTGCACAAAGCACTGATTTGCCAACCATTGTTGAATAATTATACAAAAGATAACAGGGATTTATTTTTCTTTACTTTAATTTTTCTTTACTTTAATATTTTTGGTGTTTGTCCTCCTCTGTCATTTCCTTCAAAATAAAAGTTGACTTTTTAAAACTAAAAAAGCTAGAAATAATTCCCATCTTTGGGTACTAAGGTTCTTGAGAACCTTAGTATCTATTTTAGCTTCTTCAATCCACAGGAAAAAAGAGAGTGAAAATTCCTCTTCATGCTTTGCACCAAAGAAAGCCCAAGAGGTATCTGATTAGCTATAATTTTTGAGAATGTGGCCCATAGACATGTGACTAGTAAATTGGCACCATAATGTAACACCGCTTTCTTAAATTTTTTTTTGTTTTCAATAAAATTATTCAGCAAATGTCACAACCTTTTAACCCTTTATATCTTTCAAGGGCATATGAACAAGCACAGAAAAAGTTTTAGAAACTTACATTATCCTGTTCAGTAGATGTACAGAGCAATCTTTCTCAGATTTTCTAAATATAGCCAGGTTTAGTCAAAAATTTTGAACCTAATAGCCTTAACATATTGTATAAAAATATTTGCTCAGGTTCATTGTTCACAAGCATTTTCCTTTCACCCCTCCTTCCTCCTGCCCCATACTTTCTCTCCTTAACTAAACACATAGGAAATTAAGGAAGTCTATGACCTAACAAGTGGCAATTCATAAATTCATTAGATTAAAAAAGACTAGCAACATAGCAATTCCTTTAATAGGTTTCCTTCCAATCTCCAATTTACATTTCTGTCTGCCCTGGCAAAGATATTACTTCGTTAAGATTTTTTTCTTCTTCTTCTAAATTAGAGAAATGTTAATGACTTCTCTTATTTATTGCTTCCATATGCAAGTAGTTATCTTTCTTGCAAATGGAAATGAGACCCAAAATTGCAACAAATGGGGCCAAGCCGCTGAGTGCATATGTTCCTTTTTGGAGAAAGTACATATGCCTGATCGAATTAACTTTAACCTCTCTGTCCATTGAACAGACATCCTCTAATGTGGGGCTTTTAAAACTGTTCTCGTTAAATTTATTTTGAATCACTGAGAACACTCTATCACGGTTTCAGCAAATAACCTCTGATAATATTAAACACCTGGTAAGCACAGTTCCCAAGGGACCCCGTGCTGCCGTGTTTGACCTGTGACCTCCGGCAGTGAAGTTCGGCCCTTGTGATCCACTTGGATTCAGACAAGAAAGCTATTCTGAAGGAAAACACCTGCTTGCGAGGGCTGACCCCAAGCCAGTGCATGGCTGAAAAAAGTCAGCTGGGTAGAAAGAGACCAGAGCCCCATGCAGGTGTTTCCTACAGCACCACACACCTAAAAAACAAGGAAAAATAAAGGATAATGTGGATAACAGTTAGGCACTCTCTCACCTGTTTATTTGGGTTAGAGTTGCTCAAGCTTCTTCCAGTGGTTGCTAAGGAAATTAAGAAGAACTTGGTGGTTCTGCATTTCTAAGGCTCCAGGGACTAGGATTTGGCCGGCAGAAAACCCTGCCTTGGTGGACTTCCATGAGACTTACAGCTATGGCAAGAGACAAAACTGGAGACCTCATCCTTTCTTTCTTACTCATAGCCTTTGCTGCAGATTCTGTGATCAGGAAAAAAAAGAAAAAAACAACCAAAAACTAGTGGATGGCTTCTTCCTTGCGAAGGTCTTTTTGGCTCTTATTTTCCTGTTATTGAGATGTCCTTTCAAATAATCTACCTCAATTTTAGAAATGCATTTTAAATTAAGGGTTAAAAGCACCAAAACAAGAGCCTCTTGCTAGGAAAGAGGAAGATGAAAAACCTTCACTTGCTGAGTTAAGGTTTTTACAGCAATTAATTTTATTCCATGTGATAATCACTCTTTTTAAGTAGAGTGGGCCCTACATTCAGTCGGGGCTTTTTAGTCAAATGTCACATTACTTATTTGTGTCAGCAGGTCTGCACAGTGACAGGGCAATGAGTGGAAAATATTTAATCTATCTCTTTATTTATTAAGTGAGTATCAGAAAATAAGATGACAGGGATAGAAACCTAACCCTTTTGAAATTCTTCTGTTAATTTCTTCATACACTTTTCTCCAAGGTCACTGTTCGATGAGGGACTTGAATGTCTCAGTCACACAGCCAAGGGCTGTCAACACACCTCCATTCCCCTGATGAGAGCACCATCAGCTGGCATCAATAAAATCCTTCCATTCCCTACAGTCCCGGACCCTGGAATTCTGATATTAAACAGCCAATTCTGGACTATTTAGAAAGAACTGTGTGGCAGTAGTAGAGGGAAAGGAGAATTCTTCTGCAAGAAAAATTCAGCTATGACTTGACAGAATTCATTACAGCTTGGCTTTTTATAGCCCTCAGATCTGAATTGCTTTCCATCACTCTGCCAAAGGCAGGGTTTGTAAGCCTCTCCCAGATATGAGGGGTCAGTGCAGTGTGCCTTGCTCAACTGGTCTCATGAATACAACTGGATTAAAAAAAAAAAAAAACAAAAAAACAAAGTCAAAAAAAAAAAAAAAAAAAAAAAGAAAAAAGGAAGAAAGGAAGGAAAGAGAAAGAAAAAAAAAAAAGAAAGGAAGAAAGAATTATTTTTTAGCAGAGTGGTACTAGCAATTTGCCTTCATCTTTTGCCCAGCATCTTGAGTCTGATAAAGACCAACATCTGAAAACAATCATTGAAGCATATTAAGGTTTTTTCCAAGTCATATCATACTACAGTGTAATAATGAGACATTTACTCTGCAGTATTTTAGGGTTTAAGCAATTTGCAATCTATTTCCAAGATGACTGAGATGGAAGCAGGAAGAACACAAGTTCTTTAAGTAACTTCCTCACTGTTCCCTAGTCATACACTGGGAACACTTGACACCCAATTGCATTCATCCTGCTGGAAGTAAATGCAAGTCATCACTTCGCATAAGGCTCTTGGTATGATTTCTGCCAGGGCTGATAACAATGTCCTATCGCTGATGAGCCTCTGTCAGTTTCACTTAGCAGTGAGAATGTCAAATTGTCAAGTGTTTTTAAGAGTGGAAGGTGAGAGACAACCAGTACCAATTTCACTTGGAGCCAGAGGGTTGAATGCCCCCCACATGTCCTCACTATACAGGGTAACTCAATGTGATGGGAGGCTGTAGCCACTGGAAAAACAGTGAAGACATTTTTTAAGATTACGCTCCTGGGAGTGTAAAAGGACAGTATCTTTGCTTATTCTTTAGAGAAACTCCAGGCTGTCTCTAACAACAGCATAAAAATTAAATTAAATCCAGACATTAGGCCTGAATATTCCTAGTCCATCTGTAAGTCCTCTGTTCTTCAGGGACTTCCTTCTGCCTGCCTATAGCACTCCTCTTGCTTTAACTTCCCTACTGTTCCCAAATAGTGGTGCAGTCATTATTCTATACAGAGGGAAATCTGTCCTGTAAAGAATCACAATACTAGGTAATCAGGTTGCTTATGCTGTGCTCACACATTAAAGCAATGACAGTGCAACCGAGGTCCTAGCAGACAAATGCCTACTTTGCACCACTGTTTCCAGTAAGGCTTCCTGGGCTGAATGAGCAGAGGAAGTTGAGTTTATCTCACCTGCATTCCACCCAGTTTCCCTGTAATTCTTGCCAACACAGAAAGCAAGGTGTCTCTGAGGTTCCTGATCATTTAAATAGCTAGAAAAACACCTCAAACAAAGGGGATGCCTAGCAAAAACGTTAAGAAGAATTTAGGCTTGGAATTTAGAGAGTAACCTACATCCTTTTGCATCTTTCAAAGAAGTTTTTTCAGGCTGAGCCTGGTAGGGAAGCCAGCCTACTACAAGTCACCTTCTTACTGTTCTGCAACCAAGAGACATGCAATATTTCAGGACTGTTAGCTCGGTGGCTTTCACTAAAATATGAATGCCAAACACTCCAGAAAAATACCACTATAAAGACAGCTTTCCTCTTTGTTAAACTTTATCTTCTGGTTTAACCTCAAGTAATTAACTTTCCACGCTGTCTGTTCTAATAGCTTCCTCTTCTGCCCTCCGCCATCAGCTGCCTATTCCAAAGCCCCTCTGCATGAGCAGAGGCCCACTACAGCACACAAGACACTTCACCTGATACAGTCTCAGGAATATCTGTTTATTTTCTGTGTGCTGGACACCTGTTTAGTTTCCTCACTGCTTCTTTTCTCATGCATGTTATGCCATGGCATTGTCCACATGGCAATCTCTGTTTCCAGCTGAGAACTAATCTTAGCAGGAGCTTTTCAATAAAGTTTTATTCACTGTTTTGCAGTCTGAAATAATTACTACTGTCTCCCAGTTTCTAGGTGTTAATGACAATTTTGTGAAAGGAGAAGGAATAAATCATAAAGAGGCTGTGTTTTTCCTCAACATCTGTCTCAAGCTCTCTGCCTAAAGTGTTCTATTGAATTTAGGAAGGGTTACTTATTTATTTTAAATTGATTTTTTTTTCCTCTTGCTTTTGCTCTCATGAGTAAAATAGAAAAGGAAAACAGCTGTTTGAGATAAAATCATCCTGCACAACAGCCACCTGGTAATGAGACTATCTGAATTGTTAACAGTAAGGATAAAAGTGAACAAAGAATTTTAGAAAATACATCTTTCTTTTGGTCTTGGGCATATGCTACTCTCTAACTAATGTAGTTAAGGCTTTTTTTTCCCCACTGCAAAGGTGAATTTTTCCAAATATGCTTAATGCAGCCATTAATGAAGCAATAAGTTTAAGAGAGAGAGTTGAAGCGCAGTGAGTCATTTAGTTTGGTACAGAAAAGCTATACGTACCTTACTAAGGTTTTCTCTACAGGGTTTAAAGCTGCAGCATTTTCTTATTGTGCTACACCATTTGGATCAGGCTTGGAGCAGACAAAGCACAATTCAAAATACTGCTCCTATGATACTCAAGAAAGCATAGATTTATGCAGGCATGAAGGGATTCCCATCAGGATTATTTCCTTTATCATGTCCTTTGAAACATCATCCTGATTTTCTAACATCAGGGTTTCTTCTCTCCTCCACTTATAAGAAACCTGTACTTCTGCAAATGAAGAACAAGTGGGACACAACCACAAAGATGGTGAGACAGTCTTAACTCCACTGTTAAAACACATTCAGAAAGAAAAAAAAAAGAAAAAAATTATTGATAGACCTTGGAAAGAAAAGCAGCACCTCTCCAGTTGCTCTCTAATCAGTCCCAGGTACAGATTTATTATGGGCTAAGAAGGAAAGCAGAATTGCTTTTACTCCTGCCTGCCAAATGCATAATTGTAGCTGTTTAGGAAAGAATGTTCTCCTTTTTCCCAGCTTGTTGGAGTGGTAAATTACTCTTTCCTTAGTTTTGTGGAAAAACACATTCTCTCTGGAAAGTAAACCTGATACTATACATACTTTGATTTTTACGCCCTTTCTATTAAACAAGTTTAGCTGAGTAATATGTGATCTCCTTTGGTACTACACATGTGTATAATCAAATCAAAGGCCTGACACAGTTCTCCACATAACATGCAGTATTTTAAATACTGTCTTACCCAGACAACTGGTGATGAATTTACAAAAGCTCTTACCTGCCATTCTGGAAAGGTTCACTCGAGCAACTCTGAAAAGGCAAAGAGAAAAAGAAGGAAAAAGAAGGTGCATAAATTATAGTAGCCCTGGGGCAGTGTGTGAGTTTTACAGGGCTATTTATTTTGCTTTTCAATAAAAATGTGTAATAGACCCACCGGACCTATTGCTTGCCCACTGGACCCATTACCTCTATTGAACAAGGGTAGCATAGCTTAAAGAGAGGGGTGATTGGCAGCCAAGCTTCCCCCAGTCCAGCCAGGGCTGCGCCAGGGATGCAGCCTGCTGCAGCTCCTGCTAGCCTGCCTCCCACCTTCCCCACAGTGAGACAATGCAAAGACAGAGAGGCTGCAGGAAGCCCTGGTGCCAGAGTGGCAGCAGAAAAGTACATTATGGCCATGACAAAAAGCAGGTGTGAACTTTTTGTTGTTCAGCCAAGCATCTTCACAACTTGAAGCTCTTTAACAGGACAGGTCTGGACAGGCAGAGCTGCAGCTGGGATAAAATGTCCTCAATTAGGAAGGGATTAATGGCAATCTGTCCTTCCTGAGGCCTTGATCTAGCAAGGTGCTGAGCACCAGGACCCCAGCCTGGCCAAGCACAAAGTACAGGCTTATGTACTAAGAGTTAGGCACATACAAAAGGACTCTCCAGCTCAATCCTTCCTTATTTTCCAAACTCTGATTACATTCTTGTCACGGTGTTCTGTACTTTTAAGGTTAAACATATTTTACACAAATATTCAGACTTCCTGCAATTGCTAAATAATTAATCTCCATAAACACAACATTTAGAAAAACCTGTTTAATACTGGCAATTATAAATTAAATATTTCATATTATTTGAAGACTCACATTGCTGACGTCCTCTTTGTGTTGGTGCAAACTGATACAGAGACAACACCATACTTTGCCTGTATTCTTACCAAGTCTGGTATGTGACAGGAATGTGAAAGTACCCAGCAGTTTCCCAAGGAATGTCTGCAGAATTACAGCATTTTTGGAAGACACAGAATAAAAGAGAACTTACGACATCACTAAAAAAAAATCTTACAAAATTTATTCCAGTCAACTCCATTAATTTAGACAGTTCAGGTGTGTTTCTCCTGGAGAGAAAAAGGGGGAAGTAAATTGTAAAAACATAAATTCTTAAGATAAAATTAATAAATAGAAGGAAAATTTGTTGGGTTTTGGTTTTTTTCTTTTTTTTTTTTTTCATTTTGTTCACCAGGTTTGTCTGGATTTTTTAAACCTATTTATTTTTAAGTTATGCCTAGCCCATCAAGGATGCATTTTACTTAAACCTAATACCAAAATCCATCAGAGCAGACATAAGAGACAATATTATGTAATTCAACACCCATATTTCTGAAATTTTTTGTGTGAAAAAACTCTTTCAAGAAAAATAAGCATTCTTACTTGCGTTCTGCATCTGTGAAAGCTGATGAGAAATGGTTTACTTGTCCAAGGAGATATTGCCAGGTATTGGAATGGGAGTGCTGGAGAACTCGGTTCCCTCAGCACATCCAGTTCCATAGGTATTGCAAACAGCTTCTACAGATTTGCTTCAGTTTGCAGTACTGAAGCCTTTCCAAAATCCCTCCAGAACCAGAATCCCTGGCTCACTTGTGTCTAGAGCCCACCAAGAAATTCTTGGTAGTTTTGTATAAAGATACCTCATATCTTGATCTGCAGAGCTGTGTCAAGGCATAACGGTGTCCTCAAATCTCAGCCACACCCCCTGCCACCTGTACCTTCCTCAGTCTGTGCTGCATCAAATAAGAACCTTACAGTGCCAGGCTTGAAGCCTTCCTAATCCCCATTACTGCTAACTTTGGTCCCAGTGTACCAAAAAACAAGTTTGGAAGCAGTGAAGGTGCACCCCTGGCCAGTACTTCTACGAAAGGAAAGTACTCTCATGCACATCTATTTGGCACATTTCCCAAAAGGAGTTCTGCTCAATGCTTTTAAAGCATAAAATCAATGGTCTTGAGCTTCCAGAAATGGTGTATGGAGTTGCTAGGCTTTCTTTCATGGCAGCCGAGGCCACAGGAAACAGATGCTCTTCAATTCCCATCTGAGCACATGTTCACTTTTTCTACACTTTCTAGCACACTTTTTCTACAGTTTTAATTCAGCCTCTAATAATTTTTTTAAAAACATTTAATAGTAGTAGTAGTAGTAGTAGTAGTAGTAGTAGTAATAATAATAATAATAATAATAATAATAATAATAATAATATAAATGGGTTATCTTACAGGTCCTTCTCCTACCTCCTAGGGGCTTGCCTACAACAGAGCTACCCATTGGTATAGAAACAAGATATAGTAAAGAAGAGTGGTAGCTGCTGCTCCTTGAATACTGGTATATATACATGTTGGAACTGATATTTTTATAATTTCAAACAGGAACAATAAATTTAGATGACAAATTTTCTAGTTTAGAATTTTCTAGACTTCTTCTGGAAAATCTGTGAACTAGGACAACTAGAAATCTAAAATGCACGCAAACATTTGCTCTCAATTTGTTTTCTTTTTTTATTGCATAAAGCAATCAAAGGAGGCAGATTTCTGTTTAAGTGCTAAGTAGGCTACCAGTGGTGATTTGTACTTTAATATTCTTAATTTTTAGTTGGTTTTGTCTCTATAAAAAATTATAAAGATTGGATGTAACATGAGCATAAAGCAGAGGATAAACTGGAATGAAATTCAGCCCCTGGGCTTGAGTCTAAAGCTGTAAAACAATCCTTCCCAGCCACTGTCTTGGCCCATAAATTGGGAATGAAGCCATTGAACTTTCTATTCCTTTTTAAGGGTAGTGAGAATCACTCACATGTAGCTGCCAAACCAGAGCATTTTTTAAAAAAAGCTGGCTCAGCCTGAACTAAATTAAACAGGTTTTGTTTCTTCTTGAAGAAATGAGGAAAAAAAAAGGAAAAAAGTGTTTGGGTCAATTGGGAACAGAACACTTCATTTAGAGGCACTGCATATAAAAGCAAATGAAGCAAAGACACAGGTCCCAGAAGGAGAGAGATGGTTCACCCCTTTTTTCCAAGAGCCCAGTAGTTAAAGCCCCATGTAAGACACAGAAGACCTGCATTCCACACCACTTGTGAGAATTTAATGTACAGCCTAACTCCCAGTCTACAGCTACTTCTACCATCTGTTAATCTCATTTTCTGAAATGAAGGATATTTCATGGAACTGCACATGGGGAACATGGGGGGAAGAAGGGACTCAATGAATTAGACCATCACACAACCACAGAGATTGAAAAGGACCTCAACAGCTCTCTGGGCCCACCTTCTGCTCAGAGGAGGTCTATTCAGATCAGAATAGATTCCAAACAATGTCCAGTTTAATCTTGAGCAATTGCAAGGACAGAGATCCCACAGATTCACTGGATAACCTCATCCTGTGTTTGATCAACCTCATGTTCAATCAAAAACCAATGTCTTACATCAAGAATTTTTGTACTTTCATGTGTTTCAAAGAGTGTCAGTTGCCTCCTGGCCAATCCCTGCATACATCTGGAAAGAGTTTGACTTTTCTTCTCTCTTGCTGGGTAGCGGTAGACAGAAAATAGATCCCTCTGAAAACTTCTCCAAGATTAGCAGACCCAGCTGCCTCAGCCTCTCCTCATATGGCATGGAGTTTGCTATGAGGACCGGGAAACCCCAAACTGGGCACAACATTTCACACATGCCAGATATAGGGGAAAGATAATTTCCTCCACCTTTGACTAGGTAAGGGAAGAGCCAACACAGCCCAGGATGCCCCTGGCCTCCATTGCTCCAAGGGCACGTTTCTGGCATATGCTTGATTTATCCTCCAGGACCTCCCAGATCCTTTTCTCTAAAGCTGATATCCTAGGTGGTAATTACTGGAAGTCCAGGTGTCCAAAAATGCTAGACAAGCAGCTACTACATGCACAGTTAGTCTGAGGATATGTGGTCGTTCAAACTGGAAGTCAATCCCATAGCCTCACACAGCGAGACTGTGGAGCCTTTGACACAGTTCCCCACAACATCCTTCTCACTAAACGGGAGACAGATGGATCTGACTGGTGGACTGTTTGATGAGGATAAGGAATTGTTTGGACAGCTGTATCCAAGGGTAGTGGTTAATGGTTTACAGTCCCAATGGACATTAGTGACAAGTGTTCCTCAGGGGCCTGTACCAGGACCAGTGTTATTTAATATCTTCATCATATTGACACGAAGGGATCAAGTGCACCCTCAGCAAATTTGAGGATGAAACTGAGCTGAGTGGTGTTGTTGCCACACCTGAAGGAGGGGATGGCATCCAGAGGGACCTGAACAAGCTCAAGAATTAGGCCCATGGGAATGTCATGAGGATTAATAAGGCCAAGTGCAAGGAATCAACACAGACAAGGGGATGAACAGATCAAGAGCAGGTCATCTGAGAATGATTTGGGGGTGTTGATGGATGAGAGGCTGGTCATGACCCAGCAACGTGCACTCACAGCCCAGAAAGCCAAACATATCCTGGGCCATATCCAAAGCAGTGTTGGTAGCAGGGTGAAGGAAGGGATTCTGCCCCTCTGTCCTGCTCTGGTGAGACCCCACCTGCAGTGCTGCATCCAGCTCTGGGGTTCCCAGCAAAAGAAGGACATGGACCTGTTGGAGCAAGTCCAGAGAAGGGCCATTAAGATGATTAGTCAGATGGACCACCACTTCTATGAGGAAAGGCAGAGACAATTAGGATTCTTCAGCCTGGAAACAAGAAGGCTTTGGGGTGACTTAATAGCGGTCTTCCAGTACCTGAAGGGACCCTAAACGATAGAGAGGGACATTTTACAAGAGCATGTAGTGACAGGACTGGGGGAATGAATTCAAACAGAAAGAGAGTAGGTTTAGATTAAACAGGAGGGAAAAAAACCTTTACTGTGAGGATGGCGAAGTGCTGAAAGAGGTAGCCTATATAAGGTTTGGATGGCCCCTCCCTGGAAGTCTTCAAGGCCAGCCTGGATGTAACTCTGAGCAACTGGGTGTCATGAAAAGTGATCCTGTCTATGGCAAGGGGGTTTGAACTAGATGATCTTTATGGAGCATTCTATGATTCTATAATTTTAATTTTTTTTTTCTGGTGAAAAGCTTGGAATTCTTAACCTTATTGTCTTCTGATATGTGTTTCTGATTAACATAATAATGGAATTGCATTAGTAAGAACTGTCTTACAAAGAGCAGAAAAGGTTTTTTGATTGCTGATTTAGCAGTGGTAGGATGAGAGTGGTGGAATATCTGGGATTAATTAAGATTAACCAAACATTAGTACCTCCAAAATGAAAGAGAAGAATGCTATAATCTTTAAGAACATAACATGAACTGGTGTTACAGAGGGAGAAACAAGCCAAGGAAATTGTGTGGCACCTAATGACATGCGTTCAGTGAGCTTCCCTCAAGGGAGTGACTGACCCCAGTACAAATTGCTTCACCATTTCAGCTCAGTTACAAAGGCAGCCATGCAAAGATGGCTGGAAATCTCTCTTGCACTCTCTCACTTACCCATACATGCACATACATGCGCATTCCCCCACAGACACAGAGATCTGATGTGTACTGTAAATTTCCATAATGCGCTTAAGGATATGAGGAATTATTTAAAAAGGCTAATTACTATCACTGCCTCTTTTATACTGTCCTACAGATTGCAGAGGCTCCTTGAATGCTCACTTACCCTTTCATATCTTGTCTTCTGATAAAACACAGAACTGTGGCTTACAGACTTGCACTATGAGTTTGTCCTCATTTTAAAACACTGTGCAAAATCATTGCATGTTTTTGTTGGGAAGAAGAAAAAACAAATACTGCAGCAGTATCCCTGTTATATGATGTATTTCTATAAAGATCATATGAATGTAACAGATATTTTTGGGTGACCATAGACTAGAAATCTTCCCTTTAAGCAGAATAAGGATCATATAAAGAAACAGCACATCATAGGGGCACTGAAAAAATTATTTTTTTCAAACTGAAGTTTCTTAAAATCTTTCTACATTCAGAATAAAAGTCAAAGCATTAGAACAATGGAATTGTGAAAGACTTCAATTTCCTCAAATGTGAGAATTTTCACTTCAGTTGGATTTATGAATAATGTGCATATAAGCAATTTATGTGTGTATGTGTGTTATATTGTAAATACATATAAATATATATTTACGCATATATATCATAATCTAACACTAAATTATAGTATTCTACTTTAGACAAGTATTGAAATACCTCAAGAAATAGGATACCAAGTTCAGATACTCATAAAATTCAGAGAACTCTAAAAATATATCTACCTTGTGTGGACTCTCGGCAGCATCATTAACATCAACAAACCTACACCTCAGATAGATTATCACTGCAGAGGTATACTTTGGGAGACAGGTGTGTGTGCAGATACTATTTCAAAACCTAGTTTGTGTGGACACAGACTTCCCCTTTAAGCCTGTGAACAGCATATTATTTACATCAAGTTCAAGGAGATACTCTGCTGGGGCTGGGTTTCACACAGAGGACCTGATGAGTTCATGAGACTTTGCCTTTTGGCCATGATCTGGGGCTCTCCTCTGAGCCAGGGGTTTCCCTGTTGAAGCCTCCATGTTGACTGTACCATTAGCTATAACTGGCTTTATGTAGAAGGTTGACAAATACCTGATGCTATTCCTCTACAGGTCTCCAAGGTTTGCCTCTGTTCACCTCATCTACCCAGAGAGCAGATTTATTGGCAGACCACAGCCTGCAAGCAGCCAGTCAGTTTTGTCTCTGGGCATGTTAAGTGACATAATTTTAATGGCCCCTTAGGACGTGCCTGACCATACAGGGTCCAATGTGCTCCTCATGGCAGGAAATGAGGAGCAGGTAACACTTGTAGCCTTCTTTGCCAAGGCCATCTCAAATTTTGTGAAGTGCCCCAAAATGCTTAGTCATAACATAACCAGTCATGACTCCTATCTGACAGAGACAACAGGTTCAGGGTTTCAAAAGAAGAGCTTTCCATTCAAAATGGGTTTTTTCCTCTCCCTTAAATAAACTTTTATTACAGTTTTCATTTTTGCCTCTGGATTGCTTAGGTCATAGAATCACAGAGTCATAAAATCACAGAGTCATAGAATCATAGAATAGCATGGGTTGAAGGGACCCTCAAAATCATCTAGTTCCAACTCCCCTACCCTGGACAGGGACACCTTACACTAGACCAAGTTCCTCAAAGCATCATCAAATGTGGCTGGGTGAGGTCTCACCAGAGCAGAGGAGCAGAATCCCCTCCCTCACCCTGTTGGCCACGTTGCTTTTGATGCAGCCCAGGACATGTCTGATTTTCTGGGATGCAAACACATACTGCTGGGCATCCAGTCTCTCATCCACCAGCAACCCCAAGTCCTTCTCAGCAGGACTGGTCTCAATCTGTCCATTCCCCAGCCAAGCATCCAGTGTCTCATCCACCAGCAACACCAAGTCCTTCTCAGCAGGACTGGTCTCAATCTGTCCATTCCCCAGCCTGTGTTGATACCAGATGTTGCCCTGACCCAGGTGTAGGACCTTGCACTCAGCCTTGTTAATCCTTGTGAAATTCGCATGGGCTCAATTCTTGAGCTTGTCCAGGTCCCTGGATGCCATTCCATCCTTCAGGTGTGGTAACAGCACCACTCAGCTTGGTGTCATCTACAAATTTGCTGAGGGTGTCCTTGATACTCTCTTCTAAGTAACTGATGAAGATATTAAATAACCCTGGTCTCAGGATGGGCTCCAAAGGGGCACCACTTGTCACTGATGTCAGATGGGACTGAGAGGTGTTGATTGTCCAAACACCCTTTTACCCATCAAACAGTCCACTCATCAAATCAGTCTCTCCAACTTAGAAAATAGGATGTTATGAGAGATTGTATCAAAGGCCTTACAGAAGACCAGATAAATTATATCATCAGCCCTTCCCTTTCCACTGATGTATTCACTTCATCATAGAAGGGGCACTAGGTTAGTCTGATAGGACATGCACCTGATGCCAGCTATGCTGGCTGTCTCAAATCACCTCCCTGTTCTCCATCTGTGTTAGCATAGCTTCTGGAAGGATCTGTTCTATGATCTTCCCAGGTACAGAGGTGAGGACAGGTCAGTAGTTCCCAAGGTGCTCCTTTCCACCCTTTTTAAAGATGGGTACAATATTTCCCTTTTTTCAGTCACCTGGTATTTCCATGACTTCCATGACTTTTCAAATACCATGGAGAATGGTTTGGCTTGTAAATCATACATTAGTACACAGGTTCTTGTCAGTCTCCTTTAAGTGTTTCTAAAGGTTTAATGCCTCCCAATTCTCCAATCTTGATGTTCATAAACCACTAGGAAATTATTCATGCCTAGGCTAACTCTTTACAGGTGTTCTGTGACTGATCATAATATGTTGTGAAATACAGAATATTATACTCTGTTGGAAGACCATCAATGGTATTTTTTGATTAAAGGAGAACTAGTATTTGGTCTGTAAAGTTTAATGGCTTCACAGTCCTTATTTCTTTTCACTGTTCAGACATTTGCATTCATTCATACCATGCACACATGCATTTAACTGACAACACTATCAGCAGTACTGGGCTACGACTCTCTGCATGTATGAGTTTGTATCTCCATGTATTTCTACAAGGATATAACTCTGCACACAATACAACACACGCACTGAACCATGTCTCACTTTTGCCCAGTAAGTGTTTCTCTTATCTAGAGACGGTAAGTTGCTATATCTGGATTTCAGTTAGTTCCAGGAAGGACTAATTAAGAATCTGAATTTTAGCTTTAGGGCATGCAAATCAGATTTTGCCAACAAAATTAGAAATACAGAATCTGACCCTGTACTTTATATAATAGGCTATCAATAAAATCCTTTCAATTCTACAAATGTGACAAAACTAAAGTTGAATTAATTTCACATACTTTTAGCAATATGAAAACTGAGCACCCAGTCTAAGCTGGTCACCGAGGCTAGATATAATGTCACTGCAAGCAGCAATAAAACTGTAGAAGGCAATTGATCCTCAAAACGAGCATCTAAAAGAGATGGAATGAACTGCCTCCAAAATGCATGTGTGCCTCTGACTGCAGTGACTATAAATGGACTCTATATGACCATTTGAAATAGGACATCCCACTGTTGGATGGCTGAAATTAGGCTGAGACACATCCCACCTGTAAAAAATAATTTCTTGCCAAGACAAATTCATTAATATCACAAATATCTTAAAAGAGCTTGAGCCCCTCTGGTTCTGCTGAGATGGATCTTAAGTAACTCTAACTCTGGGTTGCAGTAAACAGGAAAGGTCACTGGAAACTCCTCAAAAACTAACCTCTTACAGTGTTTCTCAATGTCTTTGAGCTAAGTCTCCAACAGATAAAAATAATCTAAAGAACTGAGATGTTTTCTCAACAACTTCAGAAACCCACAGTTGGAAGGCAGCATTGCCATTTAGTAACTACTCCTTAATAGAAGTTTTAGTATTCCTGTATTGCCAAAGGTTGAAAAGAAATGCCAGCTGGAAAGCAACATGACAAATGAAGACAAGGACATTGCAGTACACACTGCAAATACTGAGAGGTAACCTGCAGGCTTCAAGAATCCTGTCTCCAGAGTTAAAGTAACAGAGACTTCGAAACACAAGGCTATAAATGACTGATGACATTCAGTATGTCCTCTGATGCTGCTCGCAACCCTATGCACTGGACTACCAGTCTGACCTAATTTCAAAGTCTCTGCCAATGCTAAATAACAAATATTAAAAACCTGTACAAAAGCATCAAAGTTACAGGTGCTACAAAGGGCAAAAGAAAAGAAAAAAAAAAAGGCGACAACCAAAAAACCATAAAAACCATAAGGAAAACCAAAAACATTGCCATTATCCTACATGACAAATCCTGGAAAGTAAAGAGTTAAAGGTTATTTAGCAAGGGCAAAATAAAGGGTCATTATCTAGAAGCTGTGTAAGCAACAGTGTACATATAAATATATATATATATATATGTATTAGTAGGTATGTAGGAAGGTATGTAGGGAGATTGGTAGTTGATAGATACAGAAATAGAGAAAGATAGATACATTAGATAGATAGATAGATAGATAGATAGATAGATAGATAGATAGATAGATAGATAGATGGATAGATGGATGGATGTAGGAAGAACTTGCAAAAGATGTCTAATTACTGACCTGAACCTGAGCAGAAAAATATGATTAACTGAAGGATATGAAATGCTTTTGTCCTTAATAACTAGTAGTTTGTTTTATTACTTAGTTTAAGAGAGCAGGCACAAGACTGGCACAGTTATATCATAAGAATGATCATTTGTCAAACCATGGGCTAGTCCAAAAGAACAAGATCCAGCAGGTCTGTGAGATAAAAGTTTCATGCCATAGAGGGTGAGTCAAGTCCAAGTAGATCTGTGGCTTGGAATTTCTAAGAAAATAAAATATCATATTGATTAGACAGAAACTTAGTATGGGGGCAAGAATACTCCAGAGTCTACCTCTTGGCTTGCACACAGCAACAGCTTCTTCAGATTTAGCATTGTGCACTGTGAGACGTTTCAGTGACTCCAAAGAGAGTTAGTATGCCAGGTAAAGCACGTGTGCAAGTCTTTACGGGATGTAAAAACTCCACCGAAACTGCCTTAACTATCAAATATCATATGTAGTCCTGACTGAGTTTGGCAAAATATGTAGATGTCCATCTTGCAGGAAATTGCACCATTTATAGTAAAATACTTTAATGTAAATGACTGCACTAAATTAGGCAGATTTATAAATTTTTCCCAACCCCATATCTTCTTGGAACTGCTCTAGCTATGCACAGATATCATACCACCACATTTCAGGGTCAGATACCTGAGCAACAATGTGTCCAGTATTTGTTTGGATCAGTAATTTACCCCAAGAATTTGGGCTCTAGAAAATCTATTGAGAAAATTGGAATGCTAATTACAACTTTGGAAAAATATCGCTTAGGTGTCTTGAAGGAATATATTGTCATTCATAAGCTCAGTTTTTTGTTCACTTTTTAGTAAAGGAAGACAAAGTAATTGGCATGAAAAGTTATGAGGCATTAAATAAAGGTCAGATGCCAAATTATATCAAACTATACATAAAGGAATTTCCTGTGATTTAATGTATCAGTAAGATATGCATATTTTACTATTTCTACCATATGTAAAAAATGTAAAAAAAAAAGAAACTGAACAAAGAAAATGCAAGAAACTTAGCTTATTACCATGAATATCTCTTTTTACCATGTTCATTCCAATTCAATGTCTTTAGCAAACTATAGGGACAATTGCCTAATTACGGGTAATTAAAGGTTTTTCTCTATCAGAAGAGGTGACATGTGATATCTGATTTTTAATTATGAATAAATCTTGGTCTATTCCTACCTGTAGTCTCCTAATTAACTTCTAAAATATTTATGAAGGGTTTAAGAAAACAGCCTTGAATTTAATTTTATGTTTCTTAGCAGTGTTGTTAATAGAATAATGGATATTACAGGGGAACTATAAGCTATTTTAATGATCCAGTTTTTTGGGTATCAAACAATCCATGACTACTGAGGAAAAAGAAAATATTTTAGAGAGCAGAATCTCAGCTGGTATACTCACTATATAAGCTTATAAGCTTATTTAATTGCAAATTTCACCATCAGTGGTTTTCATGTCTGAATAATATTCCTACAGTAGCTGTTATAGCAAACTGGAAAACATCTTATCTTTGGCTTAGGTTTTTGTTCATCATCCAGGGATTAGCAAAAATATCTAATAAATCATAAGTGTGCCTAACAATCTATTATTCTTCCATCTAGAGATACAATCCTGTCCACAGGTAAATGCTGATGGAATGCCTATAAATATGTGCACATATGCTAGCAAGTAACATGCATACTTATAGGTTTAAAAATTGGTAATCAAATGTCAATATATTACACCAGGTCAAATTAGCAGCAAATGTTTTACTAATTAACAGTAGAATATTACGCAATCAAAAAGAAAGGACTTATTTCCCCAACTACAGCATGTCCATACTTTACACATATTTTTCAAATAGGAAAATGTCAGAACCAGAGTGATGGCAGCACACATTCATTATTTGTGCAGACATACCATTTTCAGCAAGCTAAGTAAGAACATGCAGCAGAAGCAATGTGTGGGAAACTATTTTACATACAAGAACTCATTTTCATATGAGTTCATTTTTACGATAATTTTTTTTGGAGACTAGGGGGAAAAAAAGGTCTGCATAAAGTTGATTTTAGCCTAGGTTACAGTGGGGGAAGATACATGCACAAACAACCAAGTACTACTGAATAATACTGTTTGGTTTAGATAGACCAAATATGCGTGCTTGAAAAAACATGCCATAAATATTATCTGGTGGGGAAAAAAATGATCACACAGGATACAATTGCAAGTTTTTATTTTCTTCATAAAATCACTTTTCTGAAACTGCAGAATTTTTAGTCTGACAGTGTGTACTTGCACATATAAAGCAAATGAAAGTCTGAAAGATGAATTCTCCCATTCACAAACAATCTAAAGGGGAAGTATGGAAAAAAGATTATACTGTTTAATGTATTTGTATATAGCATTATAAGGGCTATGTAAGACTGTATTCTGGTTTTATAGAAATATAGCATACCAGAAAATGCTATTATATTCTCACATGAATCCACCATCATAATAAAAAATGGCTTCTTTGATTTCAGGGAAATACACCTTCTACTGATTATGGAACATAAATCCACTTTACACTTTTGAATTGCATCCAAAAGAGCTGAATCACAGCAATTTTCAGTGGAAATACCAATAAACAACATGGTTTTACATGCATATGTAAAAATTAAATACTCATTTAAGGCTAAAATGTGACTAAACCATTTTAAATGGCTTCTCCATTTCACAAACCGCAAGCACCTACACAAAATTAGTCAGCATCTAATGACTTTTAAAAACACCAGAACAATAACCATAAAACTTTAACCTCATCCTTAACCTCATCCTGCCATATACTTACTCTGGCTATAGTCTCACACGTATTTAGTATGAGTAATTGTATTGATACTACTCAGTCGTTCCTCCCCTGTGCGCTGCTCTTGCTTTATGACACTGTGTCTACTGTTGGATTTCATTATAAACCCAATTCACTATAATAGTATCAAAAATGAATAATGCAACTCTACGCTTGTATAAACAGTGCACTGATATTCTCCATGCACATCTCTCACCTCTTGCACCACGGTTTACGTGCAAATGACTGGAAGATCAGTTTGCAAGCTTGGCTTTAAACCGTGTGGTTATTTCCACTGAACCGCTGGAAGTTATTTGCAGCAGGTAACATCAAGCATTTGATTGGCAAATGCCTACAAGTCTGGGATCTCAGCTGATTAACTGATGAAGGGGACATGAAGAAGTGGTGGGAGAGGGCAGATGGAAGATGGGGAACCATCTGCTTTCCACCTTCACGAAGAATGCATGCTGACCCTCAGGTGTGGAAGACGAATGAAGTTAACTTCTCCATGGTGTTGCAATACATAGTGACACAAAACTGCTGGCTCCAACGGGGTCTGCACAACCAAAAGGGACATGTTATGTTTTAACAGACACTAGTGTAGAGTCAGGACTAAATGCCAAACCACGTAAACCCCTTTCACAACCCCCCAGCAATGCTTTCTGAAGGCTTAGATCAGCAACTGCTAATGCCATGCACAAGTCCCGCTGGGAGTGGGCTTTCTGCTTGCAAATCACCAAGGCAAGGGATTTCAGGGAACATCTGATAGAGTACTTGAGTGCTTTAGGAACATCTAGTGGGAAGTACACAGCACACTTGGTGGTGCCATTTAAGGATACCACTAAACACAGAAGAGAGCTCAATTAAAGACAAACGAGACCATGACATCAGCTCAGGATCATTTATTGTACGATCATGATGTTGCAACACTCCAAGAAGCTTTGTGCTGCATGTGTGAGTAAAAGTTACTCAAAGACAAGATAGTATTTGACATATAGATTATTAATATACATACTAATATGAATATAAAATTTCATCTATAAAAAGGAATTTCTATGTACATATGTACATCTATAAGTGTGCATATAGTGCGTGTGTGTGTGTGTGTCTCCATATGTGCCTACATGTACATAACGGTGAACAAAAGGATTTTCTGCACAGATATGAATTTTCAAACCAGAATGTCTTACTTATATGGGTGTGCATATATAATCTTTGGTTGCTAGTAGCTGTAGTTAAATTAGAAGCATTTCTGAGGCTGTTGCATTTTTTTAAGGACCATTAGTCCTTCTGGAGCTTGTGCTATGTGAATAACGAATGTATCAGTCACACTGCAATGGATAAACCAAACTGCAAACATAAACTTTTAAAGCCCTGCTGTTTCTCTAAAGCAACTTTAATCTGTGCTTTGCCAGTCTGCACGCTTATTCCTGGCTGTTGAGTAATGTGCCGAGCTTGTTTCAAGGGTTTACGCTTGCAACCTAAAAATCAATTATATGAAAAACAATAAAAAATATTATTATTGCATGCCATTAAAAAAAAAAAAAAAAAGATACAAAAGGTTAAGCAGAGCAGCCGGCATCTGCACACTAATGACATGATTGTTATGATAGGTGTTTGCTTTACCCTTGAGTGGTAACATTATAATTCATCCACCGCTGAATGAGTGGGGACAATTAATGCAGTCAATGTGTCCCACGTGTTCCCTGCAGCATTAACAAGGCAGCTCCAGGCCCCTCGGCATACACGGCGCTGAAAATTGAGCCGGCTCTCCCGTTGAATGTGATCCTGATTACCTCCGCGGGGGCCACCTGCTGCTTCGTGCCTGCCGGTTTTGTGCGCCGGCCGCCTCTGCCCGCGGGGCCCCCGGGGAGCGCGGCGGGGCCGCGGGCAGCTGACACCAATCTGTCGAGCCGGGCCGCGACGCCGCGGCCTGCGTGCCCGGCTGCCCCGCGCTGGCCCGGGCGGGCCGGGACAGGGCAATGTCCTTCCTACCCCGCTCTGTGAGCGCCACAGGCAGCGCTGCCGGCCCGCTGCGCTCCCTGCGCTGGGATGCCGGGTGCTGGAGCTGGTGGGGTGCTGCAATGCTCCGGGAGTTTCCTGGCGTCTTCTGGTTGTGGGGCTGAAAATGGCTGGCGCCTGTGTGCGGTGAGAGACTAACTGTTTGAGTCCTGAAGTCTGTCTGTGTCCAGTGATAATGGAGATCAACCATTCCTCTGGTTGTTGCAGTGCTCCTAAAGTAAACCCATGAAACAACATAAAACCATCTTCCATCTCTGGGCCAGCAAGTGATGGGCCCTCACCACCCCCTGCTCAGGTATTGACAGTGACGACCATGCCATCTTCCATGTCTGGGCCAGAAAGAGATGGGCCCTCACCACCCCCTGCTCAGGTATTGACAGGTGAGGACGATGCTTGCAGTAGCTCCGTGGTGCTTTTCATCTCCTCAGTCTGTCCCCAAAAGCGGGAGGGCTCCTGCGAGGCTGTGATCAGTCCTGCAGGTCTGTGCCGCTGCAGCTGTGGTCAAAGGAGCACTGTGCAGCAGCATCAGGGATCCATGCCTGAAAATAGGAGGAGGAGTCAAAAAGGAAGGGAGAGGTGAAAGAGCTGAGTGGTACCCGGTTAGCACTGCTGTGCTGCAGGGTGGCAAACACAGGTTTCATTATTCTGTAGTGTGAGCTTCTTGCGCAGGAAGTTTGGAGGGGGTTAGCAATCTGCTTTCCTTTGCCCTCTGCTAAGTGAAGGGCATTTGCTTCATGAATATTCCATTACCCTGCTGTTCCCTGTAAGCCCTCAACCAACTTTTGAAAATAAACAAGTGTACACACTTCTAGGCAACAGCATCCAGGCCCTGCTTTCTTTATTTTTTTTCTTCTCTAAATAGTAAAAAAATGCCAGATGTTTTTTGCATGTAATGCGTAATCTCTTAGCTAGATCTCACACAAAATATGAAAGTGTACTGCAGACAGATCCCAGACTATTATCTTGTCATGCCAGGCTATTAATCTTCAGTTTACTGATTTAAATTATTTTAAGAAACTCACTTCTTCTTAAAAGCTTCCCAACAAGGGCCTCAGGACTCATTTCAAAAGTATATTTTGATTTCTGGAGAATATGCCACCAATGAACATTATAAATCTGCACTTGCATGATTACCTGTGTTAGTGCATAAGCCAGCTGGAACTGGGCCAGGATCATTTTCTCTATTTGTAGACCACACAGCCAAGGTAACATGAAAGAAATAGAGAAAATTCTATGTATTATTCATATTAATTATTTGTATTCATCTGAGACGGGACTCTTTGTGATATGTTTCTTAACAGATGTGTCATTGGTATAGATGTGCAAGAAGCGAGATTTCAGTTCTGGAGGCATATTTGTGTTTCCAAGACCTTCTTGCTTTTCATTAAAGTTGGGCACAAAAATCTAGCTAAAATAATGGCAGAAAAAAAATATAACCAATATTTTCATATTTTTCCCCCCATTCTTCACATCTAAGCCACTTTTAAATCTGGATTTTAACCTAATATTTAGCTGATATTCTTATTATGAGTTGGGGTGTCTGAGTATGCAGTCTTAGACTTGTGTGTCTTGTTATCTCTTATGGTTACACAGATGAGATGACTTGTCCCAGGGAGAGAACTGTCTATGTACTTGTAGGTAGATAGAAGACTATTTGGTGACATTTATCCAAGAGAAGTAATAAAGTGACATCATCTAAAATTTGGAGGGTAAGAGGAGCAAGGAAAGGAAGATGATTCCTCCACATGTAATAAAATGAAATTGGTAAGTAAAATACAAGCTTTCAAAAAAGAAACGCTTTTCGTTTTGCTTTTGCTTACAACGGAATGATATTTTTATGAGAAAAAAAAATCTAGTGTTTTAAAGGAAACAAAACTGTGTTCTGAGAATTGTGACTCATTAAAAGTATTTCTCAACTGGTTTCACAGTGCAAGAAAACTCAAATGCCCTAACTCCCAGACCAGAGCCCACCCACTGAGTTATTTGCTCCCCAGAGAAAACAGATAATTTCGATGCCATGAAAATAGTATTAATGCACAAAATTCAGATTCCTAAGGATATTAGCATCTTTTCAGTCCTGAATTAATGAACAAATTTAGTTCATAGTTGCAGCAAGCAATTTTTACTGTGTAATATCCAATTCAAAAGGAATATATCAGCTTCCGTCTGCTATTATGAAAAATACCAAAATCAGAGATTTTAGTAAAATAATCTGAAAGCTGCAGCCACTGAACTTTGAGCTAGAAGCCATGCTTGGTAACTCCAGGCTGTAAATTATTCTCTTTCTCTGAGGAGTGGATAAAAAGTTAGACATACAGTGCTGTGTGATCAATTGATTTTACTGGCTGCTGGTCAGGTCAGGAGGACCAGAAGAAAGGCTATGGCAGCACAGCCGGTGAATAAATTGCTGGCTTAACCCAGAGTGTAGCCAGTTTGTTCTGAAAAATAGATAATCATATATGTGACCAAGTGTACTGCACCATGCTGCAGAGGCTTTGCTCAGGGCTCTATTCAGATTTCTCTGTCTAGAAAATAAAAATACAGTGTGAATATCATTCCAACATTTGTTTTGAGTCAAACCCAATGGCATTTGAGATTGTCTCCAAGATGAATCAATTCATATTAATTTCAGCAGGAGCACAATTGAGTAGAAGAGTGCTCAGCCCCAAAAGCCATGTGAAGTCATGTTTAAGCTGTTATTGTAGGTGTAGCAGGTCCTAGGAAATGGGAATCTCAATGTTTCAACAGGTTCCTTACTTCAGTTTTGAATAAATTTTGAATATGTCCCACAGATTTTTTTGCTCAGTCTGCTCTAGATCCTGGCTCAAGTTCAAACGGTCTTCATATCACTCTTCGCCTGAAAACTTAGGTTCTTCTGTGTTTCATGTGTATTGAAACCCCTACCTGAATCTTGTAGAAGGTATCAATTTGGAGTCAAAACACTAAGATCAGGGATTGCTTTCATGCTTCTCAACTTCTCTTTTTGGAGTGCCCAGTTTGTGGAAACCTTTTTTGTAATTCAGTGAACATCCACAACTGGATTCTTTCCTGTGTGGTTACACGAGACACCCATACAGGGTAACCTTTGTCAGTCAGGCATAGTCCTGCCTCCATAATGCCCATTTGATAAATTATACATGGATACCTAATGTACTCTCGTAAATTATTATAGGCTCTTATAGCCCTGCGCCTTATGGTGATATGTCATAGCACAGGAGCAGACAATATATTGTCCCAGAAGGTGCCATGGACTCTGAGATGGCATTACCAATTCCACCAGTAAAAAATAACAAATTAAGAGATCTGAAAGAAGAATACTTAACAACTGCTCCCTTGATTGAGGAAAACGTTCCTAATGAAAGGGAGTTGTTGCAGGAATCAGTGCATTGGTGAGAGAGAGACAGGGTTTGATTTAGGATCCCTTCTGGCTCTCTTGTTCCCCAAGTAATCAGGAGGAGCTTTGAGTGCTCAGTCCCTAGGGACAGGCAAGCCTTACATCACTTACCAACCACGCCTCATGTGATTAAGGGGAGAAGTGGAAGCTTTCGAAAGGATTTTCATCCAGTTGTTTTCACTAGGAGGACACTGAATAATATCTTCAAACTGTGGACTTAAAACATATCTAGAAGGGTGGAATGAAAAAGTGTGAGTGGAATCGAATATCTGAAAGATGCAATAACCATATCCTGTCCCAGCTACAGAATGCAGTGAGAAAATTTAGGGCCACTTTTTGTCTCAAGATTAATATTAGTCATTTAGGATGCTGCTCTCCAACATATGTTACAGCTGTACCTAGAAGGGGCTGTAGGACAACACTCAGGAAAAGGTACTACTCAGTGTAAGAAGGGTTACCACAACTGCACAACAGACTCTGAAGTTTTCTTTCTCCACCAAAGTGCAAAAATCATGGCACTCACAAAGGAATCACATTTAATTTTGAAGTCTTAAATTATCTGAAATGGACAAGATGATGGATATATGTATTTAAGATGTTCTCATACCTTAGGATTTAAAAGTCTTTCAAAGGATTTTTAACATTTTACATCAGAGGTGCATTGATTTTCATCCAATTTTTCCAAAATTGAGCTGTACAGCAGAACTTCAAGGCTGATGTGGCCTTAAGGTTAGGATCTGTAAAACAACAGTTGGCTGAAGTATTTTCTCACACATTTTAGTGGAAAACTACTTTTGCCTTTTTTTTTTTTAAATAAAAAAAAAAAAAAACCTTTACTTCAAGCATTTTTCTTTAAAATCAATGTATTTGATTTATAGGAGAAATTTTACAGTTTTACAGAGGAAGATTAACTGTTTTCAGGATAAAATGTAAAGCTCCCTTTTTTTCTTTTTTCCTGCTCACTTTTTCTCTACCAGAGGAAAGAGTTCACCAATCTAACTTAAAGAGTTACTGCTGCATATTTAGAGCCATAGTGTAATTGACATTACAATCAGGAAGATATTTCTCATGAAACCAAAAATGCCATACTTGAGAGGCTAGAAAAGTTTTTATAGAAAAAAAAACAATTCAGACCCTCTTGTTCTTACATCTTAGTCTATTTAGAAGTTTTGGGGATTCTTTTTTAATATACTGCTTCAGCTAAATATTGGTGGTGTGCCTTGTTATCTAAAAGAGAGCAGTTTTCTTGAAAGTGTGTGAAGTGACAGTAATCTTTATTTTTAAGAAACTCCAGTGCTTTAAAATTTGGGTTGGATATCCTACCTTGCAGTAGATATCAGTGGATATCTGACTGGTGAAATAGGGACTTGTGCACTCTTTGGGTTAGTTGTGTGTTTTAATGCCATGGGTATAGTGAGTACTATAAGCAGCCAGTGGTACTTTTTAGTAAGAGCAGATGTACAAAGTTTAGTCATTAGAAATGACATGGTTACCAAGACAAGATCATATGGTAAATGTAGAAATTAATAAAGTAGTAACTAATGATGATATATGGGTAGTTAGGAAATCTTCAGTTATATCTGAAGATTTTTAGGCTGCTACCCAAGAAACAAGCACTGATCACCATTTCTACTTTTGCAAATAAAGAAATTGAGATCCAGGAGGAAGTGTCTCATGTAAATGCAGTGATGACAAATGCCATGACATTTCTTGGCAGTCTTCTGTGGATTAGCTAATGCAAGTCACTCACCAAGGGAAAAAAAAAAAAAAAAAAAAAAAAAAAAAAAAAAAAAAAAAAAAGGAGAAGCTTGAATAAAAGGAATAATTTGGTCAAAAATAATTGTACCAGGGTACATATTACACTATGCTGAATACCATCTTAAACAGCAGTGCTTCATGGGCTGGATTAGTTGATAGTGGAAGAAAAGCAGTTAGGTGAGTCGAATCATCTTTTGATGGCATCTTCTGAATTTCTGGCAAGCATGGATGGCCCTTCTCCACATGAAGACAAAATGCAAGGCCAGGCTACTTCTGGTGAATATTTGGTAAAGGTAAGGAAGAGATTAGAAATGATCAGTGATCAACATTAAAATTACATTTTAAGTCTTCTTCAGGATAAATCTGTCAAGAGTTGATATGGACTGTGACATTGAAAACAGAATTTCTCTTTGGTGTTTTTATTTTGTTTTGTTGGTTTTGGGGTTTTTATTTCCCAAATAATAGAGGAATCAGCCTCAGTGACTTCAGGTAGCTCCCACTGACATTAGATCCTTCCACTGACTTCAAAAGAAATTGGGTTGAGCTCAAGCAGTCTAGAAATAAAAGAGTGCATGGAAAAAAAATCAATTTGCTGAAATAGCAAAGGCTAACTACAAGAGAAGGCTGCTTGGCTGTCTTTCAAAAGGTGTTGTATAAAGAATAGGTGTTTACAAATACACTGTATTTTATAAGAACATAAAACACAGGCCTGAAGTGAGACTTCTGTGGTTCACTCAGAGGTTTCCTTAGGCTGAACCATGATAACTACAAGACACTTGGTCAGATTAAAGTGATTTACAGAAGTTCTGGAGATCTGGTCAACTGTATCTGTAGCAAGGTTGCTTTATGTGACTACAGTTCTCCTGTGGCCTGTTTTACCAGCACATAGAGGCACCAGGGCAGCTGAAGTTTCATTCACTAGTGTGTTTATGTTCAGAAATAACTAGCTAGGCAACCCAACACCAGTAACTTCATCCAATGTTGTGTTTCTGTTCATAACATTCTAGCTGGGTTTTTTTTTTTAATTTTCCATATTTGCTTACTAAAAATGCTGATGATTTTTGCTGATTTATTGTCCTCCTGTGAGTGGTATCTACTTACAGCAGAAAGGACTCAACTATCTTATCCTCATTGAAGCTGATATACCTCAAGGGATCCAAAATTCATGCAGCTGCTTCAGTTCCAAAAAGGAACATCACCAGAGTGGGATTTACAGCCTCCTCTGGCCACTGTTAAGTACCAGTTCAATAAATTTAAGTTACAGTCCCAGGTAGGAGGCAGATAGAAGGGTTGGAAGCTGGCTGGAAAAGGCTGAACATCCCCTTTTGCTGTCATGGATGCTGTAATGCTGCAGTACACAAGCATATGGATGCAACAAAAAAGGATGTAGAAAGAAGCACTCAGGTCTGCAAGGAAATTCAGAACAAAAAGAACCATCTGAAACTGCTAGAGAAATAAGACAACATTTTGCCAAACTTTCTGCTGCGCACTTGCAGCTTTATAACATTTAACTTTTTGAAAAATTTTAGAATTCAATTACTTTATTTCTTAAATATGTTTCAGAGCCTTAACACATCTAATAACAGCAGATCAATAGGCTCATTGTCCTACAGTGTATCACAGCACCAGCAAATACCTATGTTATGAAACTAAGTGAATTTACTGGAGTGTAAACCCCCAGTGAGTTGTCTGTAATCAGCCAGCAGGCCTTCAGGGCAAGAGAATTAATGTATTTTAATATTTTAGGTTATCTTCCATATGGCATAATGCTATACCCCATCTGTATGTGTGTGTGTGTGCAAACAAATGTAGGAGGTTTTTTTCCAGAAATAATTTTCCCTTAGTGGAATCTCACCTGCATTTTAATGTCTTTTATCATCTAGTCCTTCAAACAAGCAAAACTTTGAAGAGTGTGAGTCTACAAATAGCATTAATGTCTGTAGAGCTGAATTAGATTATTCCAGAACTATTTTCTCTTTGGAGTGTTGAAATACCTGTATTTTAAATGACTCTGCCATTTAAAAAACAAGGCATCCTGAAAAGGGGACATGGAACTTCTCACTGAATCACAAAAAAGAATATTCAAGGCTTCATATAATCATTGTCATGTAAGTGTTTTGGGAAAGTTTAGCTCTTGTGGTATGGCAGCCATTGGCCATGGGGTGTCTAGTTGGTTTAATGTGCTCAGAAACACAGCTCTTGGTAAGAGCAGGTAAAGGAGGGTGCCAAAAGAGAAAAAGACTCATGTACATTCATATTTACATAGGCATTTATACTGGTTCCCATGGAGCTTCACAGAGAACTTCTAATAGCTCTTCAGAACAGTAGTGGGGAGTCAACAAAGGGGAGCAAGCATCCCTTGCTGAATCCACATGTCCTGATCAATGGTCAGGATCTTTGGGTGCCCTGTTCTTAGCTTATGTGGACCTGGTGTGCAGCGGGCTCAGCAGTAGAGGTGACAGTGACAGCTCTGTCAGGGGATCAGACAGCTCTCCCGTACCTGGTTGCATCAAGTTGAGTGAATCTCCTGTCAGAAACTCAAAGGAAGTAATTCTGGTATCAGCATTAGATAATGTCCACTGGTAAAAAATGTAGGTTGCTAATGATTTAAATTCAGGCTTACTTCACGAGTTGTACAAACTAGGACAGCAACACCAGGCATTTGTGCCTGCAGTAAAATATTTTTAAAGTCAGGCTCTTTAAGTTAGAGGAGAGGCTGCAACACTGTCAGCAGCACCATAGATTCAGCAAGAGAGACTACAGCCTGACAATCACACATTGGCTGACATGTGCCTTTGTAATAGAGGTATTATTTACTACTTCAGGAAAAAATAAACAGCACTCTTTGTTCGATCTGTGTCTCAGGCAAGAAACAAATGGCAGAGACTTAAAAAGTGGCATTGTTAACTAGCATCATTGGATAAATTATTTTATGAAAAAAGGAAGAAATTTTAAAAACAAGTTGCATAATAGACCACCTTTTATAGCATTTTTTCTACTGAATCCTGAAATTATTAATGCATTACTGATATTGTAATAAACTCATTGAAGCACTGGTGCTGTGAACAGTAGAATGGAATTTACAGAAGAAAACTCCCTTTCCAGAGACATACTGTTCAGGTAAGCATATTAATTTTCTTGGTGACAGTTGTGAAAAAAATGTCTTTTAAAAATATTTCCTTCTTCCTTCCGGTTTTGGGTTTGATTTTGGTTTTTTGGTTTTTTTTTTTTTGTTTTTTTGTTTTGTTTTGTTTTTTGGTTTTTGGTGTTTTTTTTTTTTTTCTGGTTGTTGTTGGTTGGTTGGTTGGTTTTTTTGGGGGGGTGTTTGTTTTGGTTTTGGTTTTAAAATAGTTTTTTTTTAACTTTGTTTGTTTGTTTGTACGATTTTTTGGTAGTCATGTGGGAAAACACATTTTGCAGGAGTGTTGGCAATGGAAGAAATTATTTTCACTGATGTAGATGTTCTGTCAGAAAAACAGAGACTCTGAAGGGATTCCATGCAATCCCGTTAGCACCACATGGCATGACGAGCATTCTTGTGCACTCTGGTGCAGCCATGCACCATTTTTCAGGGTGGTACAACCTGTACTGCCTCTGCTCCTGCTGAATGTGAGCCAGAGATAAAATTCATCCACAGCTGCAGATTTTGCAGAGTTGGAAGCCAAAGAGTTTGATGAGAAAGTGGGAAGCAAATAAAAGCCAGGATGTGGTTGCAGAACAGGAGTTACTTGAATCAGAACAAAAGAGAAGTTTTACAGAATTTTGGGAGAGAAGACAGAGAAACTTAACATACCAAATGGTTGAGCCCTATCACCTAATCACACACCTACATCATCCCTACTGATGTTGATTTAGGCCATGTCCTCAGCATTCCTCAAAGCCTAGAACCAGTCTTTTACCCTGTTGCTATATATTTTTGCATAGACCTCCTTGAAGTAATTTTTCAAAGTCATCATTTTGAGTTGTTGCCTAATGAAATGGGTTATGTGTTCATGGTATTCATTCACCTATGTCTGTTTCATACAATTCCCAATCCTTTCTTCCTAAACTAACCTCTATTTTTAAAGACCAAGGACAACAGTCATGCTAACTTCTTTCACAACCAAAATAAGTTAACCCAAATAAGCTAAGAGGTGGATTATTTTTACCACATCTTCTTCCTAAATAAACTAAGGTCACTGGCTTCTTTCCAACATATCCTACTATTTATACATCTCAAGTTTTTTGTGGATTTTCTACATCTAAGAAAAAGTGAAACAGAGAGAAAAAATCCCCAATGAAGCAGTGTAATGGCACAAAAATATAATTTGAACCCATAGTGCATGGCAAGTTCATGCTAGAATCAAAATTGTCAGTTACATTTGCAGTTTCCTCAAAGCAGCTCCCAACCCACTGCTGTATTTACATTTGATCAGTTTTTAAGTGTACAAACTATTAAAAAAGAGAGTTCCTCACAAAAACTAATGATGCAGATCACAGTTTTTTTCATTAACTTTTGCACAGCTTGACACAGTTTTAGCTGGGTTGTTTGTCATTTTGACTTGAAAACTTGCTGTTAATTTTGCCTATTTCTTGGAATAGAAACATTGTATGTTGAGATCTTTCTCAGATAAACGGGTTTAATTCTGGGAGTTGATGGTCATCCTGAACTTATTGGTACAAAGCACTCTGAGACAGCTCTGTCTTACAGCAAGAATATTCACCTTGGTGTGAGTTTTCCTTTGCACATATAATTGTATCTATTTAAACAGCAATTCTAATACAACCTTTCATAATAAATACATGTGCATATGCATATACATATATCTATATACATGCTCATGCACCTGTATTTTTTGTCTCTAACTGGACTACCTTAATCATTTCACTTCCATTGCTCCAAAGATCAGTGGGTAAAAGAATAACATCTATTTCTTTTTAAAGAAACCTTGAACATATCATAGGCTTGCAAATACCAAGTAATTGATCATGAATAAAGATCAATTATATTATGTATATTGGGAACTGAAAAAAAAAGTGATTCTCATTGGGATTCTAAAGTAAATTGATATTAAAATTAGAAAGTGATCCAAAAAGTAAAACTGGGCAATCTGATACTAATACTAAGGGTTTAATCTGCACTGCATGTTAATTGTTATTCATTAATTTGTATTCACAACTTCTCTACAGAGTGTATACTTTATTTTTAGAGAAATTGAGGCAGTGAAAGAAGAGAAGTTCACAAGATTTAACCCTGAAAAAGAAGAAGAATAGCAATATCAATCATGGACTCTAGTTCAAGAGTTCCTGGCATGACCATCATAGTATCTAGGTCAGTGCAAATGAAATGGAACAGTTCTGTCATAACACAAAAGCAGCAGGAGGGCTGCTACCTGTACAGACTGCTGGCTCCATAGGAAAAATATACCTCTCTTTCCACTGTCAGCTGAAAGAGTATGAAACCAGGATGGAAGTAATGTGACTGGCTCTCTTTTTAGTCTGTTTTTTGCCTGCCTTCTACACAAATCTCATATTATCTTCTTTGTCTAATTGTAAAAGGAAGGACAGCTACACTTGCTGTTGTGGTTAAGATTTTTGCATCATATTTCATTGGCACCAACACTGTTCAGTGGCCTGAAGTAAGGTGGGCCTGGGTGGGATTTTAAAGCACATGAGGGCCATATTCTATCAAGTTCTTCAGAAATCTGAAAATACAAATAAGCACACAGTTCATTGAATGACACATATCTCACAAGTTCAGGTACTTATTAGGATTCTCCAAGGCAACTAATTTTCATGTTTTATGAACTAAGTGCTAGAAATGGTTAAACACTTTGGGTGAAATGGTTTTCCATCTGCAAAGACATTTTTTCTCAGATTCAAAGCATTTCACAGAGATGTGGCAAAGTGTATGACAATTCCTACAACTGAAAGTCAAACTAAATTGGATTGAACTTATCTCATTAAAGTAGATATCATTTCATACAAATAAAGGGAAGAGTATACTGTTTTATATTTTATTTTAAATATTTATTACATATTCAATAATATAAAGAGCTAGACAACAAGCCTAATTATGTTACAATATTAACAAACAATCTGAAAAATGAATATGTTGGTGCTTGCAAACTGAAATTTATGTTCTAGGAGAAATTTTGAATCTGTGTTTTGATTCAATATAAAAAAAGTTCAGAGTTTCCTAAGCAAAGGGAATTTTCATTTTTTTTAAGCAGTTCTAATAAGAACTCTGAAAATCTGGCACTTAGAGCTGGCTCAACTCAGTTGGCTTTCATGTTCTTTGTAATATTCCTAGAGACTTCAAAGGAATCAATTAGCTTAATGCTAAGGATTTTTAAAAATCTCATTCTCTTTCTGTTCACAATCTGTATAATGGGGAAGTGATTAGAATATCTATACTACAGAGGTATTCTGAAGTTTTAATTAAGTTCTAGAAATTAATTCAGGATCCTGAGATGGGAGAAATGGAAAGAAATAACATCCTCATGTGCTCTGGAGCCTCTGGCTGCAGACTGTGAAGCTGTAGCCACTTTTACCACTTGAAAATATGGAACTTTTAACTCCCAACAGTATAATGTGGAGCTAAATGTCTCTCTTTCTAAGTTGTGAAATGTGGAAAATCTTTGTGTATTTAGAAAACTCTTTGCTCATGTTTTGTAATGAGATGTTCATTAGTCTCAGTCTTCAGTCTTTATATTATTCCTCGCTAGGATTGTTTTTGTCAGCCACTTGTAGATGTTCTGACTGCTCAGTCTTCTTTCCATCTCATCAGAATTCCTCATTTCAATAACAACGCAGGCATTTTTATGATAGGTCTTTTTTTCATCATTTCCTGGTGCCTTAGGAAATACTGTTTCTGTCTGAGTATGGTCAAGACTGACATCTGTGTAAATCTGAGTATTGGTGAGCATTCTAATACACATATTTCTAGAAGAAAGATTATTTAATTGTTTCCCTTTCCCATTATGAAATACCAGCCTCTTTAAAATCTCTTGAGTGTAAAAGCCCTGTGTGATTGGAGAGTGTGAGAGAGCAGTTGGTCCTTCTGAGACACACTAGAGAGGGCACATATCCTCCCACTTCTGTGAGGATATGACCTCCATGTAATCCCCACAAGGTAAAGGTAGATTAAAACTGCTGCATCTTCCTCTCTTGGATTAGGAAGGCAGGTTCCCTCTGAAGTGGACATTCAGGAAACCCCACAATCAGTAGGGGATTATCTGAGCTGCTGCAGATGTGAGGGAGAATGATGATACTTACATGATCCACAGCGCTCAATCAACAGGTTTTCAGTCAGAGTCAACATGTGACAGTTGTCACCCTGTTCTACAGGTAAATTAAATGAGGTGGGTTGCATCTGCACACTGAAAGCACATACCTACACGATGCACAGACTGAGAAACACCTGCACAGCCATCCATGCTAGACAGGTTTGGAATGCTTCTAGATAATCTGGTCCACTATGTGTAATACACAAGCCTAGACAACTCATATATTCCTTTCTAGTGGATTTTGATACTCACTCTGCTTCCACCCTGAGCCTGACACTGAAACCATAATTTCTGATTGAAGATGTTTCTGTAACTGCCCTAACCTCAGAGCTTGGCTGTGGTTTTTTTGCCTCCAGGCACATTTCCTTGCTTGATGGTAAAGTACCCATCACAAACAGTATCTCAGAAACCACTGCCCCTTACAGCATTCCTTGTCACATAATACCTCTAATCATAACCTTTTACTGCCAGATGGGCCAGTGGAACTTGGCAGCAGGAGCATGAGCAGGACCCAGGGGCAAGATGTGATGGGCAAGGCTAACACACAGCTGCAGTAGTGCGACAAAACAGAGGAGTGTGGGCCACCTCATCAGGTGTTAAGGGGCTAGGAAGGGTTCATAACTTCCGGTTAAAGCCCTCCCTTGCTTCTTTGGTTAGTCTGCATCTCTAGTGTTTGGGTGATCAGGCAATTTAGAAAACCAGTCTGCTTTAAATGGATTGCATTGGTCTTAGCTGGGGAAGTGCAATGCTCAGTATCCCAAAAAAAGGTGAAGCTTTGAACCTTAAGATGAATGTTGGCCACTTAGGTTGTCCAAAGACTAGCAGTTTTCTACCCATAAAATACACTGTGAAAATTAAAGGAGAGAGGAAAACGTAGCAATTGGTTTAGTTGTATACTGAATAAGTGGCATCTAAAAAAATTTTAAATTTTGAAGTGGAAAATTAGAAAAATGTCATCCAGATGACTATTTTCATCTTGTTCTGCCAGAATATTTAGTCCCTGTGAAAACAAAAGAGTGTTGTTAAAAACAGAAGAATGGGAACCACAGTAGGAATGCAGCAACAACTGTAAAATCTGAAGTTTCTCATGCTTGTGAGTATAAAATGCCTAATGTGACTGGCATTCCTATATTATTGTTTTTATTTTCCCTAAACTACTCTATCACAGTTTCACACACAAAGTGGCTGCATTGGGGAAACATCTAAAATAGTCCCTACTCATAAGGCTTCTGCAGTGTTTATAGCCATAAACTGTTATGGTTTATGATTTACCAAGGTGAAAGTATGCAACAAATATCAGATCCCTCCATGGCTCATGAGTTTTTCTCACAAAAAGAGACCTTTTAATGATTCAGGAACTTTGCCTATGCAATGTAAATAGATGCTAAAATGAAGCAACAAGTTTCTTTGAGCTCCATTTCATTGCTGTGATAATCAGACACGGCAGTTTTTACTATACAGGCGCCTCTCTTTCTTTTTTGCATGACACTTAGTTACTGTCTCCAGAATGGGGAAGAAAAAAATAAAATGTTCAGCCTAAACAATTTAACCGAATGCAACGATTCAGAATGTAAGGAGTGGATCTCCTGTTTATGCCATGTAACTGGGAAAACTTTGAAGTTTATCCTGTCTGTTCCCTCCCTTCTTTCTTTCCCCAACAATCTCCCAACCAAACATTTATGGTTATTCAGTTGACAGCCAATAAATAGCAAAGTGTTTGGGGGAAATCTGTAGTTTTTTTGGAAAGAAACCTATAAAAGAAAGAGACGCAGGGAGAAAGAGGAGGAGAGAGAGCGTAATCTGTACACCATCTGTTGCCTAGTGCAATCCATGCTGACACAGGGCTTTTTGACATTTTATACCTCGAATGCAAGCACATAGATCATTTCTACCTTGTACTTTTCCCGTCTCATTATCGGAATTTATTCCCTCGCTTTGTTGTTGGTGGAGTCCCTATTCTAATTGTTTCTTACATGTGCTGTAAATCTGTCCTCCAATCAGTAAAGCCCTGGAACATGAAACTGAGACCTAGCAATTTCCTTTGCTTACCAGTGCATCTGCTGGAGCATAGTGTTGAAATAAAATGAAACATGTTTGCACTCTTTTTCTATCATACTGTAATGCGCCTTTCATTTCGCTCAAGGAATTTTTAATATTCAAGCCATACCCTGTGCATGAAGTCATTTCCCTTCGATATAATTGTAATGGTAATACACATGGCCTAACTGGCAGTGGCACAGCTGGCTTCTTGCCACAGCTGAGCCTCTGACTCAAAGACTTTAATTCTGTCATGCCTCATCTGGTTTTATGTACTCTTTTGTAGTTAGTTCACAAATTTATTCTAGGGTATCCATTGAGATGGGCAGGCCATTGACTTTTCTCTAAAGATAGCGCACTAAACTAATGAAGGGCACCAAATATGTGCATTGATAACCTGTGTGCATGCTGAATAGAAATCAGATTATAAGTCAATGTGCCTGGGTGGTCAGGACTTATTGACAGATGCTTAGACCCTGATTGTGCAAAGATTTAGTGGCGGTGAATAAAGGTAAGCACAGGCAAAAGTCTTGCCTCATCACTGCCTGCAGGATCTGCTGTCACAAATAGCAAGTGGCACAGGGTCTGCACAAGCTGCAGTAGCAGCTTGTTACCCCACAGGACCATTTAATTAATTAATAGCTGTGTTTTGTTTTGCTGGTTTTAATTAACTGAGTCTTTCTGCGAAATTGTGGTGTGGCTTCAGTCCCAAGGAACTTTTAAAGTATCTCTTCAGGTTTGTTTTCACGTACAAGTTCAGAAAAAATTCTTCAGCCTAAACTGCGATGTCCTGATGCTTTATACACCTACCATACCTCTTTTCCTTCATCTATCACTAGGCCCAAAATGCATGCTCCCAAAGCAAGGTTCTGTGTTTATCTTTCTGATTTCGTCCCTTTCTGCTTTCACTAAGGCCTTCCATCTTTATTTCTCTAACTCCCCTAAAAAAATGATTGTTTCAAGAAGCCAGATTGTCTGACCCCTGCTTCCAATTACCCACTGGAAATATACTTCAAATGATGGTTACCGTCTTCATCCATCCTCACCTTTCTGAGCCTGCTGTTTTTCTCCTCTCTATTTGTCCATAATAACTTAGAAGGTTTGCTTTTATCTATAAAGCTCAGTGCACATCTACTGAGTTACAAGAGCAATAAAGTGTTGTTTACCAGGTTTATGGATCACTCACTTTCAGTCTATTGTTCAAATGTGAGCCCCCTCTGAAAGTTAAAAGCTGTTGGTGTGAATCGATTAGGAGTTCATTTTATGCTAGCTGAAATCAATGACCAAGGCTGTTTCTTACTGTGGACGAAAGGTCTTACTAGCTGCACACACTACAGATTTTCTTGATTTGATGGTCAAGCCATAGTGCTGAAAAAATGTTATTTGAACAGAAAATTTAATTCAACCTGAGATGAAAATTCTCTTTCAGTTGCGCATTAACTGTAACTATTTGAAAATTATGAAGCAAAATTCAAAAGAAAATGCTGATTCAAATTGGAAAAATATGACTTTAGGGAAATTAGAAAGAGTTTTGTCTTCCTTTAAATTCACTTTTTTTTCCCCCTTACCTTTTGGGGAAAAAAAAAAATTGCACCAGATCCTTTTATAGGATTGAGGAAGTAAAAAAATACAGCAATGCAAACCCTCATATTTACTACCACTCTCAAGTAGTGACTCAGCCAATTTGCTATATAGATCACCTCTGATCTGTATTTTGGGATGCAAGAGTAAATAAGCAGAAATAAGGAAATATTGGTACCTTTTCAAGTCTTGCCCAGATAAGAAGCCAAACACAGACGTGGTGTACACATCAATTAAAGTTCACAGAAATCACTGTATTAGGAAAAGAGCATCTCAGCCCTTTCAAGAACATATTCTGCCATTCTCTTGTGAAGTCTGCTTTGGGAATATCAACTACCACAAACAAGAAAAAGTTTTCCAATTTGAAATCTAGGAGCTGAATGTGGCAGAGCTAAGAAAAAAAGAATGAGGGGAGACTTGATCGCATCTACAATTTCCCTCTTCTTGTGTGGGGAAGGCATTGATCTCCTCTCTGGGGACCAGTGACAGGACCCAAGGGAATGGCCTGAAGCTGTGTCAGCGGAGGTGTGTGTTGGATATGAGGAGAATGTTCCTCACTTTTGGGGTAGTTGAGGAATGGAACAGCTCCCCATGGAAGTGGTCACAGTACCAGCCTGACAGAGTTCAAACCTGCATGTGTTTGGACACGTGGTGTGATTGTTGGGGATGGTCCTGTACAGGGCTTGGAGTGGGACTTGGTGATCCTTTTGGATCCATTCCAACTCAGGATATACTATGATTCAGTGAAAACCCACAATTTAAGGGCTTAAATTCCCAGAAAATAATGCTAATTTTCATTTGAATTATTCCTTGATTTATGTACCCACTTGAAAAATTCCGATAATTTTTCTCATGCTCCAACTACTAAGTATTTAACTACAAACATTTAATTTACAAACTCCTGATTCTCCTCTCCACTGTGCTTTTCCCCTTCCTTCATCTCGAAAGAATCTAAGTTTGGAGTGTGTGCCAAGCAACCACTTTCCTAATTTTCCTGATAATCCATGCAACTGAATGATATGATAATGAGGTACAGAAGTTAATTACATTTGATGAAAGTGAAAAAAAAATGCATTTAATGCCACCCCAATCTCTGAAATACTATCCTGGCCCACGCTGTTCATACATACCCATGTCAAAGGTAGCCTAAGGAAAAAAACCACTTGTGCCTCCAGTACGTGCTTGGGTTTAGAATTTTCCAGCCCCTGTTACTCTGTTCACAATTTATTTTCTTCATATCAGCTTTAAATGTGAAGTAGGTTCCCAATGTTTACTTAAATTTTTCAGTTTTTAAAAATAGTATTGCAAGCATATGATTCTCATAAAGCATTTTGTGCAGGGAGAAAAGTAAGCCTAGAGGCAAATCCTGTAACTCTCCAGACTGTAAAGACAGAATGATGACAAATTGTATAAATATGTGCAAATTGTCCAAATGATGTCATGTATTCAGGCTTGCAAAAGGCAGGAAGAATACTTGAGTCTAAGGTCAGCACAGACTCTCTCTTGGAATAAAATTGAGCAATTAGATTCAATTTGCTTAAATTTATCACCAAGAAAAAATGTTTTGTTTAATCTTAATCTTTGTCTTAATTTTTCAAGCATTTTAGAACCTACTGTATTACTACATCAGTGAAGGCCCCCAGTAAATTCAGGAAAAGCCAGACAGCAGCATGCATTAAGCAGGCTGCCTGTTGGAAAGGATTGGTGAAGTAGGGCAGCATACTTGTGACCTACCACGTGAAATTTCTCAATGCAATTTAAATAGCAAATTGCAGAGCCTGGCAGAGGTGGGGGCTCTTTTTTTGAAAAAAGCAGCACTTTAGGTTACTTGGGAAAATTGCATATTGAAACTTTCTGGGGCTAGACAACAGAAGTAAGGTCTCTGGGCTCCAACTGGTCTGTAAATGCTTATACTGAAGTATTTTTGATTTACTTTACACAGGCCTTCGTTTCTCTCTTCTGCTTTTTCTCTCTCTCCCCCTCTCCTCCCCTCCCCTTTCAGTATCGAGGTCAACCTTCTCCAATTATTTGTCTGCAAACCATTTCTTTCTTCAGGTTTTCCCATTTACATTACATAGGTCAGTGTCTCCTTGGGTCAAGCTGCTTTAACTTCCACTGCATTATTTTCTCACCTTCTAGTGCTTTGCTTCCTCTCTGGTCTCACCCTCCACCCCCAGCCCTTCCAGATTTGAAGAGAGAAAACAAATGTAAAAAGGGAAAGAAAAATAGATTTTTTTCTGCTTTCCTGACAAATTTCTTCTAGCCACAACCACTGGAGCACAGGTCCAGCTGAATATGCAGGTGTTTTTTAACCATGCATTGAGCTGCTTGTTGTCCCCTACATCTGCTTTTAGTGGGGACAATTCATTACCTGTTGTTCAGGTTGCATACTTTCTTGGTGGGTGGGAATGTCTACATAGACACTCAAACCTACTGATGTCTGAACACTTTGGAGCGCCTCAGTAATATTAATTTGACAGACTGTGAGACTAGTTTTTGACAGTGGACCTCTATTCCAAATATCACCTGGACTTCAGTTCCTATCATTAAAAGAAACAAACTTATACTTACTTATTTTTATAGGTTTCAGAATGAATGTCCAGAGAGAGAAGGATGACATATTAAAAACCTAAAGCATTAAAATACAAAAAATAGCAAAAAAAATTAATGTTATGGTTCTGCCTGTGTGATACACAGTTTGGTATATTAACAGTAGTGCCCACTGCATTTGAGAGGTCAAAGAGATTTGTTGTAAATATATAACATGCACTTGCCTCTATCTCAGGATCAGAGTGCCTGAACACTTTTGTGAGCCGTGACTCCTACAAGGAGGGGATGTGAGTAAAGAGTTTGCTTTCTAGCCTGCCTGTTTAGGAAAGAAATTAAGAACAGATGGAACCTGTTACAAAAGAATTTCTGAAGTACAAGCTTTAAAAATAGTTGTTTTTTTGATTTTTTTTTTTTTTAACGAAAAAGAGAAGCTCTCATGATGTTAGTGGGATGATATGTGGTGCATGGCTAATTTGGCATCATGCAATCTGATCTAACTTAAAGTTAATGCTGGAGCTGCTGAATGAGCTATTCACCAAACATGTTTCAGCTGCATACGTTAAAGCCCCTGTAACTGTTACTTTTAAGAGTACATTAAAAAGGTTGTGAAAACTGCTCCTTGTAATGATTTCTACAACAGGATCTCTGCAAACTCACAGCTGGAGGCTATCAAACACACACCTCCCTAATAGACAACACTGTGTGTACAATTAACACATTAATTTATAGAGTAAACTGATCAGGGGAGACTAGAGCTTCAAAGCCAAGCACTCACCATTAAGGAAGAAGTGAAGTTACATGGCAGGACCTGCCTTGTTCCCTGCAGCCCTTCCTGACACAAAGCCCTTCCTGACACAAAATGCCTGTGCTGCTGAGCCCAGAGGTGCTCCCTGGCTCCTGTGCCCAGGGGCATGCCTCTGCCAGACCCCAATTCCAAATAGCGATAGGAGCAAGCTGTGCTCTTCCCCATCCTGTTCTCCAGTCCTCCCCTTGGCATTAAAGGAAACCTCAGGACCTAGAGGAGACAGGCATGCTGCAACAAAATATCCCACCTGACTGAGTGGGGAGGAGGTGAATAGGACATCATCTCCTGCCTGCATGGTGTATCTGACATAAAAAATGTCAAAGACACAATAACACAACCACCATAATAATTAAACAGGAATACTTTGTGTATGTCTGTCAGAGTGGTTTCCTGGCTGGGTTTATGCCCTGCTCTTACATGGAAGAGGAGAGTTTGGCAGAATGAGGCACAAGGCACCCTGTTTAAGCATGGACCCACCAAAAGTCAGTCCCATTCATCATGCCAGGACTCAGATCTAGCCAGGGAGGAAGCGGCATGACCTGGCTAACCATTATCACTTCACAGTGTTGGAGACACAGGTCTGAACTGAAGATGCAGAACTTGGAACTGCCTCTTAGAGCAGGATGTTTAAGCTTTTTCTGGAGAACACAGCCTCGATGTTTTTCTTAATTATGTAAGGATTTAGGCAGCTATTTTATTATAATCTGTTGATTAGAGCATTCATGATGAGCCAGTTAACTCATGCTGGGGCATTCAGATTCATCCATACAGCCAGGTGTGCTGTACACATTTTGTCAAAGGGTGTTTTGCAGAGCAGCACTCTGCTCTTGGCCTTCCACTCCCATCTGATTTTCAGGACCTGCCTCCCTCTGATGTCCTGTCCAGACATGTTCTGTACACCTGCAATTACCCCTACTCATGGAGTCATAGACTTCTCTGGGCTCTCCTTCTGGGTGTCTCCCATCAGAGAAGTACGAAGATTTTCAAGCTCAGAATGAGTTGTCGGGGTTTTAGTTCTTTTTTTAAAAGTTCAGTACCAGCTATCCTCTTTCTCTTTCCACTGTCTACAGCTCCTCAAGGGACAAAGCAATTGGATAATTCCTCCATCTCAGAAGGATCCTGTACTTTCTCACCACACACACTCCCTTCTCTGTAGGTAAATGCAGTGAGTGTGGGCAGCAGAGCACTAAGGGCTAACCAGATCAGCAGTGCAGTGAGGAAAAAATATGACCTGCCTGAAGGAAGAGAAGCTCAGCTTTGAGTAACCAAAGAAGCAGTTCTTATCGTTACTGTCCCTGAAGAGAGCAATGACTGAATGGTCTGGCCAATATTTGTTTGTGTGGTTCATCATTAGATAAAATTTTTGAGATCAAAATAATAGTGTTGCTGAGAGAGACTCAGATACTTGGAGGTTAGGAGTTTGCTTTATTTACTTCCATTGCCACAGCCACAATAGACACAGGCCAGGTGCAGCCTTCATGAACTTTCCTTTGGTGAGTTTGGGTTCTTTGAGTAAAACCTCTAATTGCCAATTCTGACACTCCTACCCATAGATTTTCATTTCTGTGAGTCATTTACCTCCCCTTACACATTTTGCTGATGACTTCCTGTGGAGTCAAAAGGAATTTGGTCATTTGCTCACATTTTCTGAATCTATTGAGTTTCCAAGCACTTGAAAATCCCAGACAAGTGGTCATCTGCTGTATAAACCTTCTTAATATCTCACATTCAATGCTGGCTGCATTGAGCTTGCTGAGATATATTTCACAGTGACAACACAGGAAATCAGATGCATCCTGGATATACTTGGATTCTTTTTCTATAAAACTCTGTATAAATCCTGAGTTGTTTAATGGACCTAGGGCACAAGTTTACCCATTTTATTTTTCACCTATAGATTCACAAGAATATCTTTCCATGAAAGAGAAAATTATTTGCTTTTCTAATCTCACTTAAGGATTTCAAATGTGAAATCAATTTCACATTTTTCCTACTTTGCTTCATCCTAAAAGATCTTTGCCTGCAATGTCTATCATATTTACCACTCCCCTTTGCTAAATAACTTAATAGGGTGTCTGTTAAATACTTCCCCTCATAATCCATCTTTCCACTGCTTTGACCAGTTTTCCTCTTTGTGCCCGAGAAATACACCTGCCAACACTAGAGTTCTGGTCCTTCATGCTCATTTTGCAAAATTTCTGCTGCTGCTAAAATGACAGGCACCCTGCTCAGAACATCAGTGAGGTCTTGCCTTTTCAAACAACAGCTCCAGGAGGATTCAAGTTGGAGTGCCTGACTTTTTAGGAGGGAAAGCCAGCCTGCAGGAGCAAGGTGCTACTAGCCTCTCCAAGCGGCATGGAGAGACGGAGCAGGAGGCTCTGCAGGAACAGGCAGCCATAAGAACCAGACTCAGCCTATCTGCCAAGTCTACGACTTTTAACATTTGAAATGTTGGCAGGTATGCAGCCAGAGCATGGTTTCAAGAGCACATGTAACACCTTGGACTTCTCTCACACCTCCAGTGTTCACTGACAGCTCTCATTAAATTAATCCCTATAAAGCAGTGGGGATTTGGATAAATTTGCCACTCTCTCAGAAGGTGTTACACCTCTACTTCGCCACCATTAAGAAGCCTGGCCACCCAGTCTCTTGTCCCAGAAAAACCAAGTATTTGAAAAAAAATCCCATCAACAGAATTCTAGGAAAAACAAGGTTGCCCAGGGAAGTCCAACCAACAGCTAACTCTCATGGACTCAGAACAGAGACCTACAAGAAGACATCATAAAATTAACATTTTAATGGAAACTGAGGGAGACATTCTTATAAAATTCAAAACAGTTGCAGCCATGGGATATACCAATTTCTTTAGCAGGAAAGTTTCCCATACAAAGATTTAAAGATTTGTAGTTGAATTTTGTTTTTTAAACTTCTCAGAGGTAATGTTTGTATGCACTGTCCTTGGACTAGGTCCTTAGGCTATCAGTGAACATATTGCTTTGGTTAAACCATTTCTAATTCTGGACAGAAATAAAAATCTATTCACCACCATTTTCAAGCTAAAAATGTTCAGACTGCCTTAACGCCAAAAAATTACTTCATAAAACTATCTTCTGCCAAGAGATCATGAGGTAAAATTAGTGACATTAAATTATTTGCCTGTCTTCTCCTTTTGCCTCTGCAATGCCAAACTGTCCTTTCCTCTAATGCATATCATCAGAAAAACAGCTAGAAATAAACTTGTGAAAGTCCTGCTGTGATAAGCTGATGAGACACAAGGGATTCTGGAGAGCATGACTTGTCTGCAGTGAGGCAGAAAGATCCTATATTCACCTTGCCAGCATCCTTTGCTGGAATAACTAACCCCTTTATTTTACAAAGTGAGGCTCAGACACATCTGAGAAGCCTTATTAGCCACCAGGAACTAATAAAAAATAGCCTGAAAGTGAAATATTCTCTGTCCAAGAACATGACCCCTTCAGACAAGTTGTCATGGAACATGGAACATGGACAACTCACCAAATAAACTTTTGTGCTGCTGACCCCTGGAAAGCCAGACATAATAGAGAACACATGCGATCACTCCTCATGGATACCAAAGACAATTTTCATAACTAATCAAAGAGCACAAGTCTCCTTTTCAAGAATACCTTTTACTGTAGATAATGACCTATTTAAAGATTTTGAAACTTTGGTTAGGGGCCTTTTTAGGTATCTTGTTTAGGTGTGATGCTTAACACAGGACCTCACATGAAGATATCTTAGCCTTTAGCTGTTATCTGATCTATACCCAGAATTTGGATTCATCTGCTAAAGAAGCAAAAATAACTTAATTTCACTGATTTCACAGCTTAGAACTTTTTCACAGAAATTTTTCCGTTGTCAGCTTCTCAAAAGTTTTCATTTCAAGGAATAACGAAAGTCAAATCTTTCTTTCTCAGTCAAGGAGAAATGTTGCCATTGAAGGGTATTTTTAATTCTTAGAAAAATCCGAGGATGTCAGGTTTAAAAATCCATAGATTTAATGCAATTAAACTACTTAGACTTGGTTAGACTGTAACTGGAATTTGGGTGTAAAATTTGAAACATTTCATGCAGTCCAGGCAGAGCTAGTCAGCAAACCTATGTCAACCATAAACACGCTTTGCTGTATTAAAAGTCAGTTTGGAGGATTTTCATTAGATTTGTGCATTTTACTTTTGACCAACATGAAGCAAGAACAAAATACCTTCTCACTTGGAGAAAAATGCATTAAAATAATTTCTGCCAAACCACTGCAATTACAAGTGGAATATAACCCACAATTCCAAAATTCAAAATCTGTGGATTACTTAGAATAGAAAGTGATATTAATAATTGTCAGTTATTAGCCTGAAGCTTAAAGTGGGTATGGTTCTAAGTAAAAGTTGTTTGTTTCATTTTCATTTGAGCCTGTAGATGCTGCATAGAGGAGTAACCACTAAAATATATGGACATATGTACATTAATCATGTTGATGATAATTCTCATGTAGCTAGAAGAAAGAATGTCAAAAATTTGGTAATCTTCTATCTCTGGAAACTAAGAAATGGTAAACTCTTCAGTGGTTTAAGACCTAAAGGGCATCAATGTGGCAAAGGCATCTGTGTTGAAACAAACATAAACAAATGTAAGGAGATCAATACAAATTTATGTGGATGCTGTGTCAGATCAAAAGCCTGGACCATTTTTAACTATTATCACTCAGTCATTTACATATTTTTATCAGAAAATAACTGAGGTCAAGTCCCTTTAACTATGTCTTTAATTTAAAATTCTGAACCTAATAAAATACCTGAAAAAATGAGACAAAACCCCATTCTTTATCCTATGTGGCTGGTGGCTTTCTGCTGGTCAGTCTGAAACCACTGCCAGCAGTTTGAGGGGATCTTGTCATCTTTTAGACACACCCACTTCTGAACACCTGACATTTTATTTTATTGTTTTATTTTATTTTATTTTATTTTATTTTATTTTATTTTATTTTATTTTATTTTACTTACTTTCATTTTTTATTTGGAAATGGTCACCATGATGGAAAGCCATTTATTCTCTGCTTGCTTTGCAGTTCTGCCACAACATTTCAGCTACATGCAGCTTATCAACCCCACAATTAATAAAATTGGGAGTGAAAAACCCATCAAATTTTTTAGGTCGCCAAAGTGACAACTGGAGACAAAGACTGTTGTCATAAAATGGAATTGTGCTAGGATTTTAGTAGTCACCTGATACAGAACGAGTTCCTTCTCTCAAACTGTGCTGGAGACACCTGTGCTTTCCTGCGCTGGGGAATTTACAAAGGATTCAGGACAGGAAAACTGGCTGAGGCAGTAAGCATTTCTCCTAACCAATTTACCATTTTATTAAAGTTGCTTTTTCCAGACCAGTATCAAAAAGATTTTTAATTTTTTTTATTCCTGACACCCTCAGAACAATCAGTGCAATCACAATTACTTTGACAGGCGTGCTGGAATTGGAGTAGGCAGAAAATGGCCTTAATGGGAATCTTTTACAAAGCAGCTGTTAGAGTGTGGTAACAAGACTCTGAATAAATGGCAGCTACATAACTTCCCCTAATCAGATTGGAGCAATCAGCTTGAAAAATTTTCCCATATGTTGAAGAGTGGAGCTTAGGCCTAGGGTTATGGCAGGGACACAGGCCATGGTAAGGTTACAAAGTCTGGCTACAATTAAACACTCACTGCAGAAATTGTGATGATGCTTCGGGGAGCTATTGCACTTTAGCCATTTGTAATTGCACGTTCGGAAATTACTCACTCCAAAATTACTCGGGGCCCTGTTACACAGTTTACAAACATATGTTCTCAGAGAGAGGGAAAAACATTATCCTTCCAATGGGCACCATTTATAGATTTTTTTTAATGGTTATTAATGAAATGTAACTTTGCAAGATTGTTTACTAATAAGTTCATGGGATTTTTAGGGAGTTGTATTTATCATTAATTAAATTATTAAGGCACATTTCTGCCTAGCAGGGTCAAATCTGCAATTCTTGTAGTCTTTTAATCCCCTGGTTTAATGCTTCTCCTGTCAGCACTCATTGAGTAACCCAGACAGAGCATTTCTCCTTAGTAGAGGTATTTCTTAGTTCTTTGCAGACTGCACCACACTTCTGTGTGTCACATTATCTAGAGCAGGATATGTGGGCTGGCACCTGATCTGTGTATCAGTGCTGCCACTTCAGATATATTTTAGGGCTGATAAAGTGTGAAAGTTGTGTGGAAAATTAGCATGTCACAAGCTTTGTAATTATACAGCTTTTTATGAATTTAATGAATAAAGACAAGACCTTCAGGGTGTCTCTTTTTACTGGTAGTTAATGCAAGGAAATTTTCCATTATTTTCCAAAGCCTATCCTTCCTGCATTTCTGAATTGTGGGAAACAGACAGCGAGCCCCGTGTACTTTACAGTTCTGGAGAGCAAGATGTACTGGTGACTGGCAGCACAAATGACCTGTCCCCTTTATTGAATGTGAGAGGAGAAACATAAGGCCCCAAGTATGTTCGTGGTACAAATGGGGCTGATCAGCAAACCAACAGGAGGAGGTAAGAATGATTTTAGAAAATGCAATCCATGCCCTTTTCAAATGCACTTGGTTTACACACAGAGCTTCAGAAAGATGAGGAGATGTAGTGTTTGATATGCTGTTTGGAGACTTCACCCTGTACAGCAGGACCTCCAGTAGTTTCCAAACAATAATTTGTACAATGAATGAGGCATGATCCTCTATATCTCATGGGAGGCTCTAAAAGTGAGAGAATTTTTCCAGTGCTGTGGCCCAACTGTAAAGATCTTCAGTGTTGTCTGATGACAGAAACTGAATGCAAAAAAATACAAATGAACAGCTACATCATTTGCTTCAAACAGAGTAGATGTGATTCCCCATGCTTTTATTTATTTATTTTAGCTTCCAACAGAGATGGAAAGTTATGTAACTTGGGGAGAAATTCGGAAAACAAGTAGCTCTCCTGTCGGTGACTGAAGTTAACCAAATGACCTTCCTCATCTCCATACATAGTCAGGAAACAAAAGCTGGCTCTTTGAGAAGGTAGAATGTCTCTGAATGGACATGGTTTGGCATTGGGTGATGTTCAGGGCTGGGATAACAGTCTGAGTAGGTGCACTCTCCCATGAGCCAAGCAGATCCCTGTGAGTACCTGTTTCTCCCTTGCTCCATGTGTAAAATGCGTTGGTCTTGCCCTTGCAGGTGTTCCCTTGCATAAACTAATGTAAGATCCTGCTTTAGGATTGAGGATGTTTCAGGCCCCCTTTCTGTTTTGCAGCAAGTAGAGAAAAATCTTAAATTCTGTAAATATGAATTAGTTAGATTTTATCAACAATGTGCTTGAATTCACTTACTAGACCAAATGTTTTAGTTTGATTCTTTTTTCATAAGAATTTTTAAAAATAATTTTACAATCCTTATATTCAAAAATAAGTTGTTTTAGCTTGTGTTTTCTCACATGGGACTTTTTTTTTTTGTCTTATTCTCATTCTATGGGCCAAGATACAGTAGGTTGGCAGGGTGCCATTAAAAAGTATTTGTACTAGTATAGTCCTGATAGTGATTGCTACACTTTTTATTGGAGACTATAGATACTAGCTTTAGATTTCAGTTTCATCTGGAAATATATGTTGGATTGTTCCATTGTTACATTGGACTGTTCATCTGGAAGTATATGACAAGATTGTTCATGCTGCATTCTGGAGAAACAGCACAGCACTTTATCCTTTCTTAAATGCATAAAAACCTAATGTGAAAAAGTTGGGGTTTTTTTGGGTTTTGTTTTTTTTTTTGGGAAAAATTTAAAATATTCCTGCTATGATCATATTTTTAATTTAAAATGTTAATATGGAAAATTATTTGGTTTGTTTCCTTTTCAATCTTTCATTGCTTTTACTACTGTGAAAAGCATAGGAAAAAATAGTAATTCAGGTTTTGACAAAGTATCTTGAATCCCTGTTTGGTGGGAAAATTCAAACAAAAAGGATATTTGTATCTTTCAACAGCACTTATTTAATTTTCACCCTATTCTGATGCTGACACAAGAAAAGGGGTGGCATAAATAGTGAATACTTCAGTGTAGACAGCTTTCTGGCTCAGAAGCCATTTCCAGGACATGTCAAGCACAAAGAGCACTGTCGATGGCTTCTGGAGCCAGGCAGCTGTCTACACTAGGGCTCACTCTCCTGTTAATACCAGGCTAGGGGAATCAGTGCCTCTTCAGATTTTAATCAAACTACCTGAAATGTTGCTGAATACTGTGTGAGCTGGGGGGCAGAAGGACTTAAATTGTTTTCAGCACTGTTCAGACATGGTCACTGTTGACACCAGTCGTCAGCAGCCAGTACTTTTCGTAGCGTATGTGAAACCATAATGTCCTCTCAGCTTGAAAATCATTCATTCTCACAACACCCACACATTCTTCTTTATATGGCATGTTTTCTTGAGAAAAAAAAAGAGAAAAAGAGATAGTCCAAATAAAACAATACTTGCATTAAAAAATATGGCTATTCACAGGGGTTGTAGAAATGTACCCATTTGTAAATTGGTTATAAAGATTTGAAAACTTAAAGAGACAGACACAGTCTGTGGTTGTTAGATATGTGGATTTCTCTCTCCCTCTTAGAGAAAAGAAAACATTTATATTCAGCTTAAAAATTGTTTTTGGAACTAAGCTGCAATTGTGCATATTCATTGAAAGAGAGTGGAAAGAGAGTGGAATAGTAGTCTGTCACCTGAGAACCCCAAATGTAAATGAACAACTCTTAGAAAGAAAGCATAGCTATCCATCCTACTATCCATCACTGAGGTGTTAAGGTTAAAATGTATCCCCCTCGGTACTGTGTCTAGTATTTGTGTAATGTGAGGAAAGTGTAGAGCTAGACCATAACCTGATTCTCCGGTACTTACCCACACAAAGCTTTTCAACACCCTGGATGTGTGCCAGCAGTAGAAAACAGGGCTGTTTTTAGCTGAACAAGGCATACCGAGTGACATAGGCTGAGCCCCACATGTGGGTGTATGGGCTGTTCTTGTCTGGGGATCATTCCTGCTTCAGAACTATTTTACCCTTTGGTTTTTGCCCAGCCGCTAAGTTCTCTGACCACGTGCCAAGGACTTCCCAGCTCCTGCGCCTACAACCTCCCAGGGTCCTTCATCCACCCCTCTGGTGTGTGTGGGCATATCCCACTCAGAGGGAGGTGGGGCTGCCACCCACCTGGCTCATGGATCTGACACAGTGCCCGGGCACAGCAGGGGCAGTAACTCTGCAGATGGACTTGGCAGCCATGTCATTCCCGGGAGCCTTTGAGGCTGTGGAAGAGCAAAAGTGATCTTCAGACACATCTTTGCATGCAAGGTAGTGGCTTCTGTTTGCACAAGCATGAAGACCATGCAGGTTTAATGTGAAACGCTCCAGTTTCACATTATTAAATTATTTTAATAATTCATAGTAAATGTAACATGATGGGGTGGTGAGAGAGAAGGCAAGAGAAAGAAAGAAAAGAAAGGAAGAAAAGTAAGAAAGGGAAGAAAGGAAAGAAAGGGAAGAAAGGAAGGAAAGGGAAGAAAGGGAAGAAAGGGAAGAAAGGGAAGAAAGGGAGAAAGGGAGAGAGAAATGGAGAATGGGAGAAAGAGAGAGAGAGAGAGAGAAAGGAAGGAGAAAGAAAGACGGAAAGAAAAGAAGGGAAGAAGGAAAGAAGGAAGAAAAGAAAGAAGGAAAGAAAAGAAGAAAGAAAGAGAAAGAAAGAAAGAAAGAAAGAAAGAAAGAAAGAAAGAAAGAAAGAAAGAAAGAAAGAAAGAAAGAAAGAAAGAAAGAAAGAAAGAAAGAAAGAAAGAAAGAAAGAAAGAAAGAAAGAAAGAAAGAAAGAAAGAAAGAAAGAAAGAAAGAAAGTCCAGCTAAGTTAATAGTAAGGAAATTTACAGCTGGTCAAAATTCCACAGGTTTGCCTCCAATGTTGATGAATGTGTTAAAACTGGTGGGAGCCACAACCACAGTTTTCATTAAACCTATTGAAAAAGCTAAGCAAAATGGTGGTAAAAATAGCTGCATTCATAGACATCTTGTCTACTCTGTGGTTCCCACCAGGGGGATTTTTTTTCTTATTTGCACACTTCCGCAAATCAAATCAGGAGTATAGCATGGACATGAGGTATTTTACAACCAAGTTAGAAGGGCCAGCCACTTCTTAGAATGGTATACTTCCGGAGTTTAGACAAAGCTTAAGGAATTGAACTAGCAATGAAAATGAATCCCTGGTTGATCATAACACTTCTGAAATGGTACCTAAGAGTTTTGTCTAGTCTGCTGTATTCCTTGCTTTTATTTCCAGCTTGTTCACTGGAACCTCTGACTGCAAGAGATTAATCCATTTTTGTGTATGTGATCCAACTTAGAGTAACTCAGTTGAGACTCTTACCTGAGTAAAACCTGCAGGAACATGGTTTACCCTTACAATAGTGTCAGTTCCAAAATCCATCACATTTTAAAATCAGGAAGATTTCAAATGCATAGATACCTTCATTTACATGCCACTCTTGGAAGATCTTGGCAACTAAACATAAAGGAAGTTGCAGTGACTATAGGTCAGGATGTTTGATGATTAGTGGTCAAGAAACAAAATACCTTCCCTGTCTTAAACACCTACCTAAATTTCTTCCAAAAAATGAGCAGCTCTCTTTGCCTAATTACCAAAGGGAACACAAAGGGAAAATGCTATTCAGTTCTTCAGATGAAATTAGTAACTTCATGGCCAGCACATAAAAAATTTATTCCAATTGCTCCAATTTGTAAGAAACAGAAGCTGAAACTTTCTCTTTTAAAACAACAAGAAAGGATGTTGAGTACAAATTTTCCCACCAAGTTTTGCAGAGTCTTCAATAAGTTAGTGCATCTTGTGTGTTTATATAATGTACTGAATTATATTTCCGCTGGTATCCTCTTCAGATGTCAGGTTAGTTCTGTGATGTGTAACTAGAGGAAAAAAAAAGGATTAAGAAGCAAAATCAGTCCACAAAATAAAGCTGTTTGCCTCTACTTGCGTGTGAAGTTCATTTGCTCCAAGCACTAGAAGCACTATCCTGCTTCTAACTGAGACCTGTTTGGATCCCCCCAACAAAGTGATGAACTGTTGCTCTATTTAAAAGGAGATGGTTTCTTACTGGACTCTTAGTCAGGTACTCCTGTTGTCTTGGTTTATTTTTGTCATAAAAGCAACAACCTGGATGAATGTTAGTTTGGAAAACTAAGAACTTAATGAAGATGGAAGATGCAGTCAAGTCTCGCAACAGAACTCTCATCTTGAACTCAGAGTGCAAAGGATATTTCTGCAGACAGTGTTAGGATCTGCAGTAGTTTTTACCACCCTGACAATATACATATATTCCTTACAGGTGTCTTCCATTCATCCCTCTTTCATTCACTGGGCTCTTCCAAGTTGTGACAACTATCCGGCTCCAGACCTCTGGCCTGGATGAGAGGAATGAGATCTTTGCATCTTCCTCTCTCTCTGGGGAGTCCTCAGTGGAGGTGAAGTGAGAGTAGCTCAGGTGAGATCAGAGTAGAAAGGTACAGTGGTACAGGTGGTGGAAACCTGTGAGCTCCACCAGCTTCAGCAGGGCAGCACACGTTTGTACAAGCTGGCAATGAGTCCTCAACAGTACTCTGTCATTCTGTGCTGTCCACCACATGGGTTGCCACCGTGCTCCTTCCACCTTCCAGAACAGAACTCATCTGCCAGTTGAATACATAGGGGTTTTTCCCCTTTAAAATCCTGGTTTATCTCCTCACTTCAGAGCAGTAATAACTTCAAAGGATTTACACAAGAGACACCAATGGTAAGCTTTGGTTGAAGATGCTGACTTCAGCAAAGACACTGAAGGTCTTAGGGCTTAAGTTCTCTGTGCTAATATATTAATGATAATTCAATATTTACAGCATGAAAGCTTGAGCTTTTTTTTTCTTTTTTTTTTTTTTTTAAGGAAAACAACCCATATTGTGCAGCAAAAGCTAACATCAAAATTTTTCAAGGCTGATTGCAGTTATGTGTTATCAGTACGACTGTAAATTTAAGGGAAATATTTTATCATGGGTAGGAGAAAGGGCCAAAAAATGCTTGCTTTATTGCAGCCAATACCCTTCTTAAAGTTGAAGAACTATTCATTTGAGCTGGGAAAAAGCTTTGTTCCCCAGATACAAAGTCTTACAGATTAATAAAACTCCAAGGATTGCTAGTAGGCATAACAGCTCCTTTGTAGAACTGTGTGCCTGCAAGTATGTTTGATCTACCCGAGCACTCCAGAAAATGTGCATTGAGAAGCCTTGCAGTGGGAATGCTGCCTGCCCTGCTCCAGAGGCAGTGTGACACAGAGGCACCAGTATCCTTCCACTACATCATTCTCAGCTGCAGTGCAGCAACTGTGGTGGAAGAAATTTATTTCCTGTCCCCTTGGTTGACAGACTTCCAGTCACAGCTGCCAGCAACAACTGAAGTGTTATGGTGATTTCAGATTTCAGTGAGTATCAGTTGGCATGAGCTCACATAGTCACCTATCATCATCACTCAGTTCCCTTTTTAGGTTAATAAAAAGCAAAGACTTGACAAGAGAGGAATGAGGCTCCATAAATGAGAAAGCTGGAGAAGACCTCTGCTTCATTACCATTTATCTGAGTGACTTTGCCTTAGCACTGGAGCACTGGAGCAATATTTTCAGCATGATTTCAGTGTTGTGGTGCCCAAGAGAGCAAGGTAAAAAACCTAGGTTATTTAAAGGAGTGGCATCCATTGCAGCCTGTAGAAGCATTTGATGTCCATGTAGTGTATGATACTTCTATATACATCTCCAGCTGAAAGTCAGGCATCCCAGAGCATCAGGAGATAGTCCTCTACACATAAAAACCATCTGTGACTAAAAATCTGTTTTCTTGCCTAAATGTACCAGGGGAGAGGCTACCTGAGACTGTATATTTCTACAAAAGGGCAGTTGCTGTACTAGGCTGTGTCTCAGTGAAGTACCTAAAACAGGTGAAATAAATTTAGACCTTAGTGAGCATAGACAGATCTCCCTCATTTACTGTTTGTTGCTAATATTTAAAATATCATGAATAAAACTTTGCCTCCTTGAAGGGGAGGTATGTGTATACCTACAAGAAGGATGGTGACATGCTTAGGGACTGCAGTACTAGAGACTACAGGAGCACCTTAAAATCAGGAATACAATTAAGTGGGTACTTAACTTTCCTTAGCTGTGTTGACATCAGCAGCAAGGCAGAAGATAGTTATTAGTTCCCTCTTTATTCTTAATCTATATTTTAATTCAAGCTAGGGTTTTGATGGGTTTTTTTTCCTGTCAGTGAGTTTTCTTCTTCTCTTTTCTTTCAAAGCTTCCTTAAGACAATGGAAATGTCACAGATCACACTAGGCAGAATTCAAATTGAGGTCTCTGGGATGCCACAAGTGACATTTAAACTCTGATCATCAGCTTGTCCAACTTCTGTTATTCTTGATTTCATACTGGGTGAAAGGAAAGTAGTCTGAGCAAAAAGTGCTTTGTGCAAAATATTTGATAAAATCCCATGAACAATTAAATGATGAATTTTTCTATGTTAACTCTCTTCTGCACCAGGAAATGACTGCTTTACAAATAGATATTTCTAATATTTCGGAGGAAGAGTCTCCTTGTAAAAGCCTCATGTTAGAGTTCCATGTTTGGGAACAATTTACTAGTCATAGTTTAATAATTCATTAAAAATCATATTTGCTGAATATAACTATCCATTCATGGACTTTTTCTGCACAAACTGATTTTGTCAAATATATTCATTATTTAAAAAAGCATTCATTATTCTGCAAGGTCTTAAACAGCACGTAGATTATGCGCTGTTCATCTCTGCCAAAGTCTCAATATATTTGAGGTGTGAAATTACATGATATACATTCCTGTGTCCTGGCTAGATGAGAATCACCTTATTTAAGCAAATGCTTGCAATTGCCAGTTTCTCTCTCCTTCTGTAAATATTCTGTCATCCATCTGTCTATATGTTTGCTATGTAACCACCAAAAAAAAGTACAAAAAGGCATGAACTTACTTGAACCCTTCCCAACGCAGAAGACTGCATTTTTTTTTTTGTTTACTGCAGAACTGAACTAAGGATCATTACATTAAGGTTTTAAAAAGAAGGATAGCATCTAGTAAACATAAGTCAGAGAGCAATGAGAAAATGCTGTCTTCACCTGATCATGAATTTCGCTATAGAGGGGAAAAAGAAGCAGAAAGCTTTTTTTTTTTTATTTTCACCTGCACATTTTGTGGTCTTGTCAAGATTTACTTCCAGCTCTAGCAAAATGAATTATAATCTCACTTCACCTTTGTATGATATACAGCTTTAAAACATTGGCCCTAATCTCTTACAAAAGTATGAAGGAAATATTTTTCCAACATGAAATTCTACAATGTTCATATAACCATCCAAAATCCAAGTTTCTAAATAAGACTCTAAATGTGCATGTCCAAGGTTTCCTTAACATAAGGATCTTCAAACTAGGCATAACATTAAAATTTTAAAGAATGTACCTTTACTTACATATCAATATTGAGGAATGCACCAATGAACTTTTCTGAAATTGAAATTAACTTCAAGACACCCACAATATAAGATGTTGCCTGGGGAAATCTTCCTGAAATGAAGATGACATGATAATGTCCTCTTTTCAGTTAATGAAATTACATGTCATTAGAAAAATACATGATTTTGTGTTGAGCAGCTTTCTGATGTTATCTGTAAAATACACAAACCTACTTTTTGCTCACTTAAAGAGAGCAGATAATTCTTCTTCTTGGCTCATTTATGTACCATGAATCATATCATATTTGCTATACAGAGTTACAGTTCAGGGAAGGGGCAGACAGCAAGACAAGAAGAGTAGGAAATGATCCAAATGATCATTAGTTAGTCCCTGGGTGGAGAGCTCAGAAACAGAAAAAAGAATCACTTGCATAAGCTAAAAACTGTAGACCACATTGTGCCAGAGAACTCCTGCTATTTCATGGAAAGCTAGCAGACCCCATGGACATTATAGCTATCAGCACTTAGGATTGCATTGTTTGCAAGCAGTGAACCACCTGCAATTCTACAGAAAACTAGTAATGGTAAGCTAGTACATGCATCATACAGCCCAGCTGTACTAGTCTCTTAAGTCCGACTTTTCTAGAGGAAAAATATAAAAAAAAATACCTGCTCCAAGTGTTCCTAGCCCACAAGAGCCTAGGACATAATAAAAGGGAGCCATCCTTACCTTCAGGGATAAGCTGTAGGTAAGGTCAGTAGAAAAGGCCATGGCTAAACATTCCTTGGCATTCTTTTCAGTGTATGCTATTGGCAAACTTAAACCACTTGTACCTAAATCATTCTCATGCGTCTGCTTGTTTCTGAAACCACTGTTGAGATGCAACATTCCCGGTTTTGAGCACGCGACTGAATGGCATTACTGAGTAGTGTTAAGTAGCAAGATTTAGAGCTTGGATACAATTTACCGTGGAGAAAATTAAGAACATAGAATCACAAGCCCCAAAACTGCTGAACAGCCGAGCAAATGAAATCTGTGTCTACATCAAGATTCACTTGTTGTGCTCTTACTGCAGTGGTGAAGAAGGTTTTTATGAACTGGATAACAAGAGAAATGTTTTTTCTAAGAAAATTCTAGGCTCAAATCAGCTAAAATCTTGCTCAACTAAAAAAAGTTAAAGAAGAGCTACACACCATCAAAAAGAAAGATGTTAAAGAATGCTGAGGGCAGAAAGCTGCTATAGGGCAGCACTTGTTCACAAGCAGAGAAATGCACTGCAAACTAGAGTATGAAGGGTCTTAACAAGCCCTGAGCTCAGAGCTCTAGAAGCCTGTATGGGCCAGGCCTCCTGATGAACCATCTAAAAAGAACTAATTACTTTGAATATGTGAAAAGAAAAACTAGGTTATTAAAGGGCTTTTGAGTTTTGGAGGGAGATGCTGAAGGATACATGTACTCAGTAGTAAAGCAATGTTAAAAATTAACAAAATATATTGATGACAATGATCTGTCACAAACATTGCAACAACATAAAGTCACTGCATGTTAAGCTTCATTGTGGTGGCTAAAGGTGAAATAAACACTAAGATGGAAGGTGATGGTCATCCAGGTATATGATAAAGGTTAGCTTCTTAAATCTAGCAAAGACTATAAATCTTATGAAATTTATGAAAATTATGAAAATTACAAATGACAGTAACTTTACTCAACATTTATACATAAAGTCAGGTAACATATATGTACATATATCTGTATTTAATTACTCTGTGTTATGTATGAAATATATGTTTTCTGTCAAAGTATATTATATTTGTGGCATAAGTTCACATACATGGGGAGTAATAGCAAGAATTTCTTCTATGAGCTAATCAGTTTCAAATAAGAGGGAAGCCAAGAAGGCTTCAATGAGATATATTTCTGTCAGTTTGTTTCCCCTTTGCCTTCAAACCATTCTGTAATTCACAGCTATCTTGAATTCAGTGGTGCTTTGGCTCTGTTACTAACAGGCGATTTTGTGAACAAACTAGGGAAATATCAGTGGTGCAACAGTTATTGGATGTGGAAGTTTATTGCAAGAGTAATTATAAACTGTCTACTGATCCATAGTTTTATTAACGACTTCGATAAAAGGATTGCAAATGCATTCATTGAGTCTTCAGATTAAGCCATCTGGAAAGGAGCACAACATGTTGGAAGTCACAGTTAAATTTTGAGATTGATAAAGTGAAGAAGTGTTCAGGAAAAAAAAAATCAATGTATGATTCAGTAAAGAAAACTGCAGATTTCTACCCTGTATGGAAATAATCAAGTAGTAGATGGAGAATGACCTGAGATTTTAGTATATTACAAAATGGCAAATAGTCAAATTTTAGAAACAAACTTAATAGATTTTTGTGAATATTAAGCTCCTTACTACTTGAGTAATCAGATTCTAAAGCAGTCCTCTAGATGGAATATGAGATAAAAACCTTTTGTTACTCATTTAGCCTGTTTCAGTTGACTCAATATTTAAATGGAGATAGCAATATTAATTTAGCTCATCAGAATATCAAATGGCTTAATTATACAAATCTTTTAACACAACTTGATCAAGAATATTTCTAAATATTCTGACCTACAGTATAATGTGATACACAGATGTCTATATATCTATGTTAGTGTTGCTACAGCTCTGTGATCACCTGTCATAAACCTCAGTGAGATGGCACAGCTCGCTCCTGATATGCTGAGTACACTCCTTCTCTTAGTGGATGTTTTAGGTTTCTTCTAAAACATAGACTCTGTCTTATTGCAGTTTCTTACTTGCTGCACCTTTTTCCTTCATTACAAAAAGTTAGAGACTGCAGTTTCTTTATTGTGTGCTATGTGTTTTGTCTGAGGCACTGGGTCTGATTTTGACATCTCTTCCACTTCGGAGTGATCTCTCAACTAAACTATAAACAGGGCTTTAAATCTGAATGTTTGAATTAGCCACAGGGATTTTAAATAGACTTTTTGACCTACGACTGTAAAATTCTATGTATTGTTATACACCTCTCTGTGGGACCGTTTGATCACTTTATTATTTATAGATTAAAGAACATTGTTGCTAATTAATACTGTTCTAATTGTTGGCAGTGTATACGTGCTTGCTTTGATGTTTTTTTGATCCTGTATTTTGGGGATTTCACTTACTACTTTTTTTTTGGATGATTTGGGATTTTGGAACCTGCATTTTCAAGCCCTTGTTTCATTTTCTTATTACTGAGGTCTTCTCTATTCTAACTTCTTTGCTTCTCATCATACAATTCCTTTTTCTTTTTAATCGAGTCTTATGAAATGGGGCAGCCCCAATTAATTCCTCAGCACTACACAAGTAGATTCATTTTTCATTGTCTTCTGAAAAAATTTACTAGTACAAAGGTTAATATTTAGCTACCTATATGACATTAGCCTTATATTGTAGCTTGTTAAGAGGAATGCAGTTAATGCAATACAGTGATTTCAGGCTAATCAAAAAGGGCAAGCTAGCAGTCTGCTAACATTTAAGTTCATTCCTCTGATGAAGTATTTCTCCCACGATCTCTTGGATGCACAGTTTTCAGAGTGAGTAAAGTCACATCATGGGAATTTCTCTCTCACAGTCTGCCAGATGAGCATTTGAGTACATAAGGTCAGACTGCGTGGTTGAATCCATTTCCACAGATCTTAAAGTCTGTGAATGATTCAATCAAAAATCACAGGTTTTGAATGACTTGAATAGAAATTTTCGTGTTTAGCATATTACTACGAAGTTACTAAAATATATAGTTATTACACATATATTTGCGTGACTATTTACATTCATTAAGTAATGTGTTTTATTAATTAAATATGACCAACATGAACTAAATGAAATGTTGTTTGTTTTGTTTCTTTCTCCTTTTTTTCCTTTAATGATCAGCAGAAATTTAAGCTTTTTAACAGAAAAATAGTCTTACATCTGGTTTTATGATAAAATTCTACACCTAACATCCAATACCAGAATTCATATGCACCACAAATACGGTTAATTTTTGCAGATAGAGAGAATGTGATGCTACACTTTTAAAAGTACAAAAAATAATTGTACATAATGTCTCAAACAAGAATATTATAAGGCATTAGGCAGACAACTACAGTTAAGTTATAATTAGTTCCATTGTGAGTTTCAGCTTCAAAGAAACCCTAAACTTCTAAGAAAAAATTCAGCTGACTCCACCAAGCTTTGCCTATATGCTATGGCCTAGATCCACTAAAAGAATTAGAAGCCTAACAGCCATTGTAAACATCTAAGTCCAAAATGTAGATCTTCAAAGCCCCAGCTGAGCTACTGCCTCGCCCCGAGGGAAGATGGTTGTCTTCCCATGGCACCTAGGTTTCTGCTAATAATGTTCTCTAGATCTGTTAGACCACATCTAGAAAGACAGGTAGGTGTCTCTAGCAGGAATTAGGAAAAAATCTTTATGTCTTTACCAGACTGTAACCCCAAGAAGCTCCATTAAGCTGCTGCCTGACCTGGCAGGCACTGGTTGCTCTCTTTCCCTGAAAGTTTATGCAAGAAACAAAACTTCTGTCTCTACAAGTATCCTGATGTGATTCAGTTTTGATCTTTGTCTTGCCTGTGCATAGCCAGAATCCAGATACTTGTTTTTCTCCAGTTAAATTTTCTGAGGACACGTTTGCGCTGCTAGCCAAGAGGTAGAAATAACAACTTTGTGCACAGCCCACACTGCTTTACTGTTAGCAGGATCCCTGGCTCTGCTTTGGACCACTCCTAGTACCTTTCCACCAGCTCAAGCCTGCACATGGCCCTGAGGTCAGCCTAGACATGCCCAAACAGCAGTGCAGGCAGCACTTCACCAGGCCAAGGAGACAATGCAAAGCTGAGACAAAATGCTTGCAGTGGCATTTTATGGGGCTGCCTATGCAACACACTGAATTTCATGGAAAACATTTCCAAGTCCTATCTCATCTCATGCTGCATGCAGAGTTGGGGAAGCTAACTCAGTCCTGGGGATCCCATGAAAGAGAAGAGGCACAGTGTTAGATGGAGGTCCATCCAACTGCATTAGCTTTGCCGTTTGACCAAATGAAAATTTTGTACTCTCTCACACATCCCATGCCTTGAAACTCAGCGCAGTTTCTACCAGGAGTAAAATTCAAGTCAGGGACAATCTGAAAAACTTTAGAGAGTCTCTAACACAAGGCAGACTGCAGGCGGGTTTGACTTTCACTTCCTTTGCACAGACCTGCAGATCACAGAATCATAGAATATTCAGCATTGGAGTAGCCCCACAAGGATCATCAAGTCCAGTTCTTAAGTGAGTTGTCCATATGGGAATAAATGCCATGACCTTGGCATTATTAACACCATGCTCCATTTTCTGAAGCAGTGAAAGTGGTGAAAGGTAGAGGAACCAAGTGCAATGGGTGAAGTCTTAATCTCAGAGAGTAAAACACAGAAACGGCCCAGAAATACCCACAATCTCATTCCCCATTTCCATAAGCCTTGCTCATCCACATCCAGCCTTCATCATGCCAGCCTGCTTCCTGTCTTTTCATTCAAGAAATCTGTGCTCAGCTTTTTTTTTTTTTTTTTTTCCCCCAGGAACGTTTATGGGGTGCATCTACTCAAACTTAAATTGCCAGAATAGTCTTTAAAGTATCCCTCCATTTGATTTAGTCCATGAGGAAAACACAAGAACTTTTAGTTTCTGTGGGAAGTGGAAGTGTAGAACACAGTAAAGAGAAGAGTCCCATGACAATGAACAGTGTTAATGATTAATGTTTTTGCCTGCAAAAAATTGTCTCTAATTTCTACTCCTTTAAGTCTAGAAAGTCAGTTTGAATTAAATACTTTCACTTTATTTTTGGTGTAGGAGAAAATGGCTTGCTTATCTTTTAGTGGGGAATTCTGATAGTGAGTTGTGCTCTAACTGAAATGGAATTTAACTTTTTTTCCATTACACATTAACTTACTGACACCAGCAGTTCCTCCAAAAAATGGCAAAAGTTTGATCCTTTTCCCAGGCGCCAGAGTTAATAAACTGAGGGACTCTGACTGAACTCTAGTCCCACTGAAGTTTGTAAGAAAAGTGTTAGAGGTTAATAAGAGCAAGGCTAGGTCAGTGTGGAAGGCACTTGCTGTTCTCCTATTACTTACACAATATTCTCATTTAGTTGATTTTGCATATAAAAATGGAAAAATATTTTATTATTTTAAACTTTCAGAAATAAAGCTCCAGTTTTCAATACAGTAAAAAATCATACACCACTGCTTCATCTCTTCTGCTTACATAAGACTCCTTCTCATATTTATAGGCTTGTTATAAATTGGAGAATTCTCAGAATGGCTTAAATTAAAATATTTCACATTTTAATTTTTTTAAGTAAAGAGGAATGCATAGGCTTTTCTAGGCTAAACCTTGTAACTAATAAAACATCAAAGAAAGATGATGAAAGAGATACAAAGATAGTATATGTAAATGCTACCAAGTGATCGTAGCTTATAAGAGGAATTTAGTATAGCAAAGATTTGGAATTGCCAATTGAGATTTAAAAAAATGAACCACTGAAATCTTACCTCTAGATTCACTAAGGAGCTTTAGCTAGCTATTTCCCTCTAGAACCCTTGGAAGCTGCCTAAGTACACCTCTGCTTTGCTCTCCAAATTTAGGGCCGGTATGCACTCCCTGCGTAACGCACACCAAAGGTGGCCTAACTCGCCCCTGTGGTGCGTTCCTTCCACTGTCATGTCCCCAGAAAGCTGTCTCCAGTGGCACTCTCTGGGGCTCATGTTCACCCAGGGTAGCTGGGTATGAGGAGCTACCATGGTTCTGGAGATTCTCCACCTGCCCCTGAGCTCTTGGGGAAAATCAGCAGAAATCTGCTGAGGTAAGCTGAGTAACTTCCAACTCTGCTCTGTGACTGCTGATCCAAGTCCTCCACTGTTAGGCAGTCATCAATCATTTTTCCACCTCACTTATGGCCAAATTCCATTCTCAGATGTGCATTCGCAAATCCTGTTGACGTCAGTGGTTAGTGGTTTACCAAAGGAGAAGAATTTAACTCTTAGCATCGTTTTCTCCACTTTCTGGAGATCCTTTTTGCCTTTCCTGAGGCAATAATTTTCCCTTAGATTTATATTTAAATTTAAATGTCATAAAACATTAAAAAGGCTGACATAGCCACTGTCTTGTCACCTCACTGAGCTGATAAAAAACTTTCTAAAGCTGATGGTTTTTGCATTCCTGTTGTGATTGGTAAGATACCCTGCTAGGAAACAGGGTACACTGACAAACTTAGATTTACAGAAGCTTCATGTGAAAAATATCTCATGTCTTAGGACTTGCTTAAAGAACCAGTGAAAAGGGTCTGTATTAAAAAAAAAAAAAACAAACAAAAAAAAAAAAAAAAAAAAACAAAAAAAAAAACCCTACCCAAAAAAAAAAAAAAATCAGCATTTCAGGGTATCTTGTCATGAGCTTTCCAGTCATCCAAAAGGCCATGTCATCAGGGACTAAACTGCTTTTAAATAAATACAATGGACTAAGGACTAAATGAGCTTCCTGAGCATTCAGTATTTTTGAGGGCTAGGATGAGTCGTTGTGAGCCCAGTTTAGAGACAAATGTATTGTAGCCCTGAGAATCATAATTTTGTTTTGTTGGAGTCTTTCTTCTCAAGCTAGAAATGAAAATGCTCTTTATTTTCAAATGTGGAAATTATCCTGGCTAGTTTTAAAGTTTACTCTCAACAGTGCAATTTATTGCTGATTCAGCAATTTTAAATAAAGTTTGAAACTTACTCTGAGATGTGGCTGGAATGGGAAGATGTTGATCTTCAGTCCTCAGCTACTCTTACCAAATGACATTACTATTGGTAAATGGTAATGGTATGACATTACTACTGGTGAAATATAGTCCTGCAGAACTGGTCCACCAGGACAAGTCAGTTTTTCCCTGGGATGTTCTTGCATATTCTCAGAGGCCATAAAGTGTTTCATGGGATATCATCAATCTCTGGGAGGGAGAAAAGAAAGTGAAGAAAATGAAAATAAGGATTTGGTCATTCACAACTCCCTTCAAGAATCTGGATTTCTTCTTTTACAATATAACTTTCAATTAGTTGGATCTGATTTGGGGCCAGCTGCTGAATCCTCACACTGCAGGCTGCAGCTCAGCTGCACAGTAGTATCTTTACATCTGTGCCAGCTAGGGTTATTGCTGAGTTTTATAACTTCTGCTATAAATAAAGCCTTGTCATCTAAGCATTCAATTTAAATACCTCTCAGTTTATTTTTGAACACTGGAAGTTAATAATAAATATCATCTTTGTTTTCTAATTTTTTTACTGAGTTGATTTAAATGCTCTTGACAGCTCCAATCCAATCCTCCCATCCAAGCTGACAAGCATGACATGCATCTCTGCATACAAGCTCTCAATTATGCATAATCCAATGTTTTCTAGGGTTTTAATTGAATCACTAGTCTCAAACTTGTTATTTTTAATTTACAACATTTGATTTCTGACACCGGCCCCTCTATGTCATAAATTATGCAGGCAAGAGCCTTAGTTGTGTGGGTGATTAAAAAAACCTAATTAGGCATGATTAAAAAAAAATAAAACAGAGACCACTTAAATATGTGCATGTTACCATGTAAGAGAGGCTTATTTCACTGGAAATGCCTGGGTGATTTTTTTTTTAAGAGATTATGTTCAGTTCAGTACAATTTGATTGATTTTGACAGAAATGAAAGAAAATGTAGGATTTTTTCTTCCTGCATATATACCAGAAATTGCATTACATGCCCGTTGATGTGAATTTCTCCCACAGCTCATTGAATGTAATTTTGTTAAGTGGGCAGGAAAATGAATATGAAGAAAACTGAATAGAATCCAACATTTTCCTTGGCACCAGTAGCAAAGTGAGACATGGCATGTATAGATATAAATATATGTGTATATATACATGAGGTACAATTAGAGGTATTAACCTTTTATGCCTCAGCTAAGAGCAGCAAAAAGGAAAATTTGCAGAATATTAAACACCACTAAAATACAGATAGCGGAGGAATGATGTGCCTGCAAATGCTATAGCACTATAGCAGCAAATTAAAGGAAAATAATTATTTTCTCTTTACTGAATTAAAGAAGTTACAATGTATTTGCTACATGAACTTGTAGTTGTTTATCATTATTATTCACTAACACCTTAAATCTGGCTAGTTCAAATACACTGTGTCAAAAAGAACAGAATCTCCACACTTTTTAGCGTGTTCTTATTCCAGCAATCTGGGGAAAAATGAGGAAGAATCATCACTTCCCTCCAGCTGTGCTATATGATCTCTGTGCTCTGAGCCTTGAGTCTGTACACAATGGAGATACACAGTACAGCTGCTTTATCACCCTAATTCAGGCTGTGGTGATAGGATGAATGAGCTAAGGAGTTGCTTCATCAGAAACTTCCAGTTCAGGGAAGAACTTATACTCAATGTTGAACCAGTGCAAATCTCCCAAAATGCTGCTCTTCCACTCACATGTAGCCATATGCTTAAACAATTTGCTGGATTAGGACCAAGGACTCAGATGGAGGTGCCTGAGGAAGAAGCTGGCAGATTTGTTAGTGCTAGCACCCTTAACAGCTTTAAAAATTCATGGTAGATAGAAAATCCAGGATGATCAGTTGATCCTCTACAAAACTCACAGTGAATTCTGGATCTGAGGTGATGTTTCACCTGCATCCAGGCACAAGATATTTCACAAGAACAGGGGGCTTTTCAACTACTGATGTCCCCAGAAATGTATCATGGAAAAGCTCTTCCCCCTGAGGAAACCCCATCAGAAATGGAACAAGGACATTGAAAAAGTCTGAGGGGAGACAAAAATGAAGGGCTGAGCCCTCAATATTTTTCTACAGTGGGCAAAGATACAAAAGGAAGAGAAAAATCCACCCTTCCAGTTCAGCCATCCTAGGGTGCCACTGTGGGGCAGGGGTGGAATGTGACAAGGAGTTGAGGAATATCATAATTCTTGGCACATCATCTGCATGAATGTCTTCAGCTGCTAACTGTTGCTTGGAATGGTTAGGGGAGACACTGTAATTGAAAGCTCATCGAATTTTGAAAAAATTCAAGATGTTCATTAATAAGCTATGAAGAAAAACTTAAATGATTGTCTTTATAACAAAATTGACACCCAAACAACTTTTTTTAGATCAAGAAATATGAGTGCTTGGGCATGGAAGAAAAGAGGTCTGAACTCTCTTCAAAGTGATCCTTCTGTAAGTTCTGAGAAAGATTTGGAATGTGTCCTGGCAATAGAATTAGAGATAAACTGGGAATAGGATGATACCATGCTCAAACTTTCTATCTTCTCCTACCTGAAGGCCTGTTAGAAAAGATATCAACCCACAAGTACTGAAGGTAGAATAGATACACTTTGATTGTATTCACATGTTTGCATATTTTTCCTCTAAGTCTGGATTATGTTCAGTTACTGCACATATTCTTAAAAGCTCTACAAGAAATGCTCAATACTTTTGCAAATCCAAATTCTATTTAGAGGGGATCTTCTAACATAAATAGATCTAACCAAAACATTTATTTTTTACCAACAAAATCTAAGGTTTCTCTCAAAAGAGAGAGGGTATTTTGCAGAAGATGTAATTAGAGATGAAACCACGAATTTTCAGAAAGCTCTTCAACCATTGTGGTCAAAGTGGTTATAAATCTCCTAAGGTCTGTACTTACAGCTGGCCTTTGTATTAGTGCACAGGGATAAGTGGAATAGGCAAGGGAGAAATGGCTTCCTTCTCTTGGGCAACTTGCTCTCAAAGACTTAACAAAACAAAAACAAAACAGTAGAAGTGCTATAAAAATAATGGAGTTTGTGGAGAATTTGACAGTGGCCATAATTCTTTTACAACAGCCTTCAGCCAGAAAGCTTCTAAAATAAAACTTAAAACAAACCAAGGCTTAAGACTGGATCAACTAGAAAGCATTAAAATAATAGGCAAGCCCACATCATTGAAAGTTCTTAAGAAATCTGTCAGGTATTTTAAACTTTAAACTAGATAGGTTTGTAATTGCAAAGAGTCTTTCTTAGTTAAATTCTTGTAATAATTAGAAACCTTTCTTTAATTTCTCTGTGGACATTTTCTAAACAAATGTTCTGTTTCCTACTTTGTCCTTCAGCATAAATAACTCTCTTGTCATTACTGTTTGGATATACTTTAGAATAGCTGCCCTATTTTCTCAGTTTCGCTTTTGCCAAATTTAGTTAGTCTGTTTCTCCTTCTTTGGCTGGAAAAAAATATTCAAATTACCAATCCAACATCAATTCTGTCATCTTATATATGTCCTAATATAGTTTCATAAATGTATAAATAACTGTCTACACATACATAGGTGGTGAGAGGCTGGACATGACCCAGAAATGTGCACCTGCAGCCCAAAAAGCCAAATGTGGCTTGGACTGCATCAAAAGCAGTGTGGCCAGCAGGGCAGGGAGGGGGATTCTGCCCCTCTGCTCTCATGAGAACACACCTGGAGTGCTGCATCCCACTCTGGCATCCTCAGCAAAGAAAAGGCATGGACCTGTGGGAGCAAGTCCAGAGGAGAACACAAAGATGATTAGCAGGATGCAGCACCTCTCCTGTGAGGAAAGGCTGAGATAATTGGAATGGTTCAGCCTAGAAGAGTGGAGGCTACTGGGTGACCTAATTGTGGCCCTTCAGCACCTGAAAGGAACTACAAGAAAGATGGAGATACTTTTTAGAAGGGAATGTAGAGAGAGGACAAAGGGGAATGGCTTTAAACTGAAAGAGAGTAGATTTAAGTTAGATATTAGGAAGAAATTCTTTGCTGGAACAGTTTGCCTGTAGAAGTGGTGTTTACCCCATTGCTGGAAGTTTTCAAAGCCACACTGATGCTGTTTGAGCAACGTGGTGTAGTGGAAGACCTCCCTTCCCATGGCAGGGCTATTGAAACTAGATCATTTTTAAGGTCCCTTCCAACCCAAGCTATTCTATCATTCTATGATAACTAAAGGCCTTTTTCTTTTCCCTTTATACCTCCTTTTTCTAGTTCTACTCAATCTGATCACTTTTATTTAATCTCTTTACCACAATTGATCTCAATTTAATTGAGATGCCAAAAGTGTCATTTAATACATCTGAACTAGGTATCCTAAACTGCTTTTTTTTTTTTTTTAATGATGTGGTTCTTCTGACTTCTCCCACACTTTTATGTGAGTAAGAGATGCATAACTGAAAAAACAAATGTTTGTTTCTTTCTTACTGTAAAAAGAGTATAGTTTGACTAAGCCCAGAATAAAACCTCATTGTTGCCATATGCATTTGGCTAGAAACATCCAACTCAATAACATCCTGGCCTTTTAGTCACAGCTTCCTTCGGGAATAATGCTTTGGGAGCCTTCTTAAGCTCTCCACTACTCCCAGTGCCTGTTGGGGATAGCTATTCACCCAATTATCTTTTCAGCTGTTCCTCACAGTTGTTCAAGTTGTTACTTCCTCAAAGCAAACCTACCTTTTAACATGAGGGAAGAAAATAACACTTTTCCTCAGTTAACCTGGAACTGAAGCTAGGTATTCACTACAATGCTAGTTTCCTCTTCTGGCTTAGAAAAAGTGAGATGCTTTTCTTAGAAACCTCTAAATAGATGCTTGTCAGAAGTTCCTAGGTCACAGACCCATATTGCTACTTCCTTGGCAGCATAAACAAAAAGGATGCTCGTATAAGAGAATCCACATTTAGTGCACGTGTCAGTGGTACCTTACATTCTGTTATGATGTCCAGGAGAAAGTACTGTTCTGAAATTCTATGCTTTCTTGTACGCAGCTTCTGACAACTGATTAGTGAGAGACAGAGAAGTCAGTCCATATTTTAAAGATGTAGATACAGGTAAATAATATCCACAGCCCTTCTCTCATCCTATGTGTGGGTTCATCATGAGCTCAAAATCAGGCAAGTAACTAGTGGGACAATTTTATAGAAATGGATGTGTTTCTGACTGGGCTAAACGAGATTGCAAAGAAAGGCTATCCACATCCAAATCTGTCAGCTGGAGACTTCTGAGTGAGACCAGTTTATTCTATGAAATTAAGTTGTAAGTGCATGTGCTATTTGTTGGGTTGACACCCATCTCTGTGCCACATCTGCTCATCAGTTATTTTACCCACCTGTTTCATCATGTCTTCAGCTTTTGCCTACTATTATATTCCATACAGGATCTAGCACTTCAAAAGTTTAAATTTCCTAGGACCTCTAGTCAAGCATTGATGTAAATAATACATGTCGTGGTTTAACCCCAGCCAGCAGCTAAGTCCCACCCGGCTGCTCACTCATTCCACCCACAGTGAGATGGAGAACTGGAAAAGCTAGAAAACTCATGAGCTGAGGTAAAGATAATTTCATTAGTAAAGCAAAAGCTTGCACACAATCAAAGCAAAAGAAGGAATTCACTCCCTGCTTCCCATGGGCAGGCAGGTGTTCAGCCATCTCCAGGAGGGCAGGGCCCCATCTCACACAATGGTGGCTTAGGAAGACAAACACCATCACTGCAAACATCCCCCCTTCATCTCTTCCCCAACTTTACATGCCAAGCATGATGCCACATTGTCAGGCATATTCCCATGGCCAGCTGGGGTCAGCTGTCCTGGCTGTGTCCCCTCCCAGCTCCTTGTTCACCCCCAGCCTGTTCACTGCTGGGGTGAGAAGCAGAAATGGCCTTGACTCTGTGCAAGCACTGCTCAGCTCCCTGTGCTGCCGCCATTCCTGGAAATGTATAAGGCCTGGTTAGATGGAATTGTGAGCAATCTGATATAGTGAAAAATGTACCTGCCCATGACAGGGTGGTTGGATTTGGATAATCTTTAAAGTCTCTTCCAAACTGTGCCATTCTATGATTCCATGATGTTGTGATTGACTCTGTGATTTTATCTACAGTTTCAAGCACAAATGCAAAACACTGCCCCACCAGCTACCATGAAGAAAATTAATTTTACCCTAGTCATAAACCACAATGAGAAAGGTGTTAATTTCTACTAAAGAATCCTAACAAAAATGTGATCAGATGCAATTTCAACTGAGTGTCTGTAGTTAGCTCTTCTTAATTTTGCTCATATAAAATTACATCTTTGTATTCTGTGGTGGAGATAAGGAAGGACTGGTTCAGTGCCCATATAAAGAAAATTTCTGAAAAAAATATACAACTTACATTCATGTCAGGTCTGTGATCTCACCTTTACTATGGTTGTGGCATACAAGTCAAATACCTTATCTTCTTGTAAGAATTGTTTCCAATTTTATGATGCCAGGGATTTGTTTTTCTCTTGAGTTCTGTACACAAACTTTGTTCTGTGTGTGAGAACATCACAAAAGAATAATCCTTTTCAAGAAAAGAAAATAAAAAAGCTTGGCCAATGCAAATACCAATACCTCCAACTGCAAAGGCTAATGATGAAGATCAACAAATAGACCTTTCTCTGTGCTTCTTCAGTGAGAATTTGCATGCCTGCATTGCTGTTACTTGAAGACACTCTAGTGTGAAGTCCCTTCTCTAATGAAGATACTTAAATGGAATGGAATCAATTGCAATAGACATTTCATTTCTGTTATGAGAAGGAAGACTGTAGCAGTTAAATTCTCTGAATCACACAACTTATTCTGGAATAAATCACCCACAGCTCCAGAACATGTTAGCTGTATAAACCTGTCAGTCATGATCAGTAAATTGTTAAACATTATAATACAGAAGAGGATGGCTTTGATACTCAAGCCCTTGATATAGGTGCTGCAACTTCAACACCAAAGATGTATGTTTCTGCAAGCATGTGAGATGAAATTTTATACCAAAAAGCCTCCACTATTATTCCTTGAAGACTTCTCAGCAAGGATTAGAATAGACATATTTCATGCAAAAATCAGACATAAAACCCAAAATGGCTCTTATTTATGAGTAGGGAAATTCAAAACCTAGAGCTGCAACCTTTATTTAATGCCAAGGCCATGAAAATGCAATGATCTACAGAAATTCACACTTTCGTCTCTGGGGGCATTGTTACAGGCTCAAAAAAGTCAAATTGCTGTTACTTGAGCTTGCAAATAATTTATACCTATCATTTGTCTTATAGTCCTAGCATTTGCCCGCTCTGCTGACCACCTACTCATGGATGTATGTTGTAGCAATCTTTTTCTTGACACAGTAACCAGAAAAGAAGAATGTGTTATTTTAGAGTATTTGAAATGTCTGGGACTAATCTACCAAGCAAAATCTACAAGCTCATACACTGCAAAAAAGGTATTTTTTCCAAAGTATTATATCATGAGTAATCAAGTAATTTTTTCAAAGGTAACAACTGACTGTACAAGCCAGCAAAGAATCCCTGTTCTGATTGTCACTTATTTAACTTCTCTTAGGAGTTAAATATGTATACAAAGTCTTTTAAGAAAGAATTTTCCAACACCAGTACTCCACATTCAACGTAAACATGAAAGTACACATTTTACAAACATTATTCTTGTTATTGCTATTTTTGATATTTTAAGGCTTTAAATATTAATCTTTCACATCCTTTTCAAGCATAAATAACAGAATGTTATTAGTCAGCAAGAACTGAAATATATTCATAACCTGGTCTTACCATTATCCACTATACTGCAAAACACATTTTTTCTGATGTCTTATATACAATTTCCCAGAGTTTGTGAGTAGGGAAGATTTAAATTTTTATATCAAGCAGTGAAATCTGCACTTTTTGGTGCCGATGATTTCCCTTTTCATTGCAGAAAATTTTCTGTAAAATCCAAGATGAAATCCGCATTGAAATTATCTCTGTTAAAAGAGGCTGTGTGTAACCACTCCAGCATTTTCAATCCTTTGGCCAAGGGGAAAAATGTGTCAGTATCTTTCTTCTTTAAATTTATTTAATAGACCTTAGACAGAAAAAAAGAAAAATTCATTAGATCATCTAGTTCATCCTGCCAATCTCTGTATTTATCATCTCATCTCGGGAAAGTACTGTAGACAGCCTCTGGGTGTTCTCTATATATAATATTGGCAGAATACGGCCCAAAGTTTTTGTTTTCTTACTACAAGTCACCAAAATAAACAAACAAAATCCCTCTGAGCTGAAACTACAAAAAACCCTCTGAGCTGAAACTAAACAAAAAGAGAACTACAACCAGCTGACCTAAAAAAGATATGCAGGAGCTGTGTATCAACTGAGTTTCCCACCCTTTCACTATTCATTTCTAACACAAAAGCTGATCTTAGTGAATTTGCAATGATGTCAGTCAGGGAAGAACAGTCCTATTTTTGGTACCAAAAGGAAAGAAACATTAAACTTTCATATCATAAAATAGCAACATTAGATTTAGAGAACATAAGAATCAAAATATTCTAATGTTTCCCTAGGTTCAGTTTAATTCATATCTGTGCCATCAGGAAAATAGGAACAAGATCACAGAGTTGTGGAATTGTTTTTGTCCCACTCCTTCCCTTTCCTTGGCAAATTGAGAAAAGAAAATTGCTTCAAATCAAGAACACTAGTATTTCTTCTTTGTTATTCAAATGGAGACTGGGACTGCTGAAAACAATTTATTTCCACATACATTTCAATCATGCAATATCAAATTTTATGAAGCAAAAAACCAAAAGAGAGCCAAACCACAGCAAATTTACATTTTTTAAAACCTGAGTATTTATATTTGCCATACAGAATATTGATTTTAATGACTGTCTCAAGTTTTTAAACGATCATAGCCCCACTTCATTGTAGCTCCAGTTAACCATAACTGTGGCTTAGACTCCTGAAAATGTTTGGTCTCACATGCCAAGAAATATACAGACCTTTTATTTGTAAAGAAGACTCATATTAACACCAATGGGGGTGAAATAAAGTTCTTGGGCAGATAAATTCTTTACATTTTGAATATTGGTTCAGTTTAAAAATGTCAGTATCGTACAAAAACTTCAATCTGCTGCTAAAAGTATCACAAAAATTATCCTTGTATATTCTGTGCAACACACACTCAGACACTTCAGCTGAACAAAACAAACTCATGAATTACAAGTTTTCCCACTGGTAAACTCTGGAACTGACAGGGTCTTGCACTGAGATAAAACCTCCATATGAAATCCTAGAATTACTTCAGCATTTCATCAAAATCATGTGGCTTCTGGACCATCAAGAGGCAGGTTTCACACCTGAGGAGCACCTCCCTCAGCCCATAAAATTTTTGCTTACCACTGAATGAGAAACTCACTCCTTGCTGGCTAAAGCGAAAAAGGCAGTAAGGACCTGCATCCAAATCCCTGTGAATTTGATAGAAAAATTCCCACTGGAATGAAGAGGCTGAGGAGGATCCAGCCCTGAGTAATTGACAATAAGCCTCCTGATTTGTATTTTAAGCCTGGTAGAGAGACTGAATTCAAAGTATTCATTGTACATGTATTAGATATGTTTAATACAATTCCAGGGCATAACTTTGATTAAGGTATTGGAAATATATGAAAGCAGAAGCTATAATATAAAACATGTACCCATTTATTTTAGTATATTCATGTGCATTCATGAATATACTAAAATATTCATGTGATAATACTTTCCTGAAGTTTCCAGACAAGCTTTAATAAAAAACAGTGATAAATGCCCCTTACTAGACGCTCTCACTGATCTCATACTAAAAAAAATGCAAAACACCAAAATACAAATTTACACCTTCAGTTTAACTTTTGCTTAAGACAACCAGGTGTTAGAGTTTCAGTTCACAAAGGCTTCTTTCCCACCAAATGTTTCTGAATGGCAATAACAAACAAAACTAAAGCAAGTCAGAATGTTTCTGTTTTCAGATGAGATCTGTCTGGTTAGGCAATTCTGAAGTTACTACGAAAGGGTTTTATTGTAAATGTTTTACCTGGTGTTGGTAAATGCTACTTTTGCTAAACTAAAAAAAAATCTGTACAGAAAGGATGCAGTCATTCTTCTATTAACAGGAACAGTCTGTGACAAAGTTTGGTAAATGTCACTCCCAAATTATATTTAACACTGATGTCTGAATATGCAGTTTAATTGGCAATATCAATTGCAAGAAAGATCAACTCTCAGCTGACCCTGAAATTGCTCCAGGTGGATCCCTACAAATCTACAAGGCCTAATTCCAAGAATTCTCAAAGAGCCAGCTGATGTCATCATAAGACCACTCCCAGTGATTTTTGAACACTCTTGGAAATCCAGAGAGGTCTCAGATAACTGCAAGCTGGCAAACATTGTCCTGATTTTCAAGAAGAGCGAGAAGGAGGAGCCCAAAAACTACAGGCCTGTCAGTCTCACTTCAGTAGCTGAGAATGTTATGAGAATATTATTCCAGGAGATATTGAAAAACACCTGAGGTGCAATGCAGTCATTGGTCCAGCATGAGATCATGAGAGGAAAGTCCTGCTTATCAAACCCCATTTCCTTTTACAACAAGGTAACCTGCCCAGGTGATCAAGGGTTTGGATTTCAGTAAAGCTTTCAATGCTGTCTCTCACAGTATCCTGGACAAAATGTCCAGCACACAGCTGGATAAATACATCATGGGCTGGGTGAGGAGCTGGCTCATGGGTTGGGCACAAACAGTGAATGGGGTGACATCAGACTGGTGACTTGTCACTAGTGGGATCCTGCAGGGTTTTGGCAGTGTGGAGTCTGCAGAGGAGGCTTCTGTGAGAAGACACCAGAAGCTGACCCCCATGTTGGACAGAGCCATTTTCATTCAGCTGCAAAATGGACCCACCACCAGAAAAAGCTGAGTCCAGCAGCAACATAAATCTCAGAGGATTGTATTTTCTTCCTTGCCATATATATTGCCAGAGCTCTCAATGCTTAACATTCTTATGTAAGACTTGAACTCTTGTCAAATCATGGCTATTTTCAAATAAAATAGGAACTAGTAGTGGAAAGAAGCCACTACCATCTATAAATATCTTTTAAACAAAATACTGTTTCTTATGTTGGTACAGTTATGACTTTAAATTTAATGTATTTTACTAGTGATAACCCTTAAAATTGTAACAATACTTAAAGCATATCTAATTGGGGTGGAAGAACTTAAGTAGCTAAAATATGTCATTCCTAAATATTAATATAATCAAATCCATAAATAGATAGATGTATACAAGAAACTGACAATGTTAGTCCTGAGAATAATTGTGAGGCAATTGAAAAGCTGCTCCAAAACAAAATAATGTTTTTATGTATGTGCAGTGTAGCCTGAATGTTGCAGTATTCTCCACATAAATCTTTCCTTTTTTTTCTAGTGTTGCTGGGAAGACACCCAAGATAAGAGAGTTTATTCCCAAAGAAATTCAATAAACTCTTTTTGTCTTGCAGTTCTGCAGAGGAAATAATTTGGTACTAACTGTATTAGAAAAAAAAAAATCCACCAGGACTGGTAAAAAATTATTAATCCTTGGGATTAGCCCATGATCTAAAGGGCAGATCATGGACATGGACTCTGTTCAGACCATCTACCAGCAGATGACATGGTCACTTATTCTAAGTAGAGTTTGTGGGCTTGAGACAGTCAGTGTCTTTAGGGTGGACTTCTTTCTCAACAATTTTATCTATCGAGGCTAAGAGTAATTCTACTGTGAGTAGACATGGTCCAGACTCTTTATAACTGTAAGGAAAACTGGGCATTTCTAGGACACATGCCATCAAAGAGAACTGGGATAAATCACTACATACAGATGCCTTTTCTACCAGAAACCAGACTTTAGTCTGGTTTAGAAACCAGCTGAGACAGATGTGTCCTTTCAGGCCAATATTCACATTCTCTTTCTACATGTCAGCCTCACTCATGAACATTGTCCAATGCAGGACAAAGTGTTGTCACCAGCTGCAGCACCATTCACTGCCTACACAGCAACTGTTTGATGCTGCACAGGAAAGTGACCTGTAAACACACACTGGTGTAACTAGAAAATGTAATGCAATACTCTTGCCTGAGACAAAAAGAAGCATTCTCAAGCAACATCACTTCCTAGCTTATTAGTGGTTTTAGGACTTCTGGAGCAGAGCATTGAAGACAATTTCTACAAACTAGAGCTGTGCATTTAAGCCATGTCATGAACTCCTGTAAATTTGCCCAGTAATTTCAACTTGTTCTGAAGTGCTAGAGCGAGTGTGACAGCAGCCTCATCAATTCTTTGGCTACCAACACTAACTTTCATTAATCTAACATTTTACATGGCCTATGATCCATGAACTTTGTAATCCTAATAACAATTTTGAAACAGCTTTGCATGTGGATATAAGTCTACAAAACAGAAAAGTCAGCCCAGTATGAAGCTAAATTCTCTGGAGTGTTTTAGAGATCAACATGAAGGAATTTTACTTCATGTCTAGGGTCTTATTAACTATTACCTTTATCTCCTGCACATCTCCTTGGGACATACAAAATTGAGGAGTGTTGGTCCCTTTTTGATGAGTTCAAACTTTGAAACTATGTGCCACACTGCCATGAGCATGTTTGTCTGCATAACTAACTTCCATTGATCAATGCAGCCAAATCTGATTTTCCAAGGAAAACATTCCTTATTACTAAATGTATATTTTGTCTGAATGCCGCTAAATAGAAACAGGAATAGGCATTCTTTGCTTTTTTGTAGAACACATATCGGGGAGGAGGGAGTTATGCAGGCCATAGTTTCTAGATGTTGATTTACCCTCGTTTTTAAAGGCATCTAAAATTGTTCCAGAATGTCTTCTTATACCTTTCCTATTAGTGCTTTAGCTGTGTACACAATTAATTAAATAAATTATGGATTTTTTTCATTTTTACGCCCATCTTTTTACTTCTTTCACTGAACTGTCATGTGTTGATATCATCTGCAGGGAAGCAGATCCTTCCTCTTTACTGGTACTAAAGGAGACATAGCTCTTCCAGGCCACACATGCCAGCATTGTTTGAAATCCAGACTACAATAAAATGTGCTCTTACATAACATAGCTTATTCTGTGCATCACCTTGTCATTGCCAACTTCATGCTGACAATCACTGATTAATCACTCAGCCCTAGTGCATGTCTGAAGTGAAGCCCAATGTGATGTCTGACTCCTTAGGAATATTTCAGAAGGACCGTGTGTTTTTTACTTTTAGCTATGATTTAGGCAAGTAAATGTGAAAATACTGTAAGATCCAAATAATATACTGTACTATTAGACTCCTAGCTGCAGTCTTATTATATTATCCTTTCCAATCTTGGCTCAAAATCCAGAGGGACTCTGGATTGCTTAATTAGTTAATTTCTGTTTTGATTGGAAAGACAAAAGTAAACCTTTTGGAAATTAATTCATCAATTCAAACTGCATAACAGGCTTTATTGAAATTCAGTCTGCAATGTTCTTAAGTCAGCCTTACCACTGAATGTTAGGACTTATCTTAATTATGGTTGGTTGTAATACTGTACTTATATTAATAATGTTCTTATGTTAAAGAGATTTTTTTGACCTTTTGCAGTGCAGAAATCAATGAGAAGTTGATAAAGCCAAGTTCATTGCTGCCTAAAGTAAAGCAAGCCTGATTTGTTTACTTACCTAAGCCTTCATCTGTCAGACCCATTCTGAAATGATTTATAGACCTCTACCCAATGAAATCATTTAAAGTAGATTAGATTCAAGGAACAATCACCTCTAATATGACAAGCTGATGGAGGCTGACAGGTAACCAAGTTGCTCTGGATGGCAAACAAGTTCCTGAAATTCTGATTAAATTAAAATATTAATGGTACCACTGGGAAAATAAGATTGAATCATGTTAGGCGAATTCAGTATTAGAAACAAAATGCAAATAGAGAATCATTCTGTGCGAAGAAAGCCAGCTGAGGTACCAAGGGAAGTTACCTCCAGTAAACGAGAGAGCAGGAAGCGAATTCAAATGAAAAGCATTGTGTCAAGAGCTCACCTTCACCTTTCTGAGGTCTCTAAAACAACAAGGCCTAACAGGCTCTGGGGTTGGTCTGAACACTTTTGAGAGGTTACATATTTATTTGGACTTGCAGCCTAGTACTAATGAACAACTCCTGCTTTCCTAAGGTTATAAGGTTATTCTTTGAAGCCCTAATCCATGATTTTTTTCCTCTTTTTTCATGTTTGCTTAGTTTCTGTTTTCAATCCTGTACATTAAGTGGCTCTGGCTGCACTATAATTGCTATATAACTAAATGTATTGACACTGCCTGCTTTGGGATCTGTATTAATTTTGACATACAGGGTAATTAAATGTGCTATGTGTCTCACGTGCATTAAAGGAACAATAGATGCCTTATCTGCCAGACATGCTGAAGTGTGCAATTACAACATGTTAAGAGCAGTTGTTTTTTGCTTCACAACACCTTTTATTAAGGTTCTTTTAAATATCTTTAGATGTTATTTAATGGCTCTGAAGTAAAAACTATCCATCACAAGTAACACTGATGGGATTTATCTCGCCTCAATTTAGACAGGGTAGACATCTTCATCTTACCTAATTGCCTAACCCCCCCATTTCAGCAGAGAGAAAGAGATGCTTATAGATTGCCAGTCAACTGGTCTGATTTTTAAAGTTGCATTTGGATTTAATAAACTGCAACCTGAACACAACCCCCACACACATTATTCGTATCTTTATGGGAGGAAGAAGCTTGGTGGAGGCAGCAGGAAACACCTAGAGGAAACACTGCACCACAGTGCCTCTAAATAGCAAAGTGACAATCTAGTTTCAGAGTACAGAGATCTTTTTTTTCCCTCAAAGGCACTCTATAAACTGTGGGTGCAGTGGTCAGTCCGGTGAGATTCATAACTAGGGAAGGAGTGTGATTAACTGGAAAATGAACCAGCAGCTACACAGCAGCAGAGAGGGAAAGCCTCCTGGGTACCCTACTGGGATGGTTAGTTTTTGCAAAAAAAAAAAAAAAATTATGCAATATGGAAGCAGTGGAAGGAAAGACAGGAGATGGATAAAGCACTGACCACAGTGAGATAAAAATGAGAAACTGAAAGTTTTTATAATCTTGTAGAGGCAGGACGGTGAAAGGTCAAGAAGAGACCAGGAGAATGTCCTAGGTAATGATCAGCTCTAAAAGGTGTTTGATGAGTTTTTTGACTGCAGAAAATTGAGCTGCTGGAGAAGTACTGGTCTGGAGACTTGGGCTACTAGAAGGACTACTTTTATTTTCTGACCTGAAAGAAAGAGGAGAAGAGGAATGTATTTATCTTTCAATGCCACAGACAATGACTATGTCAACACTCACATTGCTAATTTAAAAACCTGTTTAAATCTAACTAGACTGTTAGGATTATTGTACTGTGGACTTGCCAGTGGCAATACTAAATTGAAAACTAGCAACAATCAAAAGAACCTGAAGCAGGTTGGTCAAGCCTCGGGGACCACCAGAACAAAATGCAGCCCAAGGGAAAGAAAAGGTGTCCCATTTATCTTCAGCACATTTGCAAAATGGATAACCAGCTTGACAACTAGCATAGCAGACCTTGGAGAATGCCAGCAAAGACCATGATTTTGAGGTGACTTTTCCACTTATGTGCTCTGGTATGAAAAATCAGCCCATAAATATGTGGCTTTGAAATTATCTGCAGTTTCTCCCAGTTTGTAGGTGCTATTGTAATAGAGAGGAAGTTTAACCTTAGCAATAAAGGAGTCTTTGTGTTCTCAGCACATATGGCAGATGAAAAATAATAGTGTATAACCTATATTAAGAGCATTGCTAGATAAAATCCTACCTACTCAGAAGTTTAACTCATGTCATTAGGGAAAAGGATAATAGAGTTCTCACAATGCACATTTTATGTGTGTATCTTCCTCAGTGTCTAAAACAAATTCTCACACATCTGTGAATCATTATTTCCACAGTTCAACTACTTCTGTCTATACAATGTGGCTCTGAGACACCAGAAAATCTCCTGTGGCCAAGTGGCAAAAGTACCATGGGAAAATACTATTTTCTTCCATTCACTGTTCAGCCCATAATGATCTTGTTATTTTGTCTAAGGTTTAAAAAGAATAGGCCCAAGTCTTCATTCCCTAATGATGTTAGAAATTACTTTTCACTCAGATTTTCAGAATGTTTTAGCATGCTATCATTTCATGAGCACTTTGAAAATTATTCCATGTCCTTAGGTACCAAAACAGAGATCAGGTTCTTTGAAGTTTTCTTTTTTAAAACTTTTGACCTCTAGGTACATTTCACATTGTAGTGATGGAAGTGTGTCTGTAAGGTATTATTTCAAGTCTTGTTATATCTCTGCCATTCAGGATATTAACTACTTAGTCATTAATTTCAGCCCTATCACTGTCTGACACATATGTCATACAGGACAACTCTAAAAGTCCAGTTTCTCTTAAGTTTCAAAACTAATACAGTCTAACATTTTTGACATCCAGCTTTGGTATCACTCCACAATTAATCCATCATTATACGAAAAGGAGCAAAATATGTGTTATATAAAATTCAGGGAAAACAGAAGTGCAAGTTGGAGCTAGAAAATTTGAGCATTTCTCCAATAAAGGCTCTAGCAAGAGGGTGGAATACGATTACTGAGGGAAAAAAAATCAACGTCCTTCATCCATAAGTGCAACCAGCAAAGGGAAATAGGAATTTGAGAGAAATAAAGTTGGGTATTCATGGAAATTTCTGTTCAAACTTTCCCTCTTTCTTTTTGAACCCTGAAAATTTTAATTGGACAAAAATATCACTGACTTCAGCACTCCCTATGAATGTGCCCATGAACAAATCCTTCCTTCTCCTTTCAAGAAAGCAATATACTGACTGTATTGTAAAGCATTGACAATTCTCTCCTATATTTGTATTCTTCTTCATTTTCTCTCACTCTTTCTTTCTTTCTGTACAAATATATATATTATATATATCTGTACATGCAAACATAGCAATGTGGATGTATTTAAATGTGTAGCCATCTCTCCATATATAGCATGGATATGCCTTAATAACAACCTATCATTCTACCTAACTGTAGTGGTAGATGTTTGTATGAACTCAGATGATAATATTCCACTGCTTTTGTGCAACAGAAAACTGAAACTGTTATTTGTACTAAAAGCAATACACTCCAAAAGACCTGGTGGCCATGGCTAAATATGTATCTTTCTTTTGCCGTAGATTTGATGGTTGTCTTATATGTAAGACCTTTATGTGCAATTATAGGATAATCAAGGGTGTATAATGCCTTTTTTCTGTCCATTATACAGCACAGATTGCTAGTCTATGGTTTGCCTCATGGCTTCTATCTTTTATGCGCTCGCCTCATGCATAGACTGAAAGCATTGAAAACATGTGAGTAGCTGTTGTTGACACTGGGTAAATATGGAATCCATAGATTAAATTTCAACATCAGCTATACAGGTCTGAATTTCTTGCAGCTTTGATTCTAATGCCCTAGTAATGTTTAAGCTATCAATATTAGCTTACATAACATTCAGGCTTTGGGCCTGGTTAAGATTAAACTGCTTTCCATTCTAGCAGAAAAATTTTAGCTTTCTCCAAAATTTCAAATACTACCAGACATCTTCATGGAAATGTAAACAGAGATTTCATTTATGAACAAGTTCTGAATTTTGGCTACTTTTGTCAAAAACTCACTGACTATAGTGCATTCCAAACAAATAAGAATCAAGCGTTATTTCAAATAGCTTTTTTTTTATTTTTTGGTCTAATCTTGCCATCTTGTGATTTGCCTTGTCATTTATTCCTGGAATATCTGTGTTTTTCACATAAAATCAAGAACAGTAGCCTAGAGCTTCTTTCCTCATTGACTTCTGACCTTGATTCAAGTTCACCTTAAAGAGTGTTTCTTGATGGATCCAGAAAAGCTGATGGGGATCAATATTGGAGCTCTACAACTACTTTCTTTGGAAAAGACTCACTTAAATAAGGAAGCTTCACAGCATTTCTTAAGACAGACGGGATGTGGATCCATCTGGGCTCTTCTCTTATGACAGCTTGGAATGGGGAGCATGCCATCCCTGTTCGTCAAATGATCTACCCTCAGTTTTGCACATTATCTCAGGAATTAAAACTTGATTTTAGTTGCAGCTAGTAAGCCATAAATTCTTGTGAAAATTAAGACTGCAATTAGAACAAAGAGGTGGCATCTAAAGATGACTGGTGAGTAAAAGATTTGAGCAGAGCCATTATGCATGAAGAAATGACACATGCTTTATCAGTTGTAATTTTTTTTACAGTTTTAAATTCAAATGAGCGGTACAAATGTGGGCATACAGGCATGAGATGACATGCTCACACACCACAGCCAACTCATTGTCTGAAAGGAAAGGTCAAAGCTCCCTGTGGAAGGAGAATCTTGGGAATTGGTACTTCCTTGTTGTTCAAAGACAACAAGCTCTCAGGAGGACTGAGATTTTGGATGATACTGCCAAGTTAATGGGAGTTGGAGACAGCACCTCAAGAAGTTTCTGTGCTGCCTCAGTACAGCTTGGCCACATTCTGACTGACGGTTACCCTCCATCCCCCTGTGCCATCCCCAAAAGCATGACAGTGGGGCTTGTTCCTTCCAGAATTTGGAGTTAAATTCAATTTAGTTCAATATTATTAGGGAATTTTGATTGCAAAATCTTTGACAGTTCAGAATTTTAAAAAATACTATAATGGTCCAACTTTGAAAAGAATTATTCTCCTCAATTTAAAATTTACAAAGAAATGTTCTATTAACATCTCAGAACATGTGTTTTTCTGTCTTTTTACGAGTTATGGTTAGTGGAGGAGATGGAGGTTCCTCAAAGAACAAGAGGACTCTCTCATCGGAAAGTTTCTCAGTGCCTGCTGCACATGACTGTCTTAAAAAATTATGTGCTTAAGACAGAGCTGTGAATAAAGTTGTATGAATTCTGGAAAATGTGTTTATATCATCAATTTTCAATTTTCTCCTCTTTTCTTTGTTCTGTGCTTTATGAGTGCTTTATCCCAAACCTTAATTCTTTTGGGTGTTTTCATGAATCATGCTGATAAGTCTATTTTACCTCAAGACCTTTACTGCAACATTTGGTGGTTTTCAAATTATTTGCAAACATATTGTTATATATAGCAATATACATTGCTATTTTAGTGTAAGTATAATTTCTATGTAGTTTAACAAGTACATAATTCAGAGAAACTAACTAGAACAGCTAAGGTTAAGCTTCTGGTTGCAAAAACCTATAGTTGTATATTTCAGTGAGATTCTCTAGCAGAATAAAATTAAATCCCTTTTTTGCATTAGTTAACCAAATTGTAAGCTTAGCTACATTTATCTTTAAAGTGAGCCCTGATCTGGTTATCATATTAATAGAGGTCTGTGTGGGAAAACAACTTCCTTAGAAAATGGGAATATGACCTTTAATTTGTAAACAACATTCTCCTTTGTTCCTAGTCTTTGACTTGTAGCGATGTCTAGAATGACTGATTTTATCTAACTGAATTCACTTAATTGTTGAGATTTCATACTTCACCTTGATGATTTTGTTATTTTACATTTGCTGGGGAATATCACACCACAGGAGTTAGATGTGGTATGAGTCAGATTCTGCTACTACTATGTATAATGATTGACTGATTAAAAAATATTTATTTCTGGATTTATTGATTGATCTTCATAGAGATTCTTGTCTTCATTATTCCATATCTTAAGATAAATAAACTTTTATGTGTTCTTTCCTCTCTGTGTGGATCTGGGATACTTTCAGTCATGCAAGCATATCTTGATTATTTCTTTCAAATATTTATTGCCGTTTTATATAGCATTTTCTTCCAACTTTCATGAGGCAACAACAGTTGCTGTCTTCCAGCTGGTATGATCTGTTCCCTAAGCAAGCTGGTTTTCTGATAACATCGACACTGATTGTAATTGTGTGTCATGTCATCATTTGTTTGTTACTGCTCTTTCTAATGATGGGTTTTTTCCAGCCACACTCCCAAGAAAGTAGGAGAACTGATCAGACTGACATGCTTGGCCAGATACTGCATTTCTGCAGGCAGCCTGGGGCTTTTTTCAGTACCCATCTCTCCACTACTCCCAGCTGGTGTTGCTCAATAAACTGCGGGCACTAAAACTACCTCTTAGGTTAGTTCCTTCTCTGTTGCCCTTAGTCGTGCCATGTCAGTTTGGACACAGGGAGGTGGCATCACATCAGTGCCCACTGAAGAGACCCTTGCCTGGGCACAGAGCGCTGTGCATCAGGGATGACCAAGCCAGAAACAGATGACAGCCCCAGGGGGACAGGCATCCTTCTGTGGCAGGGCTGACAGCTCTCTCCCCATGGAGAGCTGGGCTGGCATGACTGGTTCAAAACAGCTGACTGAGGTCATTGATGGTGGCCCAGCTTTGTGCCCAGTTGCTCTGCTGAGGATGACAGCAGTGAAAGAGCTTTTTGCAGGGGTCTTTCAGCCCAGTGTTGGTACCTGACACCCAGCCTGTGCCTACACTGCCCTGCCCCTCAGTGCACTGCCCTCCCAGAGTGGAGGAGGCATAACTTCACGGAATAGCCGAAGCTGGAAGGGATCTTCCCCAAAACCAGTGGAGAGCTCCCACCTTCTATAGGCAAATCCTGTCCCACAGCTGGTTAATTAAACCAAGTGGTTAATTAAGTTGTGTTGCATTGCCCTGCCATGAACCCAAACAGCCACCCACTACTGGTCCTTCAGTCCCAGACTAACAGCTGAATCTCATGCCCCACATCCTGTTTGTGCTGCTAGTGTATTTTCTGTTATTTAAACTATTGAATGTTGATTATTGTGATCTTGCCATGAATACACGAGCTGACCTGAGAACTATGAGTCACCCTTTAAATACACTGTCAAATACACTTTAAATACACTGTCAAAGTAATACTCTCATAATAGAAGAACATAATCCATTCCTCTACTCCAAGATCAATGATATGTAAAATACACTTAATAGACACTTTGCTATTTCTCAAAAGTATCCAGAAGCAGAAGTTGCTTTAGCCTGTGTCCTACTGAACCAATAACTTTCACCAGCCTTTTTCCCCATCTGCTCACTGGTTGCTCCAGAATTCTTGGGGCAGAGCTTGTGCTTTCACACTGTCTATGCACTGTATAAAGGGACTTCATGTTCTCATAGGTATGGCAGAAGAGGCATAGCTCTGACCCTCCCTAGTTATCATTTTATCTCAGTTGGGAATAAACCTCTGCCAGCAGTACTTGTTCAGTCAGCAGCTGTGGGATTCTCATGTAGAAGACAAACTGGAGAAGCCCAGTCCCACTCCATGGAACCAGGGATATACACTCTGTACTCTCCTTACCCTGGCTCACAGGTTTTGGATTCTTTTTTCTCTTTTCCTTTTTAAGTTACATTTTGCATTCAGGAAAACCAGATTTTATTTGAGTGGGGTTCAGATGAAAAGGCTGGGTACATCACAGTTATCTTGAAATTCTAGTCTACAGACATTTTTGCACTTGGCTGGTGCTTATTGCAAGGGCAAAGTGGAATAGTCTCTAGGCTTCATTGCAATATAAACATCAAATTCTATTATCAGCAGTCTCAGCATGGTTTTACATTATAAAATATAGACTATAGCTGCAATAATAACTGTAGAAATATAGAATGTATAAGCAATAAATATAAACATAACTGAGGAAGCAGCTATTATATCCATCTCCGCAGAATTCAAATCAGTTTCCTACCAACTTTGTCCATTGTTTTCCATGACCCTGTACCTGATCTTATGCAATGGCTACATTCATCATAATGAGTCCAAATGTTCTGGAAATATCTTCTTGTCCAGATGAGGAACATTTGTTAAGAAGCAGGTATATGAAATACATATATTTATATATCTGTGTGTATGCTGAAAGGTAAAATATTCATAACCCACTGAAGAAAGCTTAGGCCTTTCTTAAAATAGGGTAGCTTTAATGAAAATAACTGTGATATGAACTTTGCTTCCAGCTTCCTTTGGTAGATTAAAGGAAAAGCATAGACATAAATATATTAACATGTTATTAGTGTTTATTGTTGAAATATGTATATATGAGATGTGCTCCTTCATACATTATGTAATGTCTAAATTACACAAATGTGGGGGAGTTTAATAAGTACCCCACATGGTTTCATCTTTTTTATGTAATTTTGCCACATTCTAAATTAAGCAAGCAAAAGTCACTGCTTTTATTCATTATAAAAATTGCTTTACATGTGAAAGCAGGTGAATAGTAACACAATGGAAATATTGTAGGTAACATTGCATTACAATCATTGATTTTTTTCCCTTAACAAAGCAGGGTGAATGGAGAACTGAAGAAAAACTATGATGAAAAATGGTACAAATGCCCAACAGAGGAGAAATAAGTAGGCTGATTATCAGTAAATCTGTGATTAAAATATGCTGTCTATAGAAGGTAAATTATTTGCTGTCAATATCTTTTCTTTTTTTTAAAATCACTTTATCCCAAGCAGTACATTTATTGAGCCATGGTGGTGATTGCTGGATTGGTGACAGAGGCTTAGCCAAGCTCTGGGCAAGAATTGAAGGAGATATCTGGAATGTTGCAGGATAGAACTGAAAAAAGAAAATGCTGTCTTGAAGCTGTAGTTGGTTGACTCTGCCCAGATGCCAGGCACCCACCAAAGGTGCTCTCTCACTAACCCCGACACTGGACAGCAGAGAGAAAATATAACAAAAGGTTCATGAGCTGAGATAAGACCAGGAAAGATCACTCATCAAATGCCATCAAAGGCAAAACAGGCCCAACTTCGAGATACAAAGTGAATTTATTACTAACAAAATCAGAGCAGGAACTGAGCAACAACTTTTGTTTTTCTTTCATCTTAAATATGTTAGCACCGTTTCTAATTGGCCAGCCTTGGCCAGCAGCATGTCCATCTTCAAAGCCCAGAGGGATTGGGTCTGCAGGACATGGAGGAAGCTTCTGGCAGCTTCTCACAGAAGCCACCCCCATAGCCTTCCCCCTCATGCTGCCCCACTACCGAAAGCCAGGCCATGCAAACCCAATACAGACGCTAATGCTGCATGGAGCACAATAAAAATTTTCCTTGATGGCAACTTCAGAGTTTGGAGCACTCTGCAACAACTCTTAGGAAATTCTAAGCATGTCAACTAGTATTGTTATTTATTTATTGTTTTGGTAGACATCTTTCAATGCAGTAGACCTGACAAAACATACGCTTCTCACAACACTGGGAGGGATGGAAAAGGGAATATTAGTAAATTTAACACATACAAATATATGTCCATTCTTTCTTATTAAATTGATTTGTAGCTGTAAGCATTTAGGAACTTCACAGAAGAGCTGTTTCAAATAAAATTGGCTCTGTTGTGTCAGAGAATTTACATACCAACTGATGTGGGAACTCAAATCAGACAGTGTTTGGCCATTGGTTCCAGTGAAAACACAAAGGTGCTTTTGTACTTCCCCCTACTGCCTCCAGTTCTGGCCTCGGATACCCACAGAAAACCAAAATGAGAGTCAAGGTGTCTCATCTCTGTGTTATAAAGACACTTTTGCTAATCTGAAACCCACACTTTCTAAGAAAAAACTAGTTATTTTGGTACCAAAACTCTAGATGCAAAACTCAGTCTTTGGATTCACATTGTAGCTCTCTTTTTGATTTCAGAGGTCATACAGGCTATGGAAATTGTACAGAATATTCAGAATAAACTCCAGGACAAAATAATAATTTGGTTAAAAAATGAGTTAATATTTATTGCCTTTGCAATCTGTCATGATTTCAGAAATGTGGCTTGTGCTACATGTCCCAAACTTGGCATAATCACTAGGCTAATGCAAGCACCAGGAATTTTATTTTCAAGACATAATGTAGTTTGTTTCTAATTCTTGACTGACTTGCTGTCCTTAAACCACCTGGCACGAATCAAGTGACAAACTCAAGGCAGCATCTGAGAAAAAATTGGGAAAGCAAAGCTGCCTACAAAAAAATCCCCTCTGAATTTGCTGAAGTCACTCAAAGCATTTAGACAAGATTTCCTCCTTATTTCTCTTTTTCTTGAATATAATCAGCTAGTGGAATTATGTCCTCTTCTGCTGGGGTGGTTCTGTGGAAGTTTGATGTCTCAGATCAAAGGAAACCGGAGGTGTAGAATTAGCTAATATTTTAAAAATAAATATCAGTAGAACTTTTTAATTATTGTAAGAAGTTGTTTCACTTAGAATTTATTATAAAGTCTTAGACTAGTGATCTTTTCCTTTCTGTGTCACAGTCCCCCCCATGTCTATTAATCTCAAGGCTCAAACACTCTCACTGTTAAACTCCTGCTAAGGAAATTGGATGATTGGAGGGCATTGGTTGGGAATATTGTGAAATGTTTCAGCCATCCGTTTTCTCTACAGTGACAGAAAAAAAATTTTGTTCTGCTATAAAACTGCCTAAAAGTTCATCCTGAGGGTGGTGGGGTGATGTCATATGCAGATGTGACAAAATAATATCTTTGAAGGCAAAAATGTTACGTGAATCACAGAGGAATCTGAAAAGCTTACAGGATCGTGAGTGAAGTGGTTTCAGTGGCTGCTGAGGGATAAAGAAAGGTGTGGAGGTGAAGACTGAGGATGATACACAGCTCTTAGCTGCCCGTGAGAAGGGACAGGCAGTACCTTAGGTCTGTTTCATCTTGTTAAAATCACCATGTCACAAGGGATGAAGAAGTTAAAGATGGTGCCTCCTCTGGTTTGAGTGTTTCTTCACAACTCAGGTACTATCCACCAGGGCAGCTGAGCCTCGAGGAGCCTCACCCCAGTTGAGGGTGGCACTTCTAGAGCAGCTTAGGACAGGGACTGTGGCTCTGAAACTCAGTATGTGGGAAAGCAAACAGCAGGATTGATGTAGGTACCCTTTCAAATGAGCCCCAGAGAAAGCAGACCTTACTGCAAGTAAGGGTTACTCAACGTGGAAGAATATAAGAGAAATTCTAATAATCTTCACTGTGCACAAGAGTTTACAAGGCCTACGAAAGAAGAAGGGAAAGAGTAATAAGTTGCTAGAATAGCTGCAAAGAGGGATTGCTCAAAGATGCCACTAAAAAAAATACCTGCACAATAATTAATTAAGCTTCAAAATGTCCCTCTGAGGTAGGTAAGTATTATTAAACTAGAATATACAGAATTAATTAAGGTTTGAAGGGAAAAGAAAGGGCAGGAAAAAAAGAAAAAAAGCTGAACAAATTAATGCTAGCCAAAGGGGTAAGGAGAATAAGACTCCTACAGACAGAATCAAGGAAGAAACATATCGTGGGAGGAAAACATACTCATTAATAATGGAGCCATTATTGGAACTGATTGCCAATGCTTTCTTCGTTATTGGAACTGATTGCCAATGGCTCCCTAAGGGAGGGCAAAGATGCCAGACTCTTTGCAGGGAGCAGGAGGAGGGAAGGACATTACCTCCTTGCTTAGCTTATCTTTTCCTTTGCACTGACATTGTGCCAAGCAATCACCTCATTTTCAGACTTTCTTTGGGAAGTGTCTAAAGGAAGGCTGTAGAGATGCAGACTTGGGACACCTGCCCAGTGTCTCTGGGATTCTCTCCCTTAGTGTCAAAACCCACCCCCGTAGCACAATATTAAACATTTTCATGGAGTTTCATGGTTGCTGCCAATCTAATTCTATTAGCTATCACTGCCAAGGGAAGAGAATTGCCACACCCACATCCCTTTGAATTCCAATGATAAGCTATTTCATCATGTCTGGAAGTCCAAGCACCCCCATTAAAAATTAAAATAAAAAAAAAAAAACAACCTTAAACCAAAATCCTATATTGGATTTTCTTGGTAAAATGAGACAAACCCAGTGTAACAGTCACTGTCACATAATATCCTGAAAAAGGAAAAACAAAAAAGTCTACTTAGTATGATGCTTCTAAAAAAATGTGCTGGATCTAGCTGTGATGGAGTTATTTTTCTTCATAGCAGCCTGTACGTGCTGTATTTTAAATTTGTTGATAATATACTGTTAAGGAGCAGTGCTTGCTTAGTACAAGAGTCTTCTTTCCTCATATCTGCTTCTCCCAGAAGAAGGCTGGGGATGGGCAAAAATCTGAGGTCTAAATGAAACAGTGGACAAGTACTTGTTGAAGATGGCCAACTCGCTAATAGCCATGAAGAAAAAGCAGAGGCATTCGAGAGGAATGCATTTTTTGCCTCAGTCTTCAATAATTCTGATAGACACTGGGTGCTCAGTCCCCTGAGTCAGTGTCTAACAGTGATTTTACATTGAAATTGCAAGGGACCAGTTATATCAGATGAATGTTCAGGAGTACATGGGGCCTAATGGGAATAATCCCAGAGTACTGAAGTCAGCAGATGCTGTAGCAGAACCCTTCTTGATCAAGGTCAAGGTCTTGGGAACCTGAGAATGTCCCTGCTGGCTGGCAGCTTGTCAGTGTTATTCCAGTTTAGAGAAAGAGCATGAAGAAAGACACAGAGAAACACAGACCTGTTAGTCTAACCTCAGATCATGGAAAAAAATACAGAAAAGATTATACTGGGTACTGTTGAGAGGCATTTAAAGAGCAATACAATCATCAGGCACAGCCAACAGGGGCTCACAGTGGGAAAGTCCCATTTAACTAATTTGATATCCTTCTATGATAAAGTCACATCTCCTCATGGATGAAGGGAAGGTAGCAAATGTAGTTTTTATGGATCCTAAGAAGGCTTTTGATACTGTTCCTCACAGCATGGACAAGCTGTCCAGCTGTGGGATGAGCAGGCTCACAGGGCACTGGGTGAACACCTGGCTGAAGGGCAGAGCCCAGAGGGCTGCAGTGAATGGGGTTACAGCTGACTGGCAACTGGTCATCAGCTGACTCTGGCTTTGTCCAATTTAGAGAAAAGGAGGCTGAGGGGAGACCTCAGTTTCTCTACAGCTTCATGAGAATCGGAAGTAGAAAGTAAGGCACTAACCTCTACTTCTAGAGATGCAATAGCAGGACATGTGGGAATGGTTCAAAACTGTACCAGAGGAGCTTAGACTGGATATTAGGAGACATTTCATAACTGAGACAGTGATCAAACACTGGAACAGGCTTCCTAGGGAAGTTATTGGTGTCCCTAGACCATCAGTGTTTAAGAGACATTTGGACAATGCCCTTAATAACTTTTTGTAAGCCCTGGAATAGTCAGGTAGTTGGATTGGGTGTTCATTGTTGGTCGCTTACAACAGATATATTCTAGTCTAGTCCACTTTTTTCCCTTAAAAATTGTCCCAAAGCCAAAATATTCTTATGAATATGTTTGCAGCTCAGAGTTGTTTTACACACGTGAGCAAACAAACAGCAGCTCATTTTTTTGCAAGCAGTTTGCTGCAAATGCTTATTTAGGGAATTCATTATTCACAAATCATGTTTTGATGTTTGTAATCACTCACCTACTTACGCACTCAGATGCCACAATGATAATTAGGAAGATATTGTTTCTTTTCCCCAACTGGATGACCTAACATGAATAGACAGAAGTGGTGCCTCAGCAAATCACTGGGGCACATTATTCTCTCAGGGAACATGTGGAGAAACAGAGAAAGATAAAGGTAGTCTGAGTCAAATAGAATTGCATGTTTGTGGTGTTTTCATATTTGTCTTCATTCACAAATAAATTGAAACAAAATTTGAAAGTTTTTAAATTTCAAGAAATATGTAAGAGCTGTTCAGATTATTTTCAACTATGCAGTATGTTTTGTAGGTTTTTTACAGTATAATTATAATCATGGAAAGTGTCATCCAGGGTTTGACTGTATAAGTACAGCTTTCCAAAATATCCAGACAACTCTAACACTTCTGATTGCCTGAAATCTCTCTGGGGAATGAAAATATGTGATAAATTCTTTATTATTTAATTTTAAAATATTAATATGCTTGCAGGTAACAAAAATTTGTGAAGATAAATCTTGATTATTGATATCAGAAAAGTTGTACTAGAGCTCCTATAGCTTGTACTGTCAGATCTTTACAAATCTGCAGAATCCTAAAAGACAAATAATTGTGCCTTTGTATAGGACACATACTTTGAAAAGCACAGAGTAATAACATATATTTTTGGTGCTGTTCAGTTTTTGGTCTAAGGGAGTGAAGAAGTAGATCCTTTAGTTCTAATAAATTAAATATTTTTGTTAACTAAATAAAATGTGGATATTTCTGCTTTCTGTTACCCGAAAGATCATTCAACTCCCAAGGAAGATAGCACTTCTAACCACAAAACAGACACATTTTTTAAAGAGTCTAAAAAATCCTCTTTTAACATCTATATTCTTCTTTGGATTTCTATTTTATTTTAAAAAAACACATCTAAAAGTCAGTTCTTCTTTATGCTGATTTTTCACAGCATTAGTTGAGTTGCAAGTTGTAAATACCCTTCATAGAGTTTATTGTAGAACAGGGAAGCACACACTTGAGACATAGACAAACAACAAGACTTTATTATCAAATCAAAAGGGCCCCCATACAAGAAACCCATGTGATGTAATTAGGATCTTTTTTCAGGGAAGGACCTTCGTCAGGTATTCCTGGTTTACTGAGGTTTGATTTTGAAAGAAGGAAAGGATGTTCTTTTTAGAAGTGGAGAGGTAAGCATGGATGTGTTATCAGAGCCATAAGCGATGTCATAAAAGCTGAATTTCTTCCATTCATTCCTCAGAAAACTCACAGTTTCAGCATTTATGAAGTTATTTCTGGAAAATGCTTTTTTTGCATTCATATACTAAAGATTTTAAAGAAAAAACAAACACTGGAAAATATTCTACAGAAGACATTGGTTACTTTGGTCTAGCTGATGTTTCCAGGAAAGAATGCAAATTGTAGCTGTATCTTAAAAACCGGATATTAGCAGTTTCTCTTTGAAAATTCTAGCTGCAAATCTTTGTACAATTCTGGCAGTGTTTGCCTAACACCCTTACAATATCAGTAATGGCATGTCTTAGGTGCAGTACATAAGGGTCCTGTAGAGTGCTGCAGCTGATTCTTAGCAAGTCTTTTAAGAAAAAGAGCTTCATAATAACTGCAGTAATATTCATATTAGTGTAGCAATATTTATGCAGCTATTTTTAGTCTTATTACGTGCATAAACCTACAATTACTTTTAGAAATTCTGTTAAGAAAAAGAAATCTTCAGTGACTTTTCAGTTTCTATAGTGACTCTTTGAGCTTAATTAAGCTGAAAATAAATTTTTGAAACTAGCTGGCTCATATAGTACAAATCTGGTTAGGCATTTAAACCAGAATTCCAGTTCTTATTAAACTCTGAAACTAAAATGATGTAACAGGAAACAGTCTGGTTAAAACAGCTAATAGCAAGAGGTAAAACTAACTTTGAAAATATTTCAGAGGTTTTCTGCCTCCTTGGAAAAGGCAGTTGGAGTAGAATGTGTATGCTCTTGACATTCGGCGCATCCAGAATATTTGAGTCAAACCCAGGAAAGCGGTGAGCCAAAGGAAGCATAAGGAAGAACACATCCCCATCAGATCCAGACAAGCCTGAAGGAAGTACATGTTCCTCTTTCTATGATTAACTGAAGGAAACACTCTTAATTGCACAAGCAATGATTTCTAGGCCTCTCCACAACAGGATTTTTTCTATTTATTTTTCTGACAAGCAGCTACTGGGCAACTTACAAAAAGGTGAGCAGTAGGAGAATTAACTGTTAGTGCTGCTTCTGCAGTGTGATGATGGCAAAGAAAAGCTTTCAGGAAAATTAAGTTGTGAATTTTAATAAAAATGTAATGTATTTATTTTTGTTTGACAGATTTAATGGACCACAGAGATATTGAAATTTAAAATTCTTACAGTGTTTGTTTATCCAGTGTGTCCAACAGGACAGAGTAAAGAATAAAGGATGGTAATAGGAACACAGTGAGTTTTTATTTGATATTAGTTTGTTACATATATGTGAATGTCAATCTCAAGGTAGCTCTGAACAGATCTAATCTTAGTGCCTGAATTAAACAGTCTCTTTTCTTTCTCTTCCAGAGGAAATGTGTGTGGGTATCCTTCCACTCTAAAAGTCTTAGAAGAGCAGATGCCAACGTGATCATTTTGGAAGAAGTCCACATGTTGCCTTTTGCAATATTTCTACCCTGCTCCTCTTCTACAGACAAATAAAAATTATACTAAATTTTTAGTCTCTTTATCATTTGAACCTAATTTCCTTTTTTTTTTTTTTTTTTTTTTGTAGCCTTGAATAGATGTGCTAATTCCTATCTATGCTTGTAAAATGAGTTTTCTGAAGTATTTTGTGAACTGTGTGCTGACATCCCACGGACACAGTCATGCACCACAGATTTGGAAACAAAACTAAACAATGTCCAGGTTTCCAAGTGAGCTTTATGTATAGTTTACCTTGACATAAAAGTATAGTTTGCAGAGAAAGAAAAAAAAGTCAAAAACTATGTAAAAATTAGTGAGCAGTGTTGCACTACACAAACCGTGCTCAGTCATCAATTACATTATTTTTTGCCCAGCTATAATTACTTTAGCTGTCTCTAATAAAATAAGAGTTCTCCACAGAGATACTCAGAGACTAGTGTATGAACATTGTTACCATAAATTTTGCATGTGCAAGTTTATTTTATTTAAGTAGATTACATATTGTGTCCTTATTTTCCTTTCTTACCTCTCTAACATAATTATAACAGGGTGTAAATTCACTCAGATCCCTGGTTACAATGGATGGAACACAATGAAATAAACAGAAGTGAGATTAAATAAAGTAAATGCCCAGATGATGCTATAGCAAACAAGAGACACGGAACTGATCCATAACTTTTCAAGAAATATAGTTTAGAAAGTAAATGGAAAATATTATTTCTTGGTTTCTCCCATGCCAAGGACATATAAATATAGTCAGCTCAAAATTAAGGCTATTGTAATTGGGAATGAAATAATGGAAGCTAGGCCAAAGAGGTCATGAGCAAGACATAAGTTTTCACAAATGTAGTCTTGTATTCTTTTGCTACTCCATTTCATTTAACCTGCCAATAAGTCAATGTATCCTGGATGACTGAAATGGTCCAGGGTGTTGCCTTTAATCACTGCTCCTCCACGCACTTGGGTAACACCAGGAAAGATAACCAAAGTTCAGCTCTGAGCAGAGCACAGTGCTTGATGACTGGATAACTCCAGACAGTAAAGGAAGCAGAGAGTTAGAACCAATCAACAGAAAACAATAAGGGGGGAAGTACCTGTACTTCCACCCTTCTTCAGGGCTACTCTTCTAAAACCGACCTTAAAGAAAAGTTTTCTTCACTAAAACCCCAACCCCAGGATCCTTTGCAAGAATAAGCCCCTGCCATTAATCTCTGATAGCACAGAGACAAGACCACTTTTCTTTCTTTTCTGAAGTAAATTAGAAACTGCTTTTGTGGGAGACAGCTTTAACTGCCTTCTCAGCTAAGCAGTTTCAGGCATTCATGACTTTCATTCATTCATTCATTCATTCATTCATTCATTCATTCATTCATTCACATTTTTACTCCTAAAATAACAACCTACCTAGATAAAAGATTCTGGGATGTTCCTCCCAAAGCTCACCTATCTGCTCTTAGGAACAGATGCCTAGCAGGTGGGTCAACAGAGGGCTAGTAGAAATGCCTGAAATGTGGACCCCATTTCCAGCTGTTCAGCTGAAGACCCATCATCTGAAAACCTGGCTAGGTCAGTGACAAGTTTGTATTCTCTTAGAGTCTAAAATGCATCTAATTCACACCTCAAAGTCTCTGCTTATTTTAAGTCTCTGAAGAGGGATCTGGACAGGCTGGATTGATGAGTTTCAGCCAGTGATATGAGGTTCAGTAAGGTTAATGCCAAGTCCTGTATTTCGATGACAACAATGCCACACAAAGCTAAAGGCTGAGGGAAGAGTAGCTGGAAAGCAGCACAGCAGAAAAGGACCTGGAAGTGCTGCTCAACAGCTGCTGAACATGAGCCAGTGTGTGCCCAGGTGGCCAAGAAGGCAAATGGCATCCTGGCCTGCATCAGCAGTAATGTGGCAAGCAGGAGCAAGGCAGTCACCATCCTGCTGTACTTGTCACTGGTGAGGCCATGCCTTGAGTGCTGTGTCCTGTCCTAGGCCCCTCACTGCAACAAGGGCATTGAGGTGCTGGAGCAAGGCCAGAGAACAGCAAAGATGGAGAGTCTAGAGAGTGAGTTCTGTGAGAAGAGGCTGAGGGACCTGAGGGTGTTTAACCCTGAGAAAAGAAGGTTCAGGGGTGACCTTACTGCTCTCTACAACCACCTGAAAGGAGGCTGTAGCCAGGCACAGGTCAGCCTCTTCTCCCAGCAACATGACAAGAGGAAATGGCCTCAAGCTGCCAAAGAGGAGGTTCAGGTTAAACATCAGGAAGTGTTTATTCACTGAAAGGTTTGTTAAACTTTGAAATTAAATGCTCAGGGAAGTGGTGGAGTCATCATCCCTGGAAGTATTCAACAAAAATGACTGAACTTGGCATTTAGTGCTGTTGTTTAGTAAATCTGGTGGTATTTGGACAGAGGTTGAACTCGATGATCTTAGGGTTCTTTTCCAATCTTACAAATCTTTGCAATCCAACAAATCAATTCTATTCTAAAACACCAGTCTGGTGAGGACTGTCCCTTCCAGAATATCTGGTGAACAGATATATATATATGTATCTCATATATTTATTAAAATAATGCTGGAAGTAGTAGTCAGGAGAGGAGTAGTCAGGACTTGTGAGCTGAGCAGGAATATCTCTGTTCACATGAAAGTCATTCAAACAAATAACTGCTGCTGTTCTATTATTCACAAGCATTGAGTTAAACTGGTGTCTGGCCAATAGTGTGAAAATAGCTGTAGTCTTCAGTGTGCTGTCTCATATACAAAAAATGTACATATACGAAGTGAATTTATTTAAATGCATTGGTCTCCATTTTTAGTCATTGCTATCACTATTTCATGACAGCCATTTGTCACAAATAATTTAGCAGATGCATATGTGTTCTCTCAGCCCTAACTGTAAAGGACACATTAAGATCTTGGTAATAGCCTGTGTGCCACAATTTTTGGGAACAAATCCATTCCTATGCCATATTATATTAAACAGTGTTCCATTAATGATGTTATATAATTAGTCACACCAACTCTCATAATAAGTTACTACAGTTGTAACAGTAGATATAGTTATAGAAAGGATCCTTTCCTGACTTAAAAACATATTTTGGTTGCAGACAAAATGGTTAACTCCTAAGTTGGACACCAGAATCATATATTCTTTCTTATAAATTGTCGCATCTAGGAACAGTAAGCAAAGATTAACTGTTTCCTTAAAATACTACCCTAATTTAGAAAATTTGAAATTGGTAAAATGAAATTTTTAGAAAGAAATGCTACAAGAGCTCTGTAAACTACCTATCCAGGGAAACTTCTAAAGATTTTAAAAATGCTCATTTTCCACAAGTGGACAGAAAATATTTTAAAATCCCTACCCGAACAAACAAAGAAGTGAAATGGAGAATTATCAATAAAAGTTACCAAGATGCTCATTCAGAGAGATTTGAACTTGCTTCTTGCATGTGGGAGGTAAAATCCCTTAAAGGTTGCTGTGAGGAAGTGCCTAACTTTCTTGAACTTCTGAAGGTGAGGAACATTTCCTGACAAAAGTTCATCTGAAATAGTTACACATTCATTCAAAAAATTTACTATGTTGCTCAGCAATTCCCAAACAAAAAATGGCCTTGTTCAAGCTGAGCCTGAATCCCTGAGTACAATAGAAAAGCACCATTTACTGCTGAGATGCAAAAAAGCATGTAAAATCTCAGTGACATCCTGATGAAGATGACAGCATTAACAAAGAAGAACAGACTATATTATACACCACTGCCACCTTATTCTTCAGGAAAGTCCCATAGAAATGTTAAAAACCTACTAAGACTACTAGGAAAAGGAAATCTGCAATTATTAATAGATTTGGGTTTATTTTCCCTAATATTTCTTAATCTTCTTCCAGTGTTTTGCTTGCAGGAGAGCAGGGCAAACCAATTAATGCTTCCATTCTATAGTAGCATTGATATACCCAGAAAAATGCAGGTTTGTGTTGGAGAGTGACAGCATGTGGAGGCTAGCAATGTTCTCAAAGAATTGGTGAGGCAAATGAAGAGTGAGAAATGGATGGCAGCAAATTCCAGACTTACATCCTATGTTTGTGCCACAGTGATCACCAGTTATCCTTTCATTTCCAATCCAACACTGATCTCCCCTAAGTTTATCCTGAAAATATTTAGGTGTAATGTACTGATGTTTATTATAAATTTATGTTTCCATTTAACTAAACATGTTAATTCAGGAAATGTACAGATTTTTTTCAAAATTCTAAGTTTCCTGTACTTGCTACAATGGAAGAACAGTATCCAGAGGGAGAGGCTAATCCTGGGATACTGGTGTATATCACCTGTACATGTAAACCAATGTATTATGTAAAGCCAAAAGTGAATAATTTTTCCTGTCATTTTGATGTTTTAAAGATTGTTCATAGGCAATTTGGCAACTCCTATTTGACTTCAGCAACATTTAACCATAGCAAGGCTACTCTGAGAGAGGAACCTGGGCAAAAGTAATGAGATATAAACCTCTATCCAATTTGGTTTTGAGAGTACTAGTGTTTATAGAAAACTAGTTTTTCTTATTTGTTACTTCATCTCGGTCTTCTGGAAAAAGAAAAGAAGAAGCATCAATAATGTTAAATTGTACTAGAAGGAGTCTGAATTGTCAGATAAGATACTGCATCATGATGGTTGCTTCTTTAGTAAATAAAATAATAGTATTCATGTAGACTCATACGTAGACTCATTATTTTCTGAAATGTTTGCACTGTGGCACCATGAAAAAAAGAGGAAGCCCAGCTGAGAAGTGGAGGCTCACAATATGTCTGTACTCTCTCAGCTGCTCTTTCTCTAATGCCTGCCCTAAGAAAAGATGTTCTTTTTATTCCTATCTTCACTTGTAGATGTTCAATATTTAGTGACAATATAATGAACATCATACATTACAAACTAGCAGCCACATATGGTGCTGGAGAGCTCGGCTGAAGTTTGTTCCCCAAGGACTTTGACTGACCACTCTGCTAGCACTAACAAATGGTGGCATATTTTTGTGACTGGCATTTAAGTCCTTGTGGGGCTGATCTAAGAACAGTAAACTAATTTTTAACAAGTGACCTAAGTTACATTTGAATTCAGTCCTCCAGAAAAGTAAATACCAGAACATTAAATTGCACCAGATTTTAGTCTGTAAAGTGGGTTCTCAATGACTGACTGGTGATCAAAATCTAATTACTCTGTATAGTGAGCCTAGCATGTTTCATTTTGTTTGTTAAATCATGAAATTATACCCCAGATATTCTGCACTCCTGCAGTATGCCTTTTGAACACAGTACTGCTGTAGTTTGAGTAACCATTCTCACTAGACTTTGCTTAATAGACCTTATATTTTATGTTTTGAATGAACAACTCATACAGGGTTGAGCCAAGGGCTTAATCACTCTTAATACAATAAAGCAGCACTTTAAAATATTATTAACCTCATCTGTCTAGATTTGGAACTAATAGACCATTGTGTGTGTATTGTCTTTATCCCTGCCAGTTATGTACATATTTATTAATCCACTCTTCCAGAGGAAAAATTTCTAAAGGAAAACCAACAGTAACCTTCAAGTGAGCGGGCACAGGTTAGGAGGGCACTAATTAAATGTCAGACTTGACAGATTAAAATTATGAAATTTAAAATCACCGTGGAGCTCTTTGTCATTGTCAAATTAGGAGTCAGTGTGATGAGGAGCATGGAAGTGAATGGTTTAATGGATTGAATGGGAATGTGGCTTAGCAGCAGCCTTTTCTTGAATTCAGATCAGCCTGTAGTTCAGATCAAAGGCTGCTAGTTCAATTTCACATTCAAAAAGAGTTGTAGCTTACCTGCATCAGTAATGGATGTGTATATATATATGTAGGCTTAAAGGAAAAAAAATGGAAAAAAAAATTGAAGACAAATACTTTTCATGAAAAATAATTTTTGGAGATTATCTATGTATTTAGATTAGGAGAGCAACATCATTTTCCTATTATTTGATTATGATGTGTTTAATGAGATTTTAAAGTCAAAGTGCTCATGAACTGCTCATTATGTTCTTTAGAAAGGAACTTTTCTGCTTAAAAAAGTGAAAGATAGGAAATGTTTAGTGCTGGATAGGCTATGTTAAAGGAAAGAAGACCAAATTCCAGTGAGCAGGCCACATCCTGACAATACTTGTACTAATATACACTGGCAAAAATGCTGCTGACTTCATCAGCATTTGCACCATGAATTATATTGAATAAAATGAAAAAGGGAATAAATAAAATGTCATGGACCAAAACACTGATTAGATGTAAGTTTGCTTTATGGAGGGATGCACTTAAATTGTTGATATTGTTAGATGTTTCATTTGCACACACACATATATATGCACAGATGTACAGACCTAAACATTTTTGTATGTAAAAGTGTATGCAATGTCTTACAGACCTCAGTCAAAGAAAATCTAGGGATCTGACTCATGTAAATTAAATCAATTATGTATGAAATTAAAACATTTCCCCTTATTTGGTCATTATTACTATGTTCATAAAATTTGCAATAATCCTCTACTCCTTTCTTAAACAAATCAGAAAATTATTGCATTGCCCTTCTGAAACAACTTCCAATGCAGGAACTTTTCATTCAAACATGGTTTTGAATTATATAGCAGATACTGTAAAACAGCAACAGAAATCAATAGGATTGGTTTTTAAACAGGATTTGGTAGTTATTTAAACTAGTAGGAAGTCTTTTAAACCATTGGGAATCCTTCTATTGAATTCAAAAGATGTTGGATCAAAGCTGAGTTCTTTAATCAATATATCTAAATTTACATTACAAAAAGCATCAATAAAAATGTCAAGCCATTAATCGCATTCATAATGTTTGGGTTTTTTCTTGAGACAAGTGATACATTATGACAAAATTATTCCAGGTAACTCTTGTCCCATGATCCAGTTTCATCCAGGCACTGTTTAAGACGTCTGACAGAACTGGCATCTTCAATTCAAATGTTGATTTGTAGTAAGATGTCTTTAACATACTGTAAACCCCACAATCAAGGCATCTACCTCCTATAATTATGTGCACATGCATTGAACAGGGAGACAGGACTGAATGTGAGTCTACAAAAGCATTTCTGGGGAACTGTGCCCAATAATTTCATGTGAGATGATTCAAATGCAATCCTATCAGATCTCAGATAAATCACTAATCTGCCATGATCACTGACATCCCAGACAGACACAGCAGTTCTTCAGCCATCACTTGGAGAAAATTTCCTTAATTCACAAGCTTTATCCAGGATTCTAATCTTTCCTGACCGTGGTCAAAGAAATAAAAAGAGCCACATCAAAATCTTTCAATATTCTTAACAAAAAGAGGTGTGGAACAGTTATACAGCATAAAAAAAAATCTTTTCTGGAAAAAAAAGACATCTACTAGTGCCATCAACAACAAAATGAGATGCCCTACATGTTCTACATGTTTCACCTACTGGAGTGATATTACTCCAAAGATGTTTTGGAAGTAATAGTATATATCTCACCAAGCATTAAAGGACTAAAATTACTGTAGGAAAAAAAATGCATGTACTATTTCTTCCCCATTCTGCATTTACAGAATCCATGTGAACCAAACACACAGATTTCTTACTACAATGCAAACTGAAATTCCCAGAAAAGAGGAGGAAAAATAATTTAGGCTAATCTGAATCAGATAGTCTGGAAAACTGCTCTTGGGTGTTATGGATGATATCATAAAGGCCCAAAATTGTGCTATGATTTGATAATAAAAAGAACTATATGCCAAACAAACAAAGCAAAATTAAATTAAACCAGACTAAACTAAAACAGGTCTAGTGGAAGACCTGGTGCACTCCCCTTGTGTGGCTTCCACAATTGACCCTTAAACTGCCCACTCTTTCAGTTGCAAAGTGACTTGCAAACAAATGTGTTGGGGGAGGAAGAAGTCACTAAGCATAGGCACCCAAGAGAATCTTTTCAAAGCAAGATAAACAACTTCTATAGAAACATATTCAAGCCATTTATCTCAGGAACAAGAAACTCTGTGGGGGTTTTACATAAGTATTCCAATCTCTTTAACCGTCTGAGTTGACCCATGTTAAGAGTTTTGTTAGAGATATCAAAGGATATTGAATTTTTCTATAAAACATTAGTCAGCATTGTCACTTTTTGGCATGGGAACAAATATGGCATGAATGAAAGAACAAAGAAGAAAGCATACAACTGAGAAGTCACTTAGTTCTGTCATGGATTCTATTAACTGCTCAATAAATTAGCAAATGCCTGTGTTTCTACATGAGCAAATAATTGTTGCCAATATTGGCCATTAATTTTCCAGTAGCCACTGAGTATCTTCACTTTAAACTTCAATGAGAATTTCTTCTCTTGTAAGAAATGGTTTCAGGTTTTTCAAAGAAAGCAGATCCTTCCACATATAAGTACATTTATATCCACATGAATTCATAAAAATACCAGTCATTCTAAAGAGGTTATGATGCCAAATAAGTGACATTTATAAAAGGCCTTTTCCTCATTTTTCTCTTTTATGAGCACTTCCTAAATTATTTAAAAAATGCCAGTGATTCCTCTCGACTTCAAAACTTTCATTTGCCAGAGTCATACATTATTTATCCATTCCAAAATATCACAGTGACATACATTTCCAGTACATTATCTTATCAAGGAGTGCAAGTCACTTAGAAGACAAAACCTTTAGTGCTGCTTTATTTTAAAAGGAGCTGATTAATCCCTCCCTGAGGAAAGCCCTCTAAATTGTACAGCTGCATATGAGCAGCCCTAACAATAGTAGATCTTAGCAGGAAGCTCAGAGAAGATGCAGGTGGGCCCAGCCAGTGCAGGAGATAACCAGACAGTGTCTGCTCCTGTGGGACAGCTCGGTGAATTTTCACTTTTTCTGGAGCTCCCCCAGGAGGGACCAAGCCGTGACATGGTCCTTTACTCAGACCCACAGCCAAGGAGGTGCAAGCTTGCACTTGGGGTCAGTGTCAGCGCAGGTCAGGCTGCTGGGCTGGTCTGTGCAGCTCCACCCAGGTAGATATGCCTAAAGCCACTCACCCTGTGTGCCATGTTCTGCAACTGTTTTGAAAATATTGGCCATTCTGTGTAGCATTAAAATGTCCTTTATTTTTCAGGATTTTGTCCTTACTCTCCAGATTCCACACTGGAATCCAATTTAATTGTTCCCAGTCTTTGAGTTTAGGGGTCAAAGGATGAACACTGCTCTTGGTTTCTGGGTTTGCTTGGCCACTTCAGAGTTGCAAGGACCTATCTCTCTTTATGCACTTCATCTGTAAAAGCATTTGACATGACCCTCTTGGGCCAGGGAAGAAACACAGAGCTGTGAAATTACTCCAGGTGGCTGGAGTCATTAACACAACCAATGTCTTTTAGGTGGTTAGAAGTAGAAAAGGACCACAAAAAGAGGCATCCAATGTGCAAAAATACACCCAGTAAAACTGGGTTTTTTTGAGAAAATAAGTAGCAAAAGTACATATGATCATCCCTTGTGACTTACACATAAGTTTCTTGTGGGGGATGGGTAATGCAGAAAGATATAATTTGGTGAACAACCGAATCTAGATTCCTGCAGATTTGTGCAGCAGCAGATCTGTTAGTTGGCTATAAAGGCTGACTGGAGCTTTTCCTACAGCTGGGAATATTACTCACAATGTTACTCTTTTGCTCAGAGTCTGGTGTCTAAGAAGAACTGAGTTTTTCTCTAAGTGGTGTCTCTGGAAAGATTTTTCTCCGGTATATAGCTATTTTATTCAAACTTTGAGGAAATTAGTATCTCTCAGATCTTTTCCCTCCTGCCAGCTATGACTGAAATTGGCTAGAGCTTCCAAAGTCATTAAGGAGACACACACATAAAGAAAGAGGGGCACACACAGTAATTGCATAAACTGCTGTATGACAGAGACCAAATATCATAATCATGCCCCAGAATAGAAGGATAGAAGGTTTTCTTCCCAGTGTATAGAGGATAAGATTGAATGAATATGTTTGTCATGCGCAAATTACCCTTTCAAGACATACTCACATGAGGTGCAGAACCAGCTGGGTTCCATGACTTCACCAGCCATATCAATATAGCATAGCAGGGCATTTAGTCCTTTTGGCATGCAGCAAGTGCATCCTGCCAATTACATTTGGCAGCTGCCACTGGATTCAACCTAGATAAAGAATAACAGACAACCTGACTCAGGGAATTGCTGGTGGGACATAGTGACTTTTGTCTTTAGGTGATCTGAGCGAAGCAGGTACACAGTTTGCTTTTGTGTCAGCTCACAAAGTGGGGAACAACCTGTAGCACTTGTGCAACATGTAGATCATGAGCTATTCAAGTACAGTTCTCAGTTCTGGGTGATATTACACAGCCAGTTGTGCTGGCATTGAGGCTGCTAATGCAATTTCAAGCTGTGAAAACAGGTGCGTCTGTGGGAGCAGTACAGCAAATTTGCACTCAGAACTCGCCGGGAGACTCTTTCTATCAGTATCAGAGCTATCAGGGAGATCAGGGAACTAGTATCTGATCTAGTTCCTCTCTAACTTGTGAAAAATTTTGAAGGAGAACTATAGGATCCTTTAAGTGATACTCTCACAGGGGGTTGTAGTTCCACAAAAGTCATTGGGCAACAAGTGGCACCAATTACATGAAAGGGAGTTAATTATTTTAATTCTAAAGTTTAGAAAGTAGTGTTTAGGAGTGAAGAGTGTTGGTAATCACTCTTTCGTTCTGAAAATGGCTGAAAGCCGCTTGCACTCCCTCACTTACTGTAGGGAAGGTCACTGGGACTAGCTTGTAAGTGCTACAACCATCTGTTCAAGCAAACACAACCTGCAGCAAAATGTGGATTGTCACACGAATTCCTGCTTGGCAGAAGCCATGAGCTGTTCTACAGAAAAGCAGTGGCAAGAGCTATACAAATAGTAACATCCAGCATTGCTGCACCCAAAAGAGAATGCTTGCCCAAATGAAAACATAAGGCCAGAAGGAAACACCTGGGTCACCAAGTGTCCCCTAAGATCTCAGACAGTGCATTACATAATCACTTGCATACATGTATTGAGTTCCCCCTGCTCCCAACAGAGATTTTTCCTGAAATTGAATGCTTCATGATAACGCATGCAAGTGCTGAACAGTCAGATACTAAAACTGTTCACTTAAGAGTCTGTACTAAAGTATGATGATGAAGAGGTCAAGTAAGATTTGCTATCTCAATTTTTAGACTATCTTTCAGATGGTTTCTAATTTAGGACAAAAGTGATCAAATAGGAAATCATCCATAAATTTAAAGTAATTACTCTCACTACGTTGGAAATATCTAGCAGGAGATTGTTGTAAACCCTTAAAAATCAAAGTGGTAGAGATACAGCCAAAAAAACAATCTGTATATCTGTAATCATATATTCTTAGGGAGCTGTTTATCACTACAGAAAAATAGATGCTGCTCACTAAAACAGGCAAATTAATCAGACAGCATTAATTCTAGCAATGTAGCTGTTAATGCAGATTAATCTGTATAACCACGCTTCTGGTTATGGGTTACAGTATTTTTCCCTTTTTCAGAGGTTAATTTGCTGGTTTCAATAGACACTACATATTCAACCGTAAACAAGGTGAAACAGATACCCAGCAAATGTCAGTGAAGTCTGGTAAAAATTATTACATTAGAAAAGGAAGTGGAGCTAGCTGAAATGTTTTCCAAAGTTTAAAAATACAAGATAGCACTTTCCAAACAGTACCAAATAAACTTGGAGCTTAAACCTGATGAAAGTTAATTGGAATTCATGTGTCTGTCTCTTTTTGGCAGAAAGGAAAGTAAAATTGCACAAATTAATCCCTTACCAGCATTTACCTCAGAAACTTGAATATTTTTTAAATGTTGTACCATTGTGAATGATTCAATATTTTGAAAATCGAGAAAAAAGGAAAAATAAAGTCAATATTACAAGATGTGTTTGTACAGTCCATTCTCTGTGTCTGATATCATACACCAAACACGAGAAACATTTCTTGCATCTATCATTCTTATAAATTAAGGTATGATATTTCATCTGCAAAATGAATTGCAATTTCAGTCTGTATCCCAAGGCCCAAATGTGACAAAAAGAACCAAGTAGCCAGACTTACCAGCAAGCCTGGTGAATCATGCTGGTTAACTGGTGGTTGTAAGAAAGCATATATTACTTTTATCCATCCATTCATCTGTTCTGTGTATAAATAAAGCACGCAATCTCTTTAAATAAATCTTTGTAGTGGATTGCTTTACAGAAGTCCTAAAAAAAATGATGAAAAAGGGTACATAGGAAAACAAGACTGTCTTTACTTATGTGCTCCCTTAACAACATTATAAAACACTGTAAAAATCCAGAAAGTGGTGTGAAATAATTTATTCTGACTTCTTTGAGAGTGACATGATGTTTGGACTCTATTTTCAATGACAGCAAGCCAGAACATTTTCTTATAGTGTGTCTAATCCCTATAATTAATAACTGGGGTGTTTTATTACTGCCTTGATCTAACTGAATGACTTTAAGGAGACAAAAATTCTGTGGCTCCATTAATAAGATACAGAGACACAGATGATATGGAATGCACCTCATCTTAGTTCCATCAGTCTAGAAATCTAAAATTTAGATTAATTCTACTAATTAGTCATCCAGGTTCCACTCTAATGAATGGAAAAAGCCGATCTTCTGAAGGGGGTGATTGCCACCTATTTCAGAGAGGGTGAGTTGAGTTGTTCCTGCCTCCAGTTTCCTCCTTCAGCCTCATGTCCTAATGCAGCCATGCATGCAGGTAGGGACAGTGCTGCCTCCCTGGGAAGTCTGGAAGATGGGCTGGTATGAGGTGGCTTTCCTAGGGCACAAGGAGCAGATGAGTGAGAAAGGAATGAGGGAGCATGAGCCCCAGCCAGGTGCTGCTCAAGGGAGCAAGCTGGGCACCACACAGCAGAGAGGGAGACTGGACATGTGAAGAGGCATGTGTCCATGCTCCAGGTGTTCCCAGGATGCTCCTAGGGTAGGTGTGAGATTTGCCTAAATGAGGAGCTGATCTGAAAATAGTTGTATAGCTTCAAAGTACAGATTCTTAAAATTAGGTGTCCACTCACAGGTCACTGTGTGTGAGCTCCCTTTATAGCACAAGGGAGCTATAGGATCTGTAGGCCTAGGTTTAGCTGCTTAAACATAGGTAGGTAATTAGTGCTGGCTGAGCTCTCCTGGATTATCAAAACAGATGTAATCTATATAAGACAGGGGCCTGTGATCCTTACACCCTTCTGTACCAGCAGGTAGAGGTCAGCTGGGTAAACTAGGACATTCCAGCTGTCACCAGATGATTGTTTATGTATATATGAATGAAATGCTAAATCTTCTTGAGTTAAAATACACACTTAGGAACATGGTTCCCATGTAGACACCAATATGTGAAGACAGAGCCTCATCTGAGCTCTGAATCTTATTCTGAGGGCCCTGTGCAAAAATCTCATACACCCTCAAGCACCTCAAATATCCTGGGCACCCATGGGCAGGCAACTGAACAGAGCTTTCTGTGTCTGATTGCAGAGATTTTATCCCAGAAGTACTGGTGAGATGCGGGGGATACCTCTGGAAAAGGTTATAAACAGTAGAGACTACACTGGCATGGCAATTCTGTTTGAGAAACTTGTGTGGCCAGCACTTTGCAAAATGTAATTACATCATATCCATATGCTTTAGCAGAGAAGCAGGGGACCACTACTGCGCTCTGAAGGACAGTCTTACATCTTTAATCCTTCTGAGATGTCGGCATTAAGTGACCTGTCTTCTAATCAAGGATGCTGTGATACTGCATTTCACACATAAAACCCAAGTGTACAAATTCATTCAACTGGCTTTAATTTGAAATATGGACTTTAGCAGTCGTACAATTTGTGTTATCATTTTTATGATGTGTCTGTTGGTATAGCCAATATTTTTTTGCTTCATCACCTACACTTAAATCTTCCTTGCCTTTGGATGCTGTGCATGTGCAAGGTGTAATAAAGAAACTGAATTACCTCTCACCCCTGGAGAAGGTGATGCCTGCGAATCTGCACAGTGGCTATTGGCAGGCAGTACACATGATTTGCATTGTCGCTGCCTGCACCCTGCTTGACCTACATATGAATACTGCAATTCACCTAATCCCTATTGCTTGCCCAAACAGCTCTAATATAAAAAAGCATGATAATTGCTGCTGCTACCTGTCACAGGCATAGCATCATACCATAATACTCATGAGAGTTTGTGCAAAATGGTGATCAACTGACAAGAAAATTAAAGAGTTAATAAAATCAGAACCTTGATTTTTCACTATCTGAAGATGTAAGAAATAAAGGAGAGATTTTCTTTTGGCAATAAATCAGCTCCCACCCTCCTTTTGTTTGTGATTACAGTCATGGTTCAAAGCCCTCTACAAAAACAAGGTCCCACTTTATTATAGGACAGTCAGGTTCAGAGCACAGCTTGCAATAAAGAAATTAGCAAACCAGAAGCTGCAATTCTGTAAAAACACTCAAAAACGAAGAGGATTTAAAGTGACAAGATCCAATTAAATTTAATTACCCAAGCTGTATTTTCATTTTAACTGACACTTTTTATTAAGGAGCCACATGCACTAAAGCTAGAAACCTGGGCCAAATTGCATCCCAGTAATACAGTTATCTTATGCAAAATTCTTAGTATCTAATTTTCTAAAATGAAATTAGAGACATGGGGTTTGTAAAAGGTTCTCTTTGTCTGATACTATAAGATGCTGTTTGCAATGTACCTACACTACTGTATATCTATGCTACAGTAACACCTGATGTACCTAATAAAACTTATTATTGTGAAAGAGTTTTAGTACACCTTTATTATTTTTTTAATATGGAAGTATTCACTATAAGCCAGGGATTTAACCATGTCAGTATAAATCAGAGATTAAACGGCAAGGTTAACAACTTCAAATCTAAAACTCTTGAAAACTGAAGCATAAAGTCTGTGATTTTGAGAAGAGAAAATTGGTTTTTATTCTTTTAATTTTAGGCTTAAACAGGCTTATAAGTCTGGACCAAATTATTATTTTACTGTCATATTTGTTGTCCCCATGGCAGTAAAGATCAAAGAAGGGCTGCAGAGAACAAACCACTGCAACATACTTAGTTCTTTACATGCTTCTGATTTAAAAAAATGCATAGCAAAAAATTTTGAAAAAAAAAAAATTTGAAAAGCAGCTGATGATTCATTAAACTAATAAGAAAATAAGAGAAGGGACACATCTATTTAAGAAGGCCAAGCCAGTGGGAACAGCCTATCTTGAGGCCTTTATCATGGGGCTTTAACAAACACATGAGATTGCACAGTGGTCCTTCCCTCCCAGTTGTTGAGAAGGATGCGCCAATGCCTTTGGTGGCTGTGAGTGGAAATATCACTGGTGTCAGCGCCTCAGTGCCCACATCGTGCCCACAGGCAGCCCTCAGAAAGAATACTACTAACACTCCCCCAGGAGCAGGGGAAATGTGGGAGCACACTGTGCTCCTCTCCTATTCCTCAGCTGGATCACCATTCCCCCGTGAGCGTGGCTGCTCTGTCCCACAGGAGAGCGGCACTGCTGCGCTCCTCCAGACATTCCGAGGAGAGGAGAGGAGAGGAGAGATTCTGGAGTGCCAGGTTTCAGAGTGCTTCCCCACATGAGCTGTCTCCCTTACAGGTATGCATATGGCATTACCAAGAGCATTACCACAAAATGCATTTGAGAAAGTGAAGCTGGCTTCCTTTTCTGTCAAGTGCTGCTGGTAAAAATCTCAGGTTTCTAAGCGGAAGAGGGCTGTGGCTTTGTTTTGGTAAGGGAGAAAGGAGAGGAAGAGACTGGGATAGAGTCCCAGTCTCTTTTATTTTTAAAGTGTGAAAATAAAGGATGCAATTACCTCATGGGAGGGAATTCAGAGCCAAAAAAATGATCTGTAAACTATTTTGAGAGTGGAATGAAGTGTAGCCAAAGTTGCATGGTTCTCCACGAAAAGTTTCAGTATCATTCCCTTTTGTAATTTTCAGTTTAATTTCCTGTGAAAACAGTAAAGAATGTGGGTATTAACACCTACCAGACCAAACAAGGTGGCAGACCTGTTGCAGTAAGCCCAGGAGTGTCACAAAGATGATCAGATGGCTGGAACACCTCTGCTGTGAAGACAGGCTGAGAGAGTTGGAGCTCCTCAGACTGGAGAAGAGAAGGCTCTGAGGAGACAACGTAGCAGCCTTCTAGTACCTAAAGGAGGTTCACATAAAAGCTGCAGATGGAATTTTTACAAGGGCATGTATTGATACAAGGGATATTGAACTGAGAGCGGGGAGGTTTAGATTAGATATAAGGGGAAAATTCTTTACCATGAAGGCATTGAGGCATTGGAAAAGGTTTCCCAGAGAGGCTGTGGGTGTCCCATCTCTGGAAGTGTTAAAAGCCAGGTTTGATGGGTCTTTGAGCTACCTGGTCTAGTGGAAGGCTTGATTCTCTTGATGCTGTCAATACCTTAATGCTCTCTTCTACCCACATTAGGCCAGAAGAGTAGAGATACCACAAGAATTGGATAATCTATTTTAACAACTTTATATTAAGTAGCACATTTGAAAAAAAGCATAGCCACACACATATTCCTCCCAAAAGTGAATAGTTTCCTTGATGTAATGTCATATGAGTATGTTATGGGGACTGGAATGGAAAGGTTTCACACTGTCGCTTTCATCTTGCCTCTGTGCACAATGGCCGCAAAACCTAGTGGTGGAGTGGTTCATCTGTCAGAACAGCTTGTAACCTGTTACATCAAATTTTATCCTGTAAAGGACACTAGACCAAAGGAAAACATGGTGCCATAAAGTAAATAAATCCCAATTTTCATTAGGTACTCTGGCTGTGTTCCTATACTTGAATTTTAAATGTTTAGGCCTAAGATTGTTTTCCCTTGGAGAAAAAAGAAATTTATGTGCTCATATATTCCAAACATGAGTATGCACAGCTAATTTAACAAACATCTTCACCCAGTAATAGAAATCTAGTGATAGTCAGGAAAAAATCAGTGAAGAGCCACAGAGCTCACACAGATAAGTTAGGCCAGTTACTGCAGCTGATGGCACCAAGGGGACCATGCAGTTAGCACCTGTGTTGTCTGCCTCTTACCTCCTATCCTGAATAGCTGTTATACACTCCCAAGGACTGCTCAGAGTCCAGAGGAAGTTTCAAACTGTCCTTCAGATCCACAGCATGACTCTGCTGGATCCACTAGCAAGCCCCAAAGCCACCACACATACACATCACAGGTCCTTTGTCAAACACATTCTTTTCCTTCCTCTTTTCCCATAAAAAATAATGAGGAAAGAAACTCTTTAAAGTAGAATGCAAATAGATCACTATAATTATTTTTTTTTAAAGTCAGGTTGACTCTCCATTGTGACTAAGCCCACTTCCTAAGCATGGTTCTGAGCTGTATGTGAACTTACTTGTGCCTCATGCCCACATTTGTGCAACCCCAGATCCTTTGAGGTACATTTTCACAGTGCAACATAGGACAGTTGCACAGTGGGGCAGAGGTCTTCACCTTCCTGGGGTAAATTCACTTTCATTCAACTCTCAATTCCCAGGAATCCCAAGCAAAATGTGATTTGCCTCTGTCTGTCCAGGAAACACACAGAACATCAGTTCAGTTGTTAATTATAAAAAGACTACAAACATGAGTAATTTTGGCACATGATTCCTTCCAAAGATAAATTGTTAAAATCTACCCTCAGTAGCCCTTGCTGTAAACAAGACAGCCTAACTCAGATCCTTGAAATCCTACTCCTGAGAAGGACAGGGGAGGTTCTCACAGTGGTGTCTGGGGTGTCAGTTTCACAATCAGAGAGTAATAAAGGTAAGTAGAATCTGATTAACATTCCAGATGACTAACTAGAAAACACCTCCTGCTTTGCCACCAGTCTTTTCTAGAAGAAGAAATAATGCAAAAAAAACAAACCAAAATTGTTTTCCTTGCATAAAGCATTAATTTTTCTAACCATTTATAATTTTCTTATTAATTCTGTCATTTCTGATATGTTTCCACCTTCAAACAGTCATTAAATACAAACGTTATAGGACATACAGGGTAACCAAAGAGCTTCCTGTTCTTCCAGTTGAGGGATATTTACTGATGTGATAAATCAGTTTAATCAAGGTATCAAACGTCAAGCAGACTGAGGGGAAAAAAAAAAGGACAAACTATTATACAAGTCATGTACATATTAATTTTGTAACTTCCAATTACCTTTTGAAAGACAACTTCTTATATTACCATTCAAAATCCATTAATTAAAAGTCACCCACTTAAGAATAATGCCTCAAGAAAAAAAAATCTGAATTTAGCCCATAGCCACATATTTGTTTAGAAGGCTGAATGACTGCAGGGGAAAAGCCCACCCAGCATAATCCTGTCACACACATGTGTTGAGTAGCTCTAAAGCCACTTTGGGGTGAGCAAACAAATAGTGTAATTCTATCGTGTGCTGATTCAAAAGTAAATGCTGAGCAGACTCAGTGGACTCCGTCTGGCTGTGGAGGGTGTCTCGTTTCTAGCACCAGGGAGAATTAACAGGTTCGTAGTCATTTCCATGCTAGTCTGTAGAAACAGCTATAGAAGTCTATGGAAGGTATTCATTAAGATTGAAAAGAGGGGAAACAGCTTCTCTTGGATGAATGAAAATATGTCGTTTACTTGGCTGGTGAGCCTTGCTCATAAGTTCTGAGTTAAATCAGTCTTCAGATTTGACATCAGGAGAATATTTCCCCAAGTTCCAGGACTGGCTGTGCTTGCTGGGAGGCTCTTCATACTCCATGGCATAATCTGGGAGGATTTTTAACATGTCCCAAGTCATCACAGGATTCTGGGATTGGATGAGGGTCTTGGTCTCTCCTGCTGTCTACCTGAGACACAGTTTTTTGTGAAGCTTCGTCATTTCCTAAAGGACTAGGTCTGCACTGAGGTGATGAAAGTGGCAACAGAATCAAAGCATCCATTCACGTCTCAGGCTGAGTCTCACATTTCAAACACAGAGCATGAGAATTTAGTTTTACTATTGTTTGTGTCCTGCTTCATTAGTCTCCATGACAGACTTCAGTGTCCAAGCTGGTCACCTTGTATCTACAAATTTTATTGCATGTGTGTACTCATGCATGCATATAGAATCAGTCAGAATGAAAAATACACACACAGTGTGACTCAAGAGCGCTGGAAGAAGGTCTAAACAAATGCCAACAGTTCATCAAGAAAAGCAGGACTGGGAGAAAATCCAGAGACACCATTTTTTTGCCTGGTTAAGCTGAATTGTTATGCTCTGTCCTCCTTTAGTACACCCCCACCTTTTGTACTAATCTTCCCTACATCTGCTGCCAGCCAGGCCAAGCTCAAACAGCAGTGTCAATTCCAGGGTCAGAGAGGTCAACGGTGACACCCAATTTAAGTGTTATTCACTCTGATGCTGTGACAAGACAGATACAGCGTGGCCTGACTAAAGTGATGTATGTTAAATTTGTTGCAAATTACTGGCATGATGGATCTATTGATGACCCATTCCAGCTGTCAGGATGTCTCTATCAGTCTCTCAGTTACGCTTTCTCCTGCTGCTCAGCCCCATCCCCCTCTGACTGCTCCCATCAAGCACAGGGTTTCTTCATAGTCCCTGAGAAACTCAGGGTGCAGAGCACAGGGAAACAGAGCATCAGCATCTGCTTGAACCTGAGGAGCATTGAAAGTCAAGTCATGAGGAATAAAAGTTTAGTGGTTTATAGACTTGAGTCATTGTGCAAGATTGCATCATCTTAAGACCTATTTGAAAAATATTTGTTAGTAATAGGTTTTCAAGTTAATTACTGTTTTCATCCAAGGTGTTGAAAACACAATTTGAGCTGTTGCTTGCATTATCTCACTCATGTGAGAAATTCTCTGAAGGGGAACAATTTCTCCTTTTAGCTTTTGTTCCCAAGTAGAGCAGAGAGATAACTGATCCAGATTCTCTTGTGGAAAGTGGAAGAGCAGGGAAAGGCAGACAGAGACTACTCAGAATGTTCCCTTCCTACTGCTCCCTTCCCTTCACAGAGAAGCAATATCCAACTTCTTGGGCAAGTGGCACTGTAGCCATGGGACGGAAGGACAGGAGCTGCTTTAGAGAAGGCTTCTTGAAGAATCCCAGCTTTCCTGCTGACCACGGTGGCTGAGACTCTCCAGTTTGTGCCCTGTGGGAAACAAGAGATGTGTGGGAAGCCTGGTCTGACTTTTGTCTTTGCAATGCTGGAGCCTGAGACAGGCATGGAAGTCTGATCTAGTGAAATGGAGTGAAGCTGATGGAAACCAAATTGTCTCAAGTCTATAATTTCTACTTGCAAACCAATGTCTGTCCTAGAAGTGCTTGCTCCTGGGCAGGTGCAGTAATTACAGAAGCACAGCCCTTCCATACATTTTAGTCCAGGTGGGTAAAGCTGTAGTCATGATGATAAACAATATCCCATTTCATAATTACATTGAAGGAGCATCTTATGCAAATTTCTTATGTTTAAAGCACTTTTTTTGCATTAGCTCTGTTGTAACTCTGAGGCATGCTAAGTTGTTTTTTTTTTCTTTTTTCTAATTATCATTGCTTTCTACTGCTTCTGCACCTTTTGTTCTTTCATTCTGACTCACGGATTGTCATTCTTTAGTGTTGCAGAGTAATTTTTTATAACAGAAAATTTCTTCACTTGTAAAGGAGGAGCATAACTTAGTTGCAGTCCCCGAATTCTGAGCAATTTCCATTGGCAAAGGATGGCCTAGGTGGTTCTGCTCTCCTATTTTCTCTCAGATAATATTAAAAGTCATCCAGCAAAGAGGGACATTAAGTGAAAAGTGTTGAAATGCAGTGCCCAAACTGGAGAATATCAGGATAATTAGTGCACAAGAGAGCATTTGAAAACCTGAAGATGTTCTCAGAACACACAACTTATGAAGGAACATTACTAAAAAGAGGGAGTGGAGACAACTGCCTTATTGCATTCAGTTGAACTTGTCATTGGAAGACCAATATGGATCTTAGATTTCCAGTCCCACCAGCATCTTCAGCATCTTTCATTATGACATATATCTGACCTTTTCCATTTTAGTTTGAGTAATCAAAACCATAAAGAACAGAGGAACTGCAAAGAAACATGGGTCACTTAATTCTAGAATTGGAATAATGTCAGCCAAGGTTGTGGTTCCTTTGTTCATTTTAATCCATTGTGGTTGTTCATTCATGGCAGAGATGAAACACTGACACTGAAAAACTTGAAAAAATTGTGGGCCCTTCAACAATTCAATTATATTCAGAGAAGTAAAAAGAATTTTGCCTGGCTACATGTGGATTGAATTCAACCCCAAAATAATACAGAATCTGTACTTAAATGTTACCCTAGAAGCTTGGAGTGAGCTTTAAAACATCTTACAGGATTGCAAATCGTTAAGTATGATATCTAGATCTACCTTTCCTTCATAACAAACAGTCACAAAACAGTCACCTGGATAGTCTAGAGACTGAACAAGAGAGCTCATCCTATCTATAGCTCCAGAAGCCATTGGTGATGTTGAGAACAGAAACAAGAAAGGTACAAGCACAGTTAAGAATCAGGCTTTCAAATCAGAGTACTCATAATAATTTATCTGAACTGCACCTCGTCTGGAAAATGGACAACACGACAGCCATGGCACTCCTCAATTAGACTACACCAAAATGCTGTAACAGCACTCAGCAGTTAAGAAACACTGGCTGAGAAAGAATCATAGAATCATAGAAAGGCTTGGATTGGAAGGAACCTTAAAGATCGTTTGAGTCAAACTGCCCTGTCATAAGCAGGGAAGCTGTTCACTAGATCACATTATTCAGGGTCCCATCCAGCCTGGCCTTGAAAACTTTCAAGGATGGGGTATCCACAACTTCTCTGGGCAACCTGTTCCTGTGCCTCACTGACCTCTAAGAATTTTTTTCTAATATCTGATCTAAATTTCTCCTCCTTTAATTTAAAAGTTTTCCCCTTTGTCCACACCTTATCAGCAAGACTGTCAGCATTAACTGTTATGTCTCTGTGCTCTGTTTTTTTCCAAGAGGCTTAATTAAATTATCTCCTATATTAAATAATTTTTCCTTATCTCTAAGTTTCTTGGTGACACTGGCCAAGATTAAAATATAACTTTAAGTTGCCAGATAAGGAGTCTGTCTGCACCACTCATTACCACTTTTTAGCACACTCTTAACAGCCATCCCATCTCCAAGAAATAATATGAGATCTAATCACCATAGCAAAGATCATCACCTTCCATTCCAAGGGCAAGGCATGTTTTTATGGCATCATCCCTACTAAAATAAGCAGAACACTTTTATGCATACACATTTTTAAAGCCTTTGAATATATCTCCCAAAGGCAGCTCTCCTTTAGGGAAGAAGATTTCAACACAGAATAGATGATCACCATGTTGACTCATGCTGTGCTTCAAATATTAAAATTCTATAGTGAAACTGGATAAATATATGTAAACTAATTAATTGCTGTAAAAATTGGAAACCCTATTTGGAGAACTAATGAACCTGGTATAGAAAACAAAAATACTTCACATAAAAATGGAGTCTTTTCTCCTCACCTGTGGATCCATTTCCAATCTAGGTGATGGGAACACTCAGGTTTGCTCTCTCTTGGCTGGAAAATGCATTCAATATGTTTAGGTACACATGCACAGAACATTCAGTATGCATTCTCATGATAGGGTGAGTGATTTGGAATTTAATTTCTTGAGGCAAAGGCAAAAATTGGATCAGAAATCCTTCTTCCTGGGAAGGTTCTGGCCACTAAGCAATTGCTTTGAAATGCCCTATATCAAAAGTATGAACTATCATCACATTTTAAGAGTAGATCTTGTGTCAAATTTCTCAAGGGAGTTAAATGACAGAGAATGTCCCTTTCCTTTGCTCTGGTGATGCTTGTAACCAAAATGCTCACTGAGATCCACGAGCAGATTTAAAACCGTCAAGGCACAGAGAAGTTCTGATACAAATACATTTTTAACTCCAGGTAAAACTGCAGTCACCCCCATGGGTTTGGCATCTTCCTTCTCTTCTTTCTTTCATACTTCTTTTATTTCAGTCGTTCACTCTTTCAGACTTCCATACTTTAGCTCTTTCTTTCTCTTCCTTATTATTTTTCTCTCAATTTCTTCCTCTCCTCTTCTCTTCTCTTCTGAAAAACTTTGAAAACTACAGTTTTCAGCCATAAACAGGAAAGACACAAACATCTGTGGAATTGTGACCTAATAATACAATATTATTTGTAATAATACAAATAATACAAGGTAATTTGTTTTGGAATGGGCAGACCTTTGGACAGAATGCACTTGCAGGCAGTGAAAAAAAAACTCTGGAGTGAAAAAGCACAGAAAACTATGACATCATACCTTACTGCTTGCTATTCAGAGAGGAAGAAAAAGACTATTTTTTTCCTAGATGCTATAACTCAACATGAAAATCATGTATGGATATTTTATTGTAATACTAAGCTTTTTATTACCTTAATACATTTTTCATTGTATTGGACAAATCTATGTCTCTAATATAGTCCAGAAGGTATCCAAATATGAAAGCAAATCCTGGCTAAAATTATCCAAATTCCTTTAAGCCTATTATAGTAGTGATATTTCTGACATATTTCTATTTATGTTAATACCCTTTATTTAAATATTACATTAGCAAAAACCCACAAAAATGTCATAAGAAAATTACATATGCAGTATGCACATTGTTAATAACATACATCAAAATACTAGTTTGAGAAACAATTTTTCAGCTATAAAATGAGTAAAAATTACAAGATAACTTCTAATAGTCTGACGTCTTGCAGTTCTGGTACTCATCATCTCCTGCACAAGACTACCTGCAGATAAACTCCTGAGACAAAATAACATAGCTACAGGAGACTGAACTACTGAAGAGATGTAAAAGTGCTGACAACAAATGTCATGTGCCATCAGTAATTCCAGGGAATTCGTCATTTTTCATTGCTATGCTTTCAGCATAGCATTTCTTCAGAGTTGTGTGACCACGTCTTGAGAACTCCAGGTTAGACCTATTGACCACATCTACGTATCTCTGACCAGTATCTCTGCACTACTTACATACAGTAAGTACTGTCTCCTGATGCCTGTGCACTGAGGAATGTCCTCAATGTTCAGAGAATCAGGTGTGTTCCCACGACTACAGAACAGGGCTGCATAAATAACATCTTTAAACTATTGCAATTAAACCTTTCAAAAGTCTTTCCAAAAAACGATGTAATGATGGTCAGATTAAAATCCATCATGTAATAATAATAGGTAATGAATAATATATCTTGATTACAGCTCATCTCAGGCCAATTATCACTAAAACAGATATGAACAAAACAAGCCAGATGGTCTGGTAAAGAATGTCCATAAATATCCCAGCCACGCACCCTCTGGCATAATGTGCCAAGATCTGCTTCCACTATTCTCAGCAGGGAGCACCTTTCTCTGAAAATGATCTCTCTAAGCAGTTTGTTGAAAAGTCCTTATTTGAAGGATAAAGTACAGCATAAAAGGAGTTTGTAGGAAATGAAGTTGGAATCATATAGAAATATAAATGCAGGTAAGTCCTGTGGTAGAGCATCTCTCAGATATGAAGAGCCTGTGCCGTGTCCCCTCTTTGTGACTCTGACGCTAAGCCTCCAAGATAAAATAAACTTCCTACAAAATGGCTCAGTAACAAACAGAAAATGCTTGTGTATGGAGCCACTCAAGCTATAACAAGACTAATCCAATGTGCAGTGCTTTAAATTGCTGAGAAGTTTGGAATCTTTTTTTCTTTGTCTTTCCTTGAGGCTTCTCCATGTGCTGCAACTTCTCTATGCATGGAGAGTATAGTTAGTATTTTCATTTGCTGCCTAAGTAGCAAATTACCCTGTAAACAGCCCACAAGAGCTGGTCTGTAATTGAATTGTAACTGTTGACTTTAGACATTTGGTATATTTGCTGCAAGAAGTAAATTTTCAAAACTTCATCTTGATGCAGTCAGACAAAATGAAAGGTAATATTCTTTATCTGCCACAGATTGCTGCAGATGAACTGCTTTCATATGAGCTTAAATAAGATTTAGTGTATTCCATCCTTCAGCTGGCCACAATTGAAAGTGATCAGGATCAATATAGCTGCCCCTGAATGCAGCCCAGTATTGTGCATTACAATAGAGGAAATGGCTGTATTCAAAATTTTCCTGTGTCAAATTAATTTCCATGTTATCTCCAAATTCAATTAGATGGGAACCCCGTGTAACTAAAAAAGTGTCCGACATCCCTTAGTGACAAATTACGGTGCTTAGTGTGCATATCAAGGTGAAGTGTTGAGCCTTGCTAATCTTCTCACTAATTCTCAATTACCGTAAAATGAAGCCATAAATCACACAGACAGGGGATCGATGGAAATGTTGTTTTCAGGGTGATTGGCAGCCTCCCCAAAGGTTTTCTGTAAGTTGGTTTAAGGTTACCATTCTCTAAGGGGAGGGATGAGGTAGTCTTGCTCAATCTCTATGATATAGGCCCACAGGCCTTTTGGGGATAGTGGGGAGGGACAGCACCAATTTCAGCCCATCAGACATCCAATTTTTCTCCTTTTCATACCTGCTGTAGTAAATGAGAAACAAATTAAATTTCACTCCACTATCTCCACAGAAACCATTTAAATTTTTCATGGAAACTAAATTGTCCCTAGACAAATAGCCCCCTGATTCTATGAAAATATACTGGAGCGCTGGGGACAGAAATAAATTTGTGTCACTCTGGATATGCCATTCTCTGTAATGTCATTCACGGCCGGCCAATAAATGAGTCCCTCCCGGAACACAATGGTAAACCCTTGTGCTCTGGTGGATTTGCATTGTTCCCCCACTCTGGAGCGGTCTAATATTCTTCCTGTTATTAATTTGCAGCCTAGGTTTTACATTCATGAGGCCAAGATTGAAATGTAAATGAGGCACAAAATAAGTAGTCAGCAGTAGCCCTGGCCGAGCAGCCTGTGTCATAGACTCATGGACTTACATGAAAATAGTTATCACTCAGAGAGATTAGCAGCTCAGAACATCAATCACTGCTGCAAGGAAACAATGAATAAAATCGCCCCGACACGAGAAAGGAAATTACCAAAGCTTTAAAGTGGAAAGGGAATATGTAATACTGCTACCTGTTGTTGAAGCACTAAGGCTGTAATAAAAGAAGCTGGGTTCCTTCTCTCTCTCTCTATCTCTCCCCCTCCCCGGTTCCTGTTGATAGCTGATATTTAAATTGTGCCATTTTTCTCATCTCAATTTATCTATTAAATGAGCTGCAGTTCCTTGGCCAGAGGTGTACGATACTTCACATCGCAATCAAATGAAACCCACAGTTTTGAGTCTGAACCCGCTTTAAAATGATGACGCCCTATACATCACCCAATCTCTTGGCAAGAAAATAGATATATAAGGCCTGAGTCCTCAGGTTTCAGGGAGGCTCAGAGGATGCCAGACTTCAAGCTAGCAGACAAAGGTGGCTTTAGTTCACTTTTGTGCTTTCCTAATTCACAGATGATGCAAAAGTGGTGCAAGACAATAGAAGTAGGGGAGTCTCAGGCCAGCTCTTCCTCAACAATCTCTGAACAACTCTAAGAAGCTCTCTCAGGACCTATCAGTACTCAGAAGGTGGAAAAGATTCAGCTAATTCTCCTTTACATCAGCAACTTTGATCACCCTCATCAGAAGGGGAAGCCTTGCATCACCTGTTTGACTTTTTTCCTTGAATGTTTCTGTACTCATCAAATGCAAAATGCTATTCCATCTACCACAATTAGTTTTGCCTTCCTCTGAGGAAATGTACCTAATTCTCACACCTGAGCAGCAAGAACTTTTTCTCATAGTGTTTGTTCTTTAGACAACAGAAATACAGTCACGTTTTACAAAAAACATGCCAATTTTTGGTTTAAATTTTCATTCTCCAAAATTTAGACTTTCAACCACAAAAATAGCTTTAAAAATGTGTCCTAGGAAGATGACTTTTAAGAAAATGCCAAAATAAACTCTAGCTCTTCCTATTCTGAGGTAGCTTGTAAACATGGTAAGTCACAAGACTGCAGTGGGTGCATCTCTCTGACCTCTTTTCCCAAGGATACTGGACTCCTTCTCATGGGTATACCTTCAAAAACCCTGTTCATGGGGAGAATTATTAAGAAAGAAATGGTTCAGTCTGGGTATGCTTTCTGTTGTCTTACAACTCTTAAGACTGTTTAAAAATATATCAAATTTCAAACAGTTAAAAATATAATGCCCCTCTCTTAAAGCAACTTGATTTGGGAGTTGAGAAAATTATTTAAAACTTATATCCTTACATATCACGTTCCATGTGACACCTTTCATTTAAGATGTAACTGCTTTTCATGCAAAAATACCAAATGACTCTGAAAAGCTTTATATTTTGATATCAGTTTTAAAAAAGGTAAACCCAGTCTTAAAAAATTTTTGTAAGAAACTGACAATTATAGTAAGATTGGAAACTAAATCTCCATTTTCTGAGTAAAACAGTAGATCATGGTGCCTTCAGAAACCAGCTTTCCATTCCATTCCTTATCAGGAGGAAGAAAAAACTAATATATGTAAGATATTGAAATAACCTAGTAAAAAAAAAATCTGTGTTAAGTGAATTATATCATGAATATTTCTTATTTTATGGATAATGGACATTTTGGTCAAATAATCCCTGGAGAATCAGAACTGAGCTGGACAAAGTACTAGCACATCAGAGCTATTGCATATCAGAGAAAGCAACACTATCTCGAAAAGCTACTTTTTTCACAAAACAAATACTACCATTTTCATTGAATGTTCATTTTTAAAAGCTCAATTCAGCCATATTATACAGAGCAAGTTTTGAACAATAATGTGTGGGAGTGTGTTCAGTAAGTTTATTCTGTTTCTTTCTGCAGAAGTTCACTAAGCATAATGCAAACAGCTAAGAAAAGGAACTTGAAATTTAGGAGAAGCAAAGCAACAACATAAAATCAGATGTTCAGCTGTGTATTAAAATATTCTTTTGGGAGGTCAAGAAGTTGATCATGGGTGAGATTGCAGAAGATATTGAACCTTAAACTGCTTTGGTCTTTTTTTCTTTGCTTAAAAAGACAAAGTCAGATCCAGCTTGTTACTGGAGCTTTGGAGCCCGGCAGCAGTGTGCAAGTTCTGTCTAAGGAGCAGGAGCAGCACGACTCATATTGCTCCCACAGCAGGCAGCAGCTTCTGCTCTCAAACCCCTCCTCTTTTCCTCGTGTTGTCATTGTCTTCACTCTTAGTGTCTCAGAATATCTTTTTAATTGCTTATCAAATGGATAGTTATTGTATCATAAAATCTTAAAAGCCATTTCCCAGTCCCATTCAGTTGTGGAGCTGAACTTTTATACAATGATATATCACAATGGATTATGCTAATAAGCTTGTTAATAGCTCCAGCAGTGTTAACTGAGCGCATTAAAACAAACTGATCCTTGCAATAGATTGGGAAATGTTTATAAGGGGCATGTGATCTAAGAGCAGCCGTGACAAGGCTAGTAAATAATAGCAGAAACTGGCATGACCAAAGAAATGCTCACCTAAATTATTTATATGTTAATCAAAAATACAGTTGTTAAGCAATATCATTAGTTCATTACTAATTGGTTTATGGATTTGTGATGAATTACTTATTTGCATGCAAAGTAAACCCTCAGCCTTTTGTTCATCGTTTCTAACCTTCAAATACTTGCAGGTTTTCTCGCTGCAGCGCTCGTCCTTCACTAAAATGATTACATCAGCTTGTCAGAGAAAGTAGATTTTCAAGGTAAAGACATAATTTTCTTCTGAAATGTATGCAATATATTATTGTCATATATTTTTTAAAAGTCATAATATATCAATTTCATGCTTGAGAGATATGCAATTAATGCTATACAGTGTATATTTTTCCTTACTCTCCACCAAAAATCCTACACTTTGACCATTTATTAGTAGTGGAGACTTGTTTCATTCATATATATCAAGTTGAACTGTCACACATATTATTATGGGGAATGTTAAATTCCACCTTAGTGGAATCAGATTGGGCTGAATATAACCAAAGAACTTAAACACGCCTGTGGATATGTTGTGGAACATCCTAGAGATGTGACACAGTGATTTTAAGGTGAAGTTGAAGATCAGTCTTTCATTTGATGCCTGAACTCATTGGCAAATTTATTAATTATAAGGTTTTCAGAACTGCAGTCTCTCATCAGGCTCTTCTTCTCTTTTGTTTCCCCCTCTTCCTCATATTCTTATTGCAGCTCCTTCCTGTCATCACCTCTCTTTTTCTGCTTCCATTTCCCTCTGTGCAACTTTTTTTTTTCAATTATCCCTCCTCTGTGCAACACCGTCACCTGTGTTCCCAGCTTGCCCCTGATTTTTTCCAGCCACACTGCTTCAGACTAAAGGAGCCAGACCCAGGAACTATGATTGCATTTTTCTCCCTTTTGAGGTACTTTCCCTGTGAGGAAAGCTTAGACTTCCTCCCTTGTCTTTCCTTTCCTTTCCTTTCCTTTCCTTCCCTTTCCTTTCCTTTCTTCACTTTTCTTTTAAAAAATCATGTAAGCCATGAATATAATGAAATTAAATTAATATTGTCCATCAGCTTGGCATGCATTCTATTTTTAAAAAAATCACATATCTCTCTTAGAATTTAAATAAGAATAATTATTTTATATTTTTAAAATATATTCTTCAAGGAGGTAGGGATCAATATAAGCTTCCTAGGGATTTTTCACTTGTTATTATTGAGCAGAAGTTCCAGATGTGTAAATGCAAATAGGCCTAGCAAGGACCAGCAGTCCAGGATACAAAAACAAGTTGCTGTGAGCAAAAATCTAATCCAGATGGAGAACTCTCTTCCAACAAATGTCTCTATGTAATGAGTTAACCAAATCTCACCTTTCAAATACACCCTGCAATTGATTTTTGTTTGCCTTACAGAAATCTACCTTCTGAATATCTTGAAAACACTTCTTTCAGTTGACCTTCTAGGGTTTTGTCTTTGCAGTCACAGGGGGTTTAGTGCATTTTCCAGCAGCTGCAGGTTGTTTTTCTTTGGTATTTAACATCTACAATCTGGCTCAGCCCAGCAAGACATGCATGCATCACAGTCTAATCCAAGCGAGTCTCACAAGGACAAGAGAAACCTGACCAAAATTCAAAAGAAAGTGAAAGGTAACACAGAAGAAGGCCACCCAAGACAATGAACAACACTTAGTGGTGTGATAAAGCAATATTTTAATTACTGATAATAATTTATTATGGTATAATAATAATAACAGACAATACAAAAGGAACAGCATAAACGGATGTCGAGAGAGGCATTCCAAATATTTCTTGTCCAAAGAAATTAAAGTAGCATCCAGTTCAGTCATGTCTTGGTTCAGTACTACACACAAGTAAATATTGCAGATAACTTTGTACAATTCTCTGTCTTTCTGTGGTGTCAAAAAAATGTCCAGACATCTTTAAATTAATCTTGGATGACTGCAGGAACTATGATGAGGTTCTTTAAACTCCTTTTACCATGCTGAAAGACAAAAAAGAGAAAGGATTCCTATTCTTCAAGCAAGTTAGGGCTGTATGAAAAATTAAGTTTCCCACTAACCTCTACAGCATGAGAAAACCAATGCTTACATTGAGTCTCTTCTTTGCTGCTCATATCTTGGCCTTTTGTTAGTGACATAAAACATTTTTTTGTCTTTTACAGCAGTAGCCAGATTAAGTTCTAGTTGAGCTTTAGCCCTTCTAATTTTCTCTCTGTATAGCCTCACAACATCCTTGCTAGACAGTTCCCACTTCAAATCTCTCTGGATAAAGATCTGACTGAATCCAGCAGGTATAAATGCATGGAACTTTCTGAGAGGGATGTGAGGAACTTCATCTATCCTAGCTAAAATTATATTACCTGTCCAATATCTGAATTTGCCAATGCATACCAGTGCTTGTCCATGTGGGAAATTGGACTTCTACTTAATGCAAATCCTCAGTTGCATGTGTGAGAAATTGAGATTGAAACTACCACAGCTCCTGTAAGCACCTAAAGGCCATCGCAACTCAGCTACTGCAGTAGAATAACTCCTAATCCCCAGCAGTTAACACCAGCCAAATCTGTTTCCTGAGGCAGAGAAGGAAGGCTCAGTCAACAAAGAGAAACCCGGTCTCTCTCACACTAGTGTCTTATAGCCCTTGGTCTGCCTTCCTCCATCTAGCTTGACATGCTTTCTTCTATACAGAGATTTGTGGAAGGATTCAGCTTTAGCCCCATGTTTGTGCTTTGGTTCACCCTGGGTCTCTAGGAGCTGCCAATCCCAGCACATGTGCCAAAATGTGACTGGTATTGGCTTTGGGAACACAGCTGTAATGAGCTTTGGGGTGCCAGAACACGCATAGCATGCCCCTCAAATACCCTCAGCCCCCGAAGCCCTGGAGGAGTTTTGGGTGTGAGCTGTTGTCTCCAGGACATCATGCTTTCTTTCTGGGTGACAAGAGCTCTCCTCACCCTATGAAGCTTCTTTCTCTGTGTCTCCTTCCAGGTCTCACCTTCTTTGTTCACAGAGTCATGTGGCCACTCGTCAATCATGCAAAAGGAGGTGTCAAGCTAGAGCCAGTTCATCAGGAGAGACCCTGATACACTCTGGTATGACTACAATTAATGAAAAAACAATAGCTACCAGTAGATATCTGCCTACAAACAAAGCTGGAATGAAAAGTGAAGGAAATCCTACTTTTTTGTTAGTCTGATTGTCAAAAAAAAAAAAAAAGCACACAGAGTCAACTAGCTACAAGGAACTAAGTAAGTGATCTTTTCCCATTATAATCAGGACACAGAGCCTGTGATATCTCTGAGAGCTCAATCTAAATAAGGCCCCATCCTCTCGTCTATTTCACATTATGAATAAAAACATGAAATTAGTTTTATGTCAGAAGAACAACCCTTAAGACACTTGTAACTTATAATTATAATTTCTTAGCTGTTTGGCTTGTCAGTATTAAGGAATTCACAGCCCAAGACTTCCAGGACTTTATAGGCTGAGACGTGCTGTGCCAGCTACTGAAAATTAACTATGAATTTCTCATCTGCATCCTGATTTATTAACTACAGTGAGAAACAGAAAGTTTAAAAAAGTATGCGCTGTTTGAGCATAGCCTGCTAAAATAGAAGGAGCCAGTGGCTGTGTTCTGCTCCTATTCAATAAACTACTAGCAGTGGGTAAATGTAGGAGTTTCTTCCTGCAAAAATATTCAGTTGTTTTCTTGTAAATAAACACTAAAAAATTTTTACCTTCACTGAAGAGCAGAGCTGGCCAGTGTCAATTTCAGGATTTTGCTGGATTCACTGGTAGCAAAAAATGAAAAGAAGATGTCTTGGGACTCTCTTTGCTATGCAAAACTCCATTCCCTTGTTAGATCTGGCTGAAAATGTTAACATTGCCGGTGATGTATTTTGAAAGAAACACTATTTTTTACATAATTTGAATGAGAATTTTTAGATGAAAGGCTGCCAAAAAAAAAAAAATTCAAAATCCAGGATCTGAAATCCACTTTAGGTTTTCTGCTTTTACCAAACAGGAAAATCAATTTTTTAAAAAATTGTGAACTAAAATGTTTCATCCAAGATATTTTGCCCTATCCAAGGGCAGTTTTTATCAAAATGTTGTTCTTCCAAAAAAACCTATTTAACTTGTAAGGGGTTCTGATCCATGATTGTGCAGTTCTCCAGATTCTATTTTCAGCCCAATTTTGAAATATTTTTACAATAAAAACTCTGAAATTCTACCCTTTACTATTATTTTATGGATTTAAGAGGCTTGTCTGTATTTCAGATTTTGTGGAGGGGGAGGCAGAGTGCGTTTTTTTTCTCAAAGTCTGTTGGTTCCATTTTGTAGGTAAAACACTTTGTGGTAGCAACACAGGCCGGATACTTAGAAGACATCAAATCATACAATAATTTCTGGAAATAAAGGCACATAGCAATCATTCTCATCATTTTCAGATGGAGAAATGAGGGCAACTCGGCTTAAATCATTTGCCCAGCTCATTACTCTTCTGACTACCAATGTCAAGAGGACAATGACAATAATTTTCGTAATTGAATCACTATTGTGCTACTTATGAGTGCAAAGTTATAATTAGACCCAGGACACTGACATTTATTATCTTTTTTTATGAACAGAACATTTCTGAACTTCTAATAGTGCTGGTGTTCAGCCAAACATAAAATAGAATTTGAAATTAAATTTAAAGGAGCAAAGAGCCAGAAGAGAATGTTCTTGACTCTGGTATTAAAAAAGGCTTTTCACAGTTTATGTATTCTGGCTGTGACAGCGTTAAACGACTCTTCACAGATATTTGATATATATTGACTGTACCAGATTAAAAGTTAGACTTTATTTGTAGCATAAATCTGATAGATGAATATGTAATGTACATTCTTCTTTTATTGCAGTCATAGAATACACTGAAACTTTAACCCCCCCAGAATGCTATCTACATATTTCCTTCCATATTTTGTATTCATAGAAATAATCACATTAGTTGTTGGATACCCTTTAGCAACACACTCTTCTTTTAGTAAATAAAAAAGACTGCCACTTTCCATCATTTCACAACACCTAGAAAGACAGTAAAATCTTCAGAGCGAGCGCATCTTTCTTTTGCTGGCTCTCACACACATTCCCCCTAGAGAAGCAGATGTTTGACTTGTCTCATGTAAAAGGCAAAAATTGAGTTACAGCTTCAGATTGCAAGATTTGCAATGTTTGCTACAGTTTATTAATGTTAACCAAATAAAAATGACATTAGTGAAAAAGATCTACATGATATCTCAGAACTCCCAAGATTAGGCCAGATGGTCACTTCTAACTGATATAATCTAGTAAGCTCTGTTGAGAGACAGGCTATTGATTGAATTTCTGCCTTTAAATGCAAGCTCCATATCTGCACATGTCCACAGTGATATCAGTTGCTTAAAATCCAATACAGAGGTGTAGATTGGGAGATGATGTTAGTTGCTACCTATTAAAACTGTCAATTCCATCTGTTGTCTAACACTTTAAAATACTGAGTGTAGTTTTTAATAGATCAGTATTAGATTAAGAGGCCGTATATCAAGGCTCTTACTAGCTGAGAAGTGTGGGTGAATGTGTAATTAAATGACACAATGGAAAAGGAACTCCGTGGGCTGGAACTGGCCCAAATTAGCATCAAGCAGGAAGCAAATGCTGTGATTTAGGATTTCTGCAGCCGCCAGACTTCCCTAAAAATGAATAATGTGCAGCCCTATTGAAATTATCTTTACAAGCAAGTATATCATGATTAAAAACTGCAAGTGCTGTAAGACTTATGATTATCCAGCTCCCCATAGTGCACTTCCACAGGTACTTCAGTGACTCTGTACATTTGCCTAACTACCATGCTCTTATGGCATTCCCAGAAGGGCTGTTTCAGATGGCTGATGACAGCCCCTTCAAAGCCATGTGTCTGGAACTTTGTATCCCTAAAAGACCCCTATCCCTCAGCATATAGTTGAAAAGCACCACTGGGGGTCCTGGGGTTACATATAGGGTGGGGGCTCAATCTGCCCCTTCTCACATGTGTGCAGCATCTCAGGGCTCTTGCCAGCTTCCAAGAGCTGATAGAGAGGGAGGGTGATGGACAGGCACTGCCAGCACTGCCAGCCCACCATCCAGCAGCTATGGCTGCTTAAATTTAATCAGAGAGGAAAGATGTCCTTCTTGAGCCCTTTGTACCAGTATGACCACAGGAAAGGGAAAAACTCCTGTCAGGGAAGGGGGAAAGAGAGAATAAAATTAGGGAATGGATCTTAATTTCAGACACATAGACAGAAGAAATTGCTTGTTTTATAGCTCTTAGCATTTGTATATAGAAGCTAAATGAACATATCCAGTATGTTGGAAGAAAAACAGAAGCCCTCCCTGGAAAGGGCCAGAAGCAAGATTCATATAAAAATCTATGGTTTCTTTTTCTCACTACTTTTTTATTAGAATAAGCAAATAATCTCCTAAATATTGATCCTCGCTGGACCAAAGCTTCACAAAATAGAGGAGAATGTGGATTTAGTGCTCTTTTTACATCAACTTTCAGAAGACATTTCAGTTTAAGTACAAATTTTCAGAGCCACATTATGGTGACCTGTGAAGGATGCAGAGTGGAGGTTCCAAGAGTGGAGTTTCGAAGCAACTTGAAAAATTCTGTTTGCAAACTACTAGAGAAGGGTAGTAAAAACAGCTTTATAAATTCCCCAAATACACCACAAGAAGTGCTTTAGATACATAAAGTCTCTTCATGTTATTAACCAGTACAAGGTACATGAAACATTCATGGAAAATTAATGTTAAATGAATTCTACAGTATACTCATAGAATACAAACTGTGAATTCAGAAACACTGTATTCCCAGCAGATATGCAATTTGAAGAATTATGCTCATTCCAGACAGAAGCAGAGACAATATTGTGTGATGTAGCTGATAAATTAACCAGCAAAGGTCCAGCCTCATGTATCAAATACTCAAAACAAATCTATAGGACCAGAAATATTTTAGAGTAGCATAAATCTACTTAGAATAACAAATTTTTTCAAGAAACCCAAAAGTTGCTATACAGATTATCCACAGAAACAATAAAAATTCAATCAAATGATTATTTAGACATTTCTGTTTGCTGCTTACTATCCTAAGCACAGAAGCTGTCCTTCAAGAAAGCAAAACCTTTGTGATCTTTTTCTCTAAAGTTTGAAACACTTGATGCACCACAGCAGAACAGTGGCAATAAGCATTTCAAGTGTGGAAAATAGCAATCCTACCCTCACTGTGGCACCCTTTAAAGGGTCACAATTCACCAGCATAGCCACTTTGGTGAGATTCTCCCGGATATGAATAACACTACCAAAACCAGAAACAACAAAGATTTATAAAGGTATTTCATAAGAGTTAAACCTTTGTAACATGAATGGACAGACAGAGAGACTGGGTATTTCAAAATTTTCAGCATGCTTTAAACTAAAAGTGCTAATTTTAATTACCATAATGAGCCACTGAAAAATCTTACTTCATAAGCCAGACCTGATCAAACTAAAGGTTAAAAATCTTAGATACATTTTAAACTTTTTTTATTAAACCAAATGATAAAAGAAAAATAGTGACCATAATAAACTGTTCTTTTAAATGGATAATTGGCTTTTTAACTGATGTTCTCAAGTGAGACCAGGAAAATGAGTAGCTAAATATGAAAAATATTATTTTAATATAATATATCTCCCCCCATTCTCCAGCAGAAATGGCAATTCACAGAAGGAACTCAAGCAACAGCTGAACCAAAGTCATGGTAAAATGTTAGATCTGTAAGTTAGTGGGGGTTTTTTAGGAAGAAGGTGGTTTTAGTGACAGCATAGATGGGAGGAGTCACATAAACATAAGCAACTCAAGTTGAACCTTACCCCATCACACACATCACATACTTTGGCAGTTCCAAGGTTTACAGACAGTGTAGAGTCTCCTACCATGTGAATTTTTGGGTGCTCCTTTTCTTTACCCCCAGGACTTCCAAGCAGCCAGTTAGACTCAAGATTCCTTGCCGGACTTGTCATGTTTATGAGTGGTTCTGTATTTGTGGTCATGTAGGAATCAAATGCTAATTTTGCATAGAAAGGAAAACAGTAGAAGACTTACCAAAGTAAGATATTAGAGGAATAATGACAATGTAAATCATAAATATGGGATGTGAGAAAAAATTGATCTGATACAGTATAAACTGATTATGGTGAACTGCAAGCTTATGCACATGCAAACACACATGCTTACAAGTGGCTGAAAAAACACAAGGTATAGGATTGCAGCATACCAAGGAAAAGCAAGAGCATTAACATTGCATAAGAGATGATTAAGGCGATAGCATCAAACATATGGAATATTCTTCTGCTAAAATACACAAAGGATTCTATTGCTATTGAATTTTCACCAGCTGCCAACTTGGCTAATACTGTTACGAGAACATAGGGATGGGACATGCCTCGAGAACAACACCAGGGGGAATCAGCTTTGCAGACTGCAGAGTCTTTATCCACCTCTCGCCAACACTGTCCCTAACCCACACTCTTCTGCCCTGGTATTTTCCTTCTCCAGCTCAGAGCTGCTATTTCTTTCTTGTTGGAACTGTGCTGGAGATGCAAGTACTGTATCAGAGGAAGAGGACATGGGGGCCAAGAGAAGGATGGAGAGAAAACAAAAAAAATAGGGCAGCTGAAGGCTCTTTCCCACTTCCTTGTCACACCCTTTCTTCTCAGACAAAGTGCACAATGTTCCAAATCAGACCTTCATAAAGGCTGCAGCATCCAACAGGCCCCATAGATCACATTCTGCCCAGTATGAGGCACTGAGTGCAGAGCAGTGTTGAAAATCTGTTGCTTTTTGAAAAAGTTTTTATGAGCGCCGAGTTCTGACCAGAGTTACGAGCAATTTTGAAAATTCGATTCCTAGGAGTCTGAAATGCTTAATGTTATAGCACCAAAGTGCAACTGCATAACAGGAGCCTGACCCTCAGTGCCAGGTTAACTGAGTTTCTGGCTTTGTGTAGTAAATACCATCAAGGCAATTATGTACCTGTCCTTGTCCATCATTCCTTTAGTAAGATTTGCTTACATAAAATAGAATTTACTGAATCATGTCTATTTTTTGCACAGTATTTCCAATTCCAGATGAAGGAAAGAGTGACCTGCCTGACATGGCCATTGAATAAGACGGTCCTTTCTAGCAAGTTATTGCAACCGCTGTTCTTTTTGCAAGTTATTTGGATTTACTTATTCATAATATCACTTAGCACAATTTTTTTTCTCCACTTATATCTTTATTGTAACAATAAGTGTCACCGATGCGGCAGCAAGTACAACCCAGAGAAAAGATTGCAACTCATTATCATTCATTACTGTGGTGAAGAGAGATTAGAAACATAATGGAAGCTGAGAGAAGATGTACCTTTGTGTCACTTACCTTATACTTCGCTCAGAGCTGGGAACTTCCATAAGCAGTGATAGTGACTCGGTCACCAGCTACCAGTCAGTGACCTTGGGTGGGTCACTCGACCTTCCAAGGACTTCATTGCACCAGAGGAACCTCAGATAAAAAGTACAATCACATGGAAAGACAGTGCTGTATTTGAGAGCTTTCCTGCTTTTACATCGATATTCGTGAGCTTATGTAGATAGAGCTGCTTAGTGAGTTACAGTTGTTTAATACTTTCCATTATAGGACCTAATTTCAGATATTGTAACTTTGCCAAGTTCTAGTAGTCTGAGCAAAAATATTTCATGTTGTGTGACTGCCACATTGTGACAAAAGAAGTAGTAGTAATATTTCGAATTTTAAGGAAAATTTCTAAAGATAAAGAATTTCTAAACAAAACAAACAAAAAAATAAAGTTCACTGTGTTAAAATAATGATTACAACAGTATGACAGACAAGCCCCCTGCTTTGGTAGAGCAATATGGTATTTGTTAGGAAGTGCCATCTGAGCTGGGAACTCATCTTTTGCCGCCATCTGAAAATCTATGTGTTATTGAACATATTATTCAGTTTTGTAAAAAACCTGTTTGTTAATATTCAGTGGAAAGTGATTTTGTTTCAGAGACTGTTATTTGAAAATTTCCATCAACATGCAGAATGTCTTACTGCCTCATGGGTCTGAAGAGGCAGGGGCCATGGGGGAGCCAGGCACACTTCATCCATTCCCAGCTCCTGTGCATGACAGGAGTGCCTGGTCCAGAGAAAGACTCACTCTTCAGTACCTCTGTCCCATTGTAGTCTTTAGTTTTGCAGTAGTTCCTGGGCCTTGAGGAGAAGAAGAAACTGGTGAAAAAAAACACTTTTCCTTTTCTGGGCTTGTCACAGTCACACATTAGCTCATATGATTGTAAGGAAGAGCAACAAGTCCAGACTTCGACAAAAAATAGCTTATAAAATTATTCTAGGAACGAAACTATGAACATGTGCATGTCATAGCTGAATGGTGCAATGATGCCGTGTGGAAAGAGGCTTGATTTGTTTTTTGTTTTATGCCAAGTTCTTATGCATTTAGGATATCTAAGTTCACAAGGAAGACCCAAAGTCTGTAGTGATTCCAGGTGTTTTGTCCAACAACTGAAGGACAGCTCGTTACATCATTACCTTGCTATTTCAACAACACCAGGCACAGTCAGCCAGCCTTCACATGACAAAATTCTGGTTTTTGACTATAATACAGCTTCATACTCTAAGGCCTAATGCACAGTCACAAGCTTTTCAGCAAACCCAGGTTATAATGCAAGGTGCAAACATCCAAGCAGTCTCTACAAGAGCTAGATGAAGTAAAGTTTATCTGTGAATGAACAAGCTCAAGCTTTTCTCTACCATGTCTACACTTATTCAGCCACACTACCAAGATTAGTTTTAACTGTATGGAATACCTCCACTCTGCAGTATGCCTTGTAGTTTCATATATCATGAAAGAAACAGAGACCAGAAACCAAGCTTCCAGAGACCAGCTGGAGGAATGACATGTGGCACATCTTTCCTTCTCCTATCAGTGACACTAATAAATAATCTGTGACAGTGTCTCACAAACACATGGGTGTGAAGATAGCAGGGCAAACATACTGCCAAAAATGTGTTCCTGATCTTGGAAATCAAAGTTCCAAAATAATTATACACGCAAATCGGCCTTACATTTAGGATTTTCTGAGGGAGAAGGGTTACAGAATGAGCCTGCTGAAAAGTGAACATCAGCAGGTTTTTCAGAAGCTCTCAGCATGTAAGTGCATGGTATTTCTCAGAGCGCAGCCAGACAAATGTTGAGGATGTTGGATCCCACATCTCATTTCAAATACTCGTATTTGAAAATGATCCAGGACAGTCTGACAAAACCTTTATTTAATATGAAAATGACACTTCACTGAAAACTTCCTATGGGAGAACTCCCCATAAAATACATGCCATAGGACACAGCAGGTCACTGAATTTAATACCTTATTTCTCAGGCAATGGATGCTATGTAATCTCATCCACAAATTTATCAATGTCTATCATAGTATTTGTTAAAGTTCATAGTTCGAGTTCAAACTGCTTGCTTTTGGAGTTTTTTCCCCTATTTAACATATTAGACAGTTGTTATAAAATTTAATTGATGAATGGAAGTCTTTGAATTTTCATGGATGGCATGTGCACAACATGCCATGGGAAAATCCATCTGGGGTCTGTCAACACTGCATGAACATGGGATTCCCAGCATCTGAAGTGACATGAGATTTGTCCATCGTCTCTATTTCCCTTTCCATTCTACCTTATGAAAACAGCTATTTTAATATGCCCATTGTTGTATATCCCTCCCCTGTGCAGAATAAGTGTGAGCTTCAAAATTCAGAAATTCTAGAGTCGTCGGTTCCTCAGTTTGGTTTGGTAGCAGGCATGACCAGCTTGCTTCCTCTTAAGCACAGCACAGATTTAGTAAACTGTCTTCAGTTCTGCTGAACAGTCATGAATGGGGGTGGAAAAATTATGAATTGACACATTTAAAGAGATGATGCCTTTTGTGAAATCCACTTTTCAGTCCGCAAATGTAGGCAGCACCTCCAAATACATTAGGCAATTAGACAAGTTAATAGAAATTACTAGTAAAAGGTAATTAATTTAATATAAAAATGCTGTTGAGGTCATAAGTCATTTCTACTGCTTTCTGGTTTTGAAGGGTTTTTTAGATAGGGTTTATTAGAGAAAAAATACTGCTATTATTGCTTTTTTCAAAATAAAGTACTGCAGCTGCTAATTCAAGCTCTAATTAAATGCACATTCCTGAACTTGATATTTGCTTGTGTTTCATGTCATTTCTCAACTCAGACTTCAGGACCGGCTCAAAGCTGACACCTCTGGATCTTTCATAGAATATTCTTCCCTCCATACAGACTTCTCTGTCATCAAAAATGTGGCTCAGATATTTGTGTGTGTATGTCTGCAGGTAAAGGACAGAAATTTAACAAGCTTTTATTATCCACTCTTAATATCAGCCTGAATCTTTTGGTTAGTTGGGAGTTAATTGCCAAAAGGTTTTATGGTATATCTAATTGGGTCAGTCATCCTTCCATGCCATGAACCCTACCAGACTGCCAGTGTGCCCTGAACTCAAACAGAGGGTAAGAGACCATCAGTTATTTAGTATGTGCTAGAAGCATGCATTTTCTTTTCACTCCATGTGAAAATAGTTAACCACAAGGAAAGAGTCCCACCCCTCCACTTTGCAAAATGGTGAAATTAAGTTTTCCGTACAGCTACCAGGGGACTGCAGTAAATTACCCTGGTAACAGAGTTTACATTGATTCTGAAAAAAGCACTTGTCCATATGTAACAACGATAACCTTTTAGAACGTTTGGAAAACAAATCTGACACCCCATTAAAAGGCAAATGATTTTTTCTCCACACAAGAAAAAGAAACTTTTAAGACATAGAAGGCTATTAATAAATAATGGGGCTTTTTTATAGGAAAGGCTGACATGAAAGCTTAAGCTATAAACTGTATCAGAGGCAGTATTTTGACTTGTGTGGTTTATTTGTCAAAGCAGTGAGATGGGATCTCATTTTTATTAGCTGCACAAAAGATATTTTATTGAATGTCACATTGTAATTTGATTTTAAAAGGAATAGAAAAAAATTACATTTTCTCGGATACGTAACACTGCAAAAACATGATAGTCATACTAACCACTAACCACAATGAGCAGCAATATAAGCCCTACAAAATACACACTAGTACCTTACCAATGCAAATGTGTATTTTGAGATTCCATGTACCAGAACATTTTTCCTGAATCTGGTTTCATTTACTACTGTCAGAATAATATATAAAAAATATATGCATGTTATTAAATTATGTATGTAAACAACTAACATAAGAGTTAGATTTTAGAAGAAGGACAGATTTTAATATTTTAGAATTTGTCTTCAAGCTCGTTCACATAATTCATTTATTTACAGGAAAAAGATCATAGCTGAATGAAACACAGAACAGTGTTTATTACCTAGATATGATGGGAATGAGAATAAAGACTCACAGCATAAAGTAAAGAAGTCTGAGTAAATTATATTCTTTTTCACTTTGCCATTGACTCCCTGAAAGTTGTTTAAGCCTCCTTTGGTCCACCTCCATATCCGTACTTGTGAGCCCTACCACGAAGGGTAACAAGCAGGATCAGTGTCTGAAGAAAGAAAAATACAGCTTCCAGCACTCTTTGTGGTACTAGTTTTGTCACAAGAGACAGTGGCATCATCCCTGGGTGGGCAGCCTGGGCTTGGTCCCAGGATGAGAGCATTACTGTGGAGTGCTCAGCCCCTCCTCCTCTCCCCCCAAAGCCACTCCATCACACCATTCAGCCTGTCAGACCCTGAGGGTGAGCCCTTACGCAGTAAGAGCCAGACAAATGCACTTTTGTAACTCACAGGAAGCATCCACTGCCACTTTAACTGATCAATATAATACAACTTCAAAAAAACCCCACATTATTCAAAACAAGGTCTGAGTGATATGGAAACGTATTTTAATTCTTAATATTTTCACTAAAACTAACCCACTGAATTTTTATATTCAGCTTACCTAGAGCCTCACTTTTTGTCAACCACCTGACACAACCAAAAATCAGTTTTCCAACTGCTCAATTTTTACAAGCAAAATAGAGGGAAAACAAAAGGAGAAACATTAGTGGGTGAACCAAATCACATTTAAAATCATGAATAGAAAGATGTGTTCTACAGTCCCACTGCTGCTTCACCAGTTTAAATCTGCTTATCCCACAGAAGTTGTCACTGTCTCCTGGACCATTAGCAATCATATATATCTTGCAAGACTCTCAAACTCCCCAGCTGGAAGGTGGTTACAAGTGATCAGCTCCTCCTGCAGAATTCAGCAACAGATAGCACCTACCCTTGGACAGTCTTATTTAGATAGAATCAGTTCTGGCAGAAACTTAATATGGGAAGCACTCCAAAAACATTTGTCAATCCATGGCCTTCACCATGATAGTTTAAAATCTGATATAGATCCCAGAGGGAAGCATGCAAGAAACACACATACTACTCCATTCCAAAAGGTGGGATTACAAAACAGCTAAGGAAAATTCGGGGCCAACAGCCTGCAACAGCTCTTGCACTCCTGAAATATTTGAGGTTAAAATCAGTAATGGTCTCTTTTCTTGTCACAGTGTTTATTTTTTGGGCACTGACTAAAATGATGGGATGCAGAGTGCACAAATGTATCTACAGCTGCTAAAGGCTGTCTACTGTAAAGTCCACACAAGGGTGCTGAAGCATGCTGGATTGTCTTTCAAGGCATAGAATTTCTTTAAGACTCCAGTGCCAGTTTATTCCTTCTCACTTTTAAAATTAAAATTTTGTTCAAGAGTTGGAATGAAAACTGCTTTCTCAAACTCCGTAATTTGGTAATTGCAGTATTTTACTCAGAAGTAGGTGTTCCTATAGGCAAAAAAGAGGACTGTCAAATTTTATTGGTTCTCAGGTAAAACACTATTTCAAAATCAGATCCCTACCATTTCCTCTTCCAGCTGGTTTTGTAAAGAAAGCAGTAGCTACCACTGTGCTGTGTTAAAAGCTCTCTTCAAGACAGCTGTAAGGTCACTATTGAACATCTCAAGTGCTCAAGGGAACTGAGACAGGAAAATAACAATTTCTGGCAGCTGGTTAGGGTGAAGCAGAAGCGTGATAGCAACTGATGAGCCTGAAAAGATCAAGTCACGTCTGAAAACATAGAAAAGCATGATTCTGGGCTCTGGGAACCTCTCTATTCAAACAAGGAAGTTCCTAGAGGTTCTGGATGGTTCTGGAATTAGGCAGAAGTATCTGAATGCACTTTCGAAAAGTTCCTATGTTAGGCCTGAATGACCCAACCAAGTATTAAAGTCCTTACTAAGACCTTAGGAACTTCTGGAAGTGAAATCCAAAGGTGTGAACAGAAATTCAGTGCAGCAAAATACGCAGATGCTTTCATAAAAGATAAGAGAGTTTTAGAATACGAACTCTAACAGCAGCCTCCCAAATCCTGAATGATCCTAAGGCCTGACTCCAGAGGGCCTGTAGTAAAACTGTAGTTTTGCTGTTAATTCTACAAAATGTAAGAAAATATCCAAATAGAAAATCCTCTGGGTATTTGAAGGGTTTTTTAATATACCCAAAGGCTCTTGGGCCTCACAGACTATTTCAGCAATTTTTGAGGATGAAAATAACAACAGGTATGTTCAAAATCAAATGACAGCACAGCAGTACTTCTCAGTTGCCTAACCTATTTGCATCTCTCAAATCTGTCTTTGGTCACCCACAAAGGTCTTCAATCTAACTCTCAATACATTTTGGAAAGTTCTTAGAAATTACCCTTTTGTGATCATTAATGTCCTTTATGCTGGGAGAGAAGAGTCTCTACATTGCATGTGTACCATAGCACAAATTATTGGAATAAACCACATGACCCCTTGTGTTTCTTGAATAGTTTAATTGGAATACCAAATATTCCTATGGCTACCACATGTCTGACTTTTATCAGCCAGCTACCTTGGGCAGATGAGAGGTGCTCATCCCTGTCAGAGACAATACATTTGTTCTGCACAGTCTCCTGGTGAGAGGGATGTGGGTTACTGCAGGGCAGCACAACATCTAGCCCACACACCCCCTCTAAATTGCAATCTTGCTTTTGGGAACACAGGCCTTCTGAGAGGTCAGCTGGGCACCTCCCCATACCCACCTTCTCACTGTTTTTTGCTACTCAGCTGGCAGAGAAACTGTACTCCTGCTAATATTATTAACATCTGCTTCATCTGATCATTAGCATATTTCATTTGCCAATCAACATGTTCTAATTATTACTGGGCACCGGGCAGTAGCCATAGCAAATTGTGCCAGGAAGAAAGCACATGTCTCCGCTCTCCTCACTGACTCCACTGGAGTCTCAATGTTGCTCCCTACCTCTGCCTCACCTCTTCTTCCAACCAGTTCAGGCCAGCACACATTTGGTGGCTGCTTTGCTAAATGACTCTCGGAAAGCACCTGCCAATTCATCCCTGAAGCAGCTTTTGCATGCTCAGACACCAGCTATAAGCATGGGCCATGCATTCTTGTCCCCAGCACTGACCCTACAGACTAGTCTGCTCTTTCTGTACCACTGCCATGGTATCTCTCATCTCTTCATGTCCTATAATCAGCACAAGTATGGTCCTTAGAAAATATCCAAGCATTTCAAAGTTTGGCCTCTATCACTAATTTCTTTGGTTTCTCTGTAGAATGGTGATGAAAAACATTCCTCTTAACAATGTTATAGCAGGGGATCTGGCCACTTTCGAAGCACTTTAATATCCTTTTAGGGATAGCATCATAAAAATATAGTGTAACTAATAATGTCTGAGGATTTTTGCTTATTAATTATAAGACTTAAATGAATTTCAGATTTTTAAATCCTGCAGATGGGGACTAGCACGCCAATATCCAAGTACTTATTAGATTTACAAGAACATTGACTTTAAGGTTATTCAAACCAGATTTTTTCTATTAATATTACACTGTTGTGCCAATCTCACAGCAGTTGGTATGTTATGAAGAAAACATCAGAGGGGTGTGGTAGTTGTCTGCAAAAGTTCAAAACAACACCATGGCTACAAACATGATATTGCTCATCTTGGTCTAATATTCTCAACCTTTTCCTGACCCAGGATTCATAACCAACAAAAGGAAAATATGAGGATGGCTTTTAGAGGTTTTTTTTTTTCACCTAACCTCAAGATGCCTGCCATACGGGCCTCTCTGCCTGGGATAGGTGTCACCAGCTCCCTTCAAAAGGTACTTCTGTTGTGCACTCATTTGAACCAGTTGTCATCTTGGGGATGAGACAAATTGTTCACAGAAGAGCTGGCCAGCTCAGGTGTAAACATCCAATTCAGACAGATGAATCCTGCCTCCACACTTCCTCCATTAAATTACAAAGCTGGTTCAGAGGAAGAGAAAGAGGAGAAAAGTAGTTATTTCTGCAAATATTAAATATAAGGTCCAGCAGGAAAGGGTTACCATCATCAGGGCATCGCACGTGACTGCCCACCCACTTCCTCACCCACCAGAATCACCCCTGGTGCCTCAGCTCAGGGAGGAGGCTTTGGAGCCTGTCAGCAGCCGTGCTGGGCCAGGCACAGGAATGAAATTCCCACCAAGTCTTCCCAGAGGGGCAGGAAGCAGGACCAGCTCAGGGTTTTTGGCACTGAAGCAGCATGTCCTCTCTCCCTTCATGCAGGCACTGTTACCTTCTCTTGCCTGCAGCTATAAAAATCTCTTCTGTTATTAATTACTGTCAAACTTTTTGAAGTAAGAGCAGCTTTAGTACGTTATCCTTGACACTGAAATTCACACTATCAGAATTATGTTATTTATTATTCCTTTGCCCTGTTAAGAACTTAAAAGTTTTATTTTTACTAATTGCCAGAGATTTGGTGGCAATTTAGTTGGTTTTCTGTAAGTTACCTTTCATTAAGCTGGAGTGTATCACTTTCAGAAATGCAGTAGTGTTCTTCTGTCATGTGAGCACTATTAAAAATGCCCCCTTTTGATGTGCAACCCCTTTAAATCTCTCTATATATGTGAAAGCCGTCTGGCTCTAAGGCAGGGTTCTTATTTGGGTTTTTTACAACCTAGCAGAGAATAAAACTAATAAGTATTTCTCATTCTTTAAAGATTGATTTATTATCAGTTCCAAAAACATGCCTTTTCGTTTGGAAAGTCATTTGCTCAGTTATGATTGGATATAAACAGCTGCTAAGGGTCAGCACAGGCCTTGGTGCTTGTTATTGCTTGCACTCCTTATGATTTTAGCTCAGCATAACTAGCAGTGGTGTCCTGGGATTCCAGAGTCTGTACTGATTACCAACAAAAGCCTCTTTAAGATCAGCAGAAGCAGTCAAGGGACTAATGGTGCCAAGGCAGTCTGAGGCACTGGAGCAATGCCGCAGGTCATAAAATGAGCAATGACAATCGCCCTGTCCTTGCTGATTTTATCAGCCTGAGAGTTTTTTAGTATCACACGGAAGACAAAAGGAATCTTTAGCCTTGAATAATATTATCAGCAAACGTGGCTTGTTTGGGGCTTTTTTTTGATTTTTGTTTTCTGTTTGGTTTTGCTGCTGATCACTTATTGTGTTCAAAAAGGCAGGTGGATGGATGTCTTAGTTAAGATATATATATAATGGCTTTACACCAGTGGCAGCTCCTTTCACTAGCTACTTGCTTTCACTGCTTTCTTATTATGCTTATTTTGGAGAAAGTAACAAAGAAAAATAGGAAATTTTACTATTTTAAGTACGTTTATATATGTCGCAAAGTGAATATTATTCTTATATATGAATAGCTAAGCTGTATGTCAAACTCACCTCATCAGTAGAGTTTTCATCTGGGCTTAGGCTAAAATGAAAATGATCTGTGACTACCTCATCTCTCACTCCAAATGAACATTTCAGAAAACCACTATATGACTGGCACTCTGTGCAAAATGCACAGGGATCAAGTTGAAGAAGTGTTCACGCTTCTTGAGCTGTGATCATCTGAATGAAGAAGATTTCAAAGCATTGTGGAATTCCCTGGAAGTTACACCAGAGATGAATTTGGCCTTTAGAATGAGGTTTTTTACATCTCATTCACACACAGCAAAATGTTTCATCACAAGTGGAGACACTTTTTAAGAGAGTCTTAAAATTAATCCCAAATGAGGAAGCCTCTCTCTGAATGAGTGAAACTTGGCAGATTTACAAATTCAACCTGAGATGCATTAGCAGATCCTGTGTAGAGAAATTTGTATAATATCTGCCCACATGATACCTGTTTAAAATCAGGTCTAGCAATCATATTTCTGCTGAATTGAATGCATTATAGAAATAAAACATATCAACAAGCAGTTCAGGTTTGCTGTGTTTTGAAGTACTGGGTATTCCCATTTCCAGTACTGACTATTCCCATTTCCAGTAAGAGCCACATATTTCAAGTACACTCAACTTCTGTTGCTCTCAGACCCAGATTTGCTAAGGTGTTTGGGCACCACATTCACTTGGTGTTCACTGAGCTTCTAAATAACTTGCTCATTTTTTAATTAAAAATAAATAAATTGGAAAAAAAGTCCTGAAATGAATTTCAAGGAATCAAAACAGGGATTATTTTTTTTGTATGAGAAAATCTCATTCAAAACACAGAGAGCTTGGGGTGGCCAAAAAATGGTCTGGAACTGTAAGCTTGTAATTGCTTTGCAGATCATTTATATTTTTATGCATAATTTTAATGATATCTGGCACAAATCATCACTAATGACAATCCAGAGTTCAAATAGGAAGAGCACAAATTCTATGGCTTAATTCATTTCTGGCAGCAGGAGAAACTTAAATCAAGATTCAGACAATTATGTAAGCAGAGTGGAGACAGTTTGTCACACATCACTTCTGTCTTGGAATTGCCTGTGTGCTCTTTCAACTACCTCTGTTGTTCATCTCTAGGTATTCATGCAAGGTGTCTAATAGGATGTTACTGAAGGGTCTCATTGCAAGTGATGCAGTAGACAGAAACATTTAGCACATTATTAAGCAGGGGAACACAGGCAGGGTCAAAAAGCAGTAGAAGTAAAATGGCAAAAGAATGGAAAAGTAAACACATTATCAAAGGAAGGCTCCGATGAAAGGACCTTTTCCACTACATACATTTTCCTATAAGAAAACAGAATTCATGTTTTGTAGCAAAATGCCCACATGCATGCAAAAAACTCTTAATAGAAGACTGAATAATACTGAAGATTCCCTTCAAAATTCTCATGTTTTGGTCAACAGACAGGTGCACCCCTTTCAAATAAATATTCACTAAAATCTTATGAAAGAATTTTGGGGAGAGAGCTCTCTGATCAAAGAAGACCAGGGGAAATAATGGAGAGAGGCAGTTTGAGTATTTGAGTTTGGTGCCAGGCTTATGACTTTCCCATCTTTTTGATGTTCAGTTCAGTATGCATCAATACCCACTTTTTCATTTTGTAGGCAGGCAGTGCATTCCATTTGTTAAATTTCTGAATTTCCTCATGTTCCTATTCCCTTCTTAGTCGTATTTAAGAACCAAATGTACAGCAACTGCTTGACCCAAAAAACAAATGATTCTTGCAGGATGAGGCAGAGGGAAAGGCCCAGCCCAGAGCAGAGTTACCCTCTCTCCCTCAGCACACTGTGGCCAGCTCTCACCCTGCTCCTTCCTGTTGGCAGCAGCTCTGAGATGGACACCATATAAAACAGTCTTCAGTGGAGAATTTTTTGCTGGACAGTTCCCCAGTGGTATTTCCAGAGTCCCTAAGGGAGGATCTGTGGCAACTTTTGAGGTTCCCTGTAATTCATACAGAATCCTTAAACAACTCTGTGAAGCACAACTGCACTTCATGGAGACTCTAAAAGGTAGTGCAGCTCAGATTTCCATAACCCCCTGAAAGAATAGCCACGATAATAACCAAGGAAAACTTGATAGCCCTCTAGTTCTGTTTGTTGCTCAAGACTTTAGCTCAGGGCTAAAACACATATATGCTCAATTGACTCTGTGATACCACTCTTGTGTCGCCCTGTGGAGAATAAACTGGCTAACATCAAGTTATTAAGTGCCAGTAAGTGTTCAGAATCGTTATACAGAAAACACACAGACATTATCTATGTTTGGGAGGGGGGCGGGGGTCTTTAGATGGGAAATCTCTTGCCCGTTTCTTTTTTTCATCAAAAATAGGCTGATGCAGAAGTGTAGGGAAGACCTGGTGCACACCTTAATTTGACTTTGATGTGTAGTGAGGATGACTCACAGATTCCCAATCTACTAAAACATACCCCTAGACATTTTTTGTAACTATGCCCACTTCACAATCAGTCCACTTACCAGCATGAGTAAAGTTATGCAGTTATTCTGTCTTTTGCACATTTTTATGCAATTGCATTTCTTTCCTTTAAAAACCCACAAATTTGAACACAAGATGTAACTTGGTTATTTGCAGGAGGAGCTTAAGATGAACATAAAAATATCTTTTTTACTTAGGACTACTTAATAATCCAGAATCTTCAATCTATTTCCAAAGATACTCAGTCCACCTTAATTTTTCTTGACACTTTTTCAAATCCAGAAACCAAAAGGACATAGTTTCAAATGTGGTTTGTTTTATAATTCTCCTCTTTTTAACATTCAGTGCTACTTTAAAATTGTGTCCAAATATGGCAACATGCTGGCCTAATTTTGTGAAGACAATGATAAATAATGAATATTGGTGAAAGAGAAGTAGAATGTAAGCTGTTTCAGTAACAGCTAGTATTTTCAACTGGTTTTTTTCTAGGAAACAGAAAGCTAGAAATAACATGAATGGGTTTTTTTTGCCTTGGAAACACTTCTGTAAGAAAAAAAAAAAAAAAAAAAAAGAAAGGAGGGAATTATTGGTTTCATCCAGTTGTGCAAGTTCTAAAGGATAATGTTTATAAATTCCACCCCATCAAACATTTCACACTGCCAACATCAAGCAAAGAGATGTGTTTGAGAAGCAAAAGGGAATCATACCAGGAAAAACATGATGTGCCTAGTGTGGTTATGTAAAAGTAATAGAGGATCTTGGGGGATGAATCCCCAAGAAGCATCAATTAATTAATTGAAGAACATGGCAAACAAATTCAACAAATTCCTCAAATAGATGGCATCTTATCTCTAGTAACGAATGAGTAGGATTATTTTTAAAATTCTGTTTTCTCTAACTGCACTCTTACTCTGCACCAGCTAACATAACACAATATAAGTACCTACGACAATTAAGCTGTGATAAATAAGAAATTAAAGCAAAGTTCACACTTCATACAATTTTAAATACTCATCCTATAGTGCCCTCAGACAGAAATGCTTGGTAAAAAGGTGCCTTGGTTGCCCAGTTGAAAAATCTCAGTGCCTGCAGCAAAAAAAAGCTGTCAGTTTCTTGCTTGTATATACCAATTGTTAATTCCTAACAGAGGTACAGAAATAATGGAAAGATTCTATGTCGAGTGCTACATAAAAATATTGGGGTGTTCTGCTCCTATACAGGCTGCTGTGTACAGACGTGGTTGTTACTAAACATATCTGCCCTGCCTGCTTTTGCAGGACAAAGCTGTGTAACAAAAGTACTCATGTCGGTCACAGTCCTGACACATGGCCCACATATCCTGGGTGAAGAAAATCTCTCATACCATGCTGTTTGATGTCTGCTTCCTAGAAAGTTTAATCCTACAAGTGGGACCTCATATTGAACATGTGTAATCTTGAAATTGGAGTTCTCATGAGATTTGAGGCCTAATTTGATAGTCAAAAGACATTTTTGAAGTATCTCTGCTTTGCCTAATGCAGATGCAGAAGAGGGATAAATGGGACACTGCTGGTTTGCGATGCTGGTGGGCATTGAAATGCGTGATGAGAGGAAAGAGGGCAAATATAAGCATGGAGCACCACAGGATGGTGTCTGTGAGGATATTTGGTAAAGACACAATGCAGCACCTGAATCTGTAACCCTAGACTCTTTGTCTGAACTCAGCTATTAGTGACACTTTGGGGAAATTAGCAAGGAGCACTGGCAGACTTTTAAATCATGTCAAACAATTTCTCCTCATGCCTGTTTTAAAACAGTCTCTTATCTACACAGCATGTGACAGGTATTTCAGCTAGACAAGATGATCTCTGCAGTTTGCAGCATGACTGAGTGATTCAATTTAGGTCACAAGTTAATCTTCAAGTGATAAAATAGGACAAAAGTCCTGATAGCAATGTCCAGTTTCTCAATAACACAATAATCAATGAAATCAATACTAATAGAGTGATAGCTGAGCCTCTGGATTACTGTTTCGAGTATGTGTAAAAACTCTGTTACTCAGAGGGACTCTGTAGCACAGAAAAGCTGAGTTATTCAGTCTGACAGAAAGAACAGAGTGGAGAGCAGCATCAGGCAATGACCATGTGCAGGACACCATGGGTCCTAACTCTCCTTCTTACTGTGCAACTGCACAGGCACTGCACACCCTCTCCCACTCCCTTTCCATCCTGGCTGCTTACAAAGTGAATTCTGCAGTACAGGAACACGGAGTCTTTTCAACCCTACTCATAACAAGATCATCCAAACCAAAATTTGCAAATGATGAATGCCCTTAACATTTCTATTATCTGCGGGGTGCTAAATATTCATAAAACCATATATGTACATTCTGCTGGATTTTCCCTTTATTTGAGGGTCTTATCTACTGGTCCAACACATAGACTAAGAAAATAACTGGCACCTAATTTGGAGTTACTTTTCTTTTAAAAAAACGTATTCCTTGACTAATAAACTGATCACCATGCAGTGTGGTACTGGATTCAAATTTGGTACTTACCCACTGTAGACCAAGTAATCTCAGGCATGTGGGTCATTAGAAGAATCCCTCTGAATGTCACACATATAATTGCAGCAAAAAGACTACCTCTGTTTACCTCTCCTGGAATGGCTGTAGTGTAGACAAGCAGGCTCTGTTGACATTTCTCAAAACCAATTATTCATCTGTTAACAATTCACCTATTCTGTACCTCCTGCCTCCTTTTTAAGGTCATGCTTTTCATGTAGATATTTAAAAGCTTCACTATGCAACCTATACAAGGCCCTTATTATTGTAAAACTCATTAAATAAAATAAAGCAACTAAACACAGGATAAAAAGAGGATTCGAATGAACATTCCTGTTGATGAAAATGCCTCTTTAACTCCTTTAGAATACTGGTGTATAAAACCTTGTCTGTAATCAATATTTACTTTAGCCTTTACCTTGGCCACAAAAAGAAGTCCTTTCTGTATCTGTTAGTGTATCACTAATTTGGAAAATGCAGCATGTTTCTTCAAGGATGTTGTAAAGTGTCAACTTAAAGTTCAACATTTTTATGAATGTTTTACAAAGGTTGGGGAATTTTAACCAAATATATTAGAGATATTTTCTGTTAGGTCAGCTACTTCATTTGTGCTGCCAAAAACAAAAGATGTTCCTTCCAATGTAATCCCTAGTGTTTTGCTTGGCTGTGCTTCAAATTACTCAAGCCAGAAATATTTTTATATAATTTTACATTGTTTACATCTTATGAAAAGCTGGACTGGCCTCTGATAAGGAGAAAAGATGACACAAGTGTCCTGACAAAAACTATCCTGAACATCCTGGAAATCTGTGACCTTATGCAGAATACAGATCAACTATCTTTCCCTTGCTACTTGAATTTCATTAGAAAAGCAGAACAGACCCAGAATGGAGCTGGCACCAGAAGGGACAGACTGTGACAGTTTTACTCATGCCAAGAAGTACCTTACTCCAGAGGAGTGCTCCCTGACTTGAGTGAGCCAATCCAATAGGAGTCTGGATTTAGTGTGAAAGAAGACACTGTAAATTTCACTAAAAGTGAAAGCACTTTTGCATTGGTATAAAATAATTCTAACTTTGATTTGAATTTATAGATTAAGTGTCCAGATGAGTGAGATGATGTAGTAGCACCTCTTGCACCATCACCTATAAAGACAATGAGAGATTACTAAACTCAATTGTAAATGTCTGAGGTCTTGGGAAACCAATCCCACACAAAATCACCTCTTGGAATACATCAGTAGATAACCTAGTAACTAGAATGGAAAAAGAATAGGCAACAAATTTATAACCCAGGTTATTTGCAACCCAACTGAAAATCAGGACCGTTAGGAGTAGACCACATCAAAGAAAATGAGCCCTGTAATATACATACATATATATATATATATACACATATATACATATATATATAATCTGCATCAGTAAAGTAACCAATTTAGGTGTAAGTAAGGTGATGTCACTACCACCCAAACACAGTGGATCTTCTTATAATTAAAATTAAATTATGTTTGAGGAGAAATTCTGAAATGCTTGGTTAAGTTCTGGTGGGGTTTTTTTCCCACTTGCAGTATCCACCAAATAAAAAGAGTAGAGAAACTAAAAACTGACCGTTCATTTGGTGTTTCTGGTTCAGAGCAGGAGAAGGAAGGAGAACTTATTCTCAAGAGGTTTCCAGCAGATTTCACGTCAAAGAGGTTAGAATATTTGAATAAATGCCACATAAACATCTGGGGCCAGATTCATGGGATATTCCAGCTGCTTTGGAGCAATTCAGTGACACAAAGCAGCAGTAAAACCCACTTTACTGGCCATTTAAGTCAAGTTTATGGCTGCTTTGCATTCCCAGAGCAGCTCAAAACAGCCAATACCATTGAAACTTACTCTGAATTTCTGGGCTTTGAGTGGAGCTGCAACCTAACTCCAAAATCCTCTAATGTGTCCATTTCTACTAGACATAACATTCTAGCTCAGCATGTGTCTGCTCATCACCATCTTTGTTTGCAGCATGATTGTAATGATCTAATTAGGAACTAAAAGCACTTTCAGTCAATAACACTCCTTGAAGTTTAAAGAAATACCACTTTCAATGAGTTCAAGTAACTGTTAAAGAAACATAGTATTTTCTTTCTAATTAATCTGTTTCTCGGGATTCAGACTGTAGTTTCAGCCCCTGTAATATGGTATAGCTCTCACTGGTAGCAAACGATCAGATTTGCATTGAGTTTCCCAGACCTCAAGACTGAAGCTTGCCAGGCTTGCCCTGTCTTGCCCTGGGTTTTTCTTGACCAGCTGGCAAATTTGCAAATTTTCTTTACCATCAAGTTGTCTAATGTAACAGGTACCTCTGGCTGATTTGTTTTACTTTTGTTTATCTTTATATGATATATGATTTATACCACTATGATTTATATTTTACAACTTCAGTGTACATAATAATGCAGTGCATAGAAATCCAGTAGAGAAGTGGAAGGAGGAGGCAGTGTGGAGGAATACCTCCATGGGATGACAAGAAATGTGTACACAGACTTGTTACTCAAGACCCACAGCTGTAAGCAACTAACCTACAGTCAGTGAAAGAAATGCACACCTGGGGCTGGACAAAACTGGGTTTAGGTATAACTGAGAAAGAAGACATAGCATCTAGCCTACAAAAAGGACATATATCCAGCAAATTTGGACATAACTTAAAGCTGCAGACCCACGAGAAAAGAGCAAATATGCAATTACATGTTAGCAAGCGTATATAAAGTCCTTCACTGAGGAAGAGGAAACCACTAGGATGAGCATCATATTTCTTCAAGTGAATGACTAGAAGCTGACAAATCTGCCTTGCCCCAACATGCTTAAGAGCAAATGAAACAGACAAACTTGAGAGCAAAGGGGGAAGGAAAATGTTGAGCATAATAACAGAGAAAGCAGTGGAAACTAATGTGTATAATATTTTAAACTACATTTTTATTATTAATGAGACTTTCTGTATTAAAATATTCTTTTCTGAAATGAAATTTGCACAAATTATTATTGGATTGTACTGAAAATATTTTAGACATGACAACAATAAATTCTTGGCTTTATATAAAAAGTGTGGGGTTTTTTGCTCGCATACAATATTGTGTGCGCAACAACACACATAACAAATAATAGTGATCAACAGCCACCTCCCAGGATTTTGCAGAAATACATTATTGAATGGTTCTTGAAGACGTTGCATATTATAATCTTGAGTACCATGAGTACCATTAACCGAATGTAGTAGGAGGCCTAAATGAAAAATGGTGAGGAAATTAATAACCCTGTACTTAGAGCAAGGTCTGTATTTTATGAGATAAATAAGACTTGGATCTCCATACCACCTGTGAAGAGTAGAAAAGTCATGAAGGACCAGTCAGTCATTCATTAGGTGAAGCAGGGGTCCCTGGAATTGTAGCATAATGGTGTTGGCTGCAGAAGTTAAATTAACATTACACCAGGAGCCGCATATTTCCTGGTTTTTCAGTGCTCCATTTAGCAACCTTAATATTCTTTTAACCACAGGTATTTAGTGCAATGTATATACAATATCTGTTTTCTCATTAGTTTTTTTTCCCCTTTTCTGCCTGTCCCTTAATAGGGATGGATGGAGCAATTAAAACACAGCTCCACTTCAGAGCATACTGCAAAACCCAGGAGAAGCTTCTGCCTCTCGGAGTGCCAGAGGGCATAGCTGGCAGCAGCTGTGCCATTTCTTCCAAAAGTGTTATATATATATTTATGTATATACTTTTTTGCAGCTAATTATTTCAGATGGACACTCAAAAGGAAGCAGAAACTATGACCTGATTTATTCTAAAATGCCTTTAGTGTTTATTAGTACATTACTTTACAGCCAAAATAGATTTTACAAAGGAAGGTAAAAGGGGGCAGATTCCTTAATCTCCACAACCTCAGAATGTCTGTAAGGAAACACCCCATTATCCTGTCATTATTATCCCTGCATACGAGTTTGTCTAACAATATGCTCCCATATCTGAGCCAATTTTTTCTAATTTTTTTCCTCTCTTTTCTTTCATTGTCTTTTTTAAAGTGGTTATAAATATGCAAGAAGTTGATTTTATTCCTCATTTTCAACTTGAATAATTTCAAATTCAATACAGTGTATCTACATTGCCTATTTGCAATGTACACGCATTGCAGAGGAATAAATGTATACCATATATTATCAGAAATGTATACATCATAATATCAATTATGTACAAGCTTGAAAACCCATTTAAAACCCATTCTGTTTTTCAGTGGAAAGTTAGCTTCCTCCAAATCCCAAACAAGACATCTTGGACTGACCTATGGATTAATTTACCGTGTTTCAATTTAACATATTTCTTAGGCAATGAGAATGCGCAATGATACATTGTAGAAATCTCATCAAGACAAAAATCCCAATTAGAAGAGCATAGGGGTGTAAGCTACAACAAAATGCAGCTCCTCTGTTTCTGTGGGGTGTCTTAGGCTGACAGAGGTTCATGTTCACCTAATCTGAAATACATCACCTTGCATCTCTTAGGTGAATAAAACATTTTCATTTGAGCTATTCTAATTCCCCAACTAAATATTATATTATGTTACTTCCTACTTATAACATACTGAACAATTTCAAACTTTTATTAAAAATTATATTTTGATAAAAGTTTCTTTACAATGCCACACTGAAAATTCACACCCAGCTCTATATCTGATCCATAACCAATGTCACAGCAGACTTCAATCTATATCAGTAAAAGAGAGATAACTGAAAGGGCTGATGTATTTTCCACAGATTTGCTATAATTTGGTTTATTAATTGATTAAAATGAATGAGATTCTTCCCTTCTACTTCCCTTATCAACTTCACTGCTTATCCATTTATCACATTGTGCCATATGAAAACATGCAGTTTTCTGTGGAGGGCTATGTGGGTTTGGGTTGTTGGAGAAATGGGGCGATTTATTTTATTTCACAGTATTTAATCTTCTGCAGCCAAGATCCCTCTGTATTTCTATAGTCTCTGCTCCCCTAGTTGTTTTTATGGTTCCAAGAACAATGATCATGAAAAAAAGAAAATACACAACCAGTGGTACTCACTTATTTTAAGATGCTTCTTTTTCTACAGCACAATAAAAACCAACCGTGAGCCTCATGAGTATAACACAGAAGACAGTATTTTAGTGCATTTCATGCTCTATTATCTTATTTAGTGATACATCAGATTCTAAAATTAATGTTACAATACCATTTACTTAAATAAACCATGCCACAAACACGGGGAAAAGCCATTGAGAAGGATTAGCAGGAAGACAGCATTTAGGATGTCTTTGTTAGCACAGTATATTACATTTAAAAATACACAAAGTTAAGAACATCACATTTGCTTTTTTATCGTTAGCTGTCTGATAGGCTATTTATTTCAGAAAATAGTGATTGAATACTGGCTGCCAGGTAATAAGCTTTCCCTAGTCTGTTATAGGAATTAAATTATCAGCAATCAGTAGTGCTCCTGGTAGCCATGTATTATTATGTGTAAAACACACTGGCTGTCCTTTAAATCAAGATGTATCTTTTAATCAGAAATGTGTTTTTTCCATAAAGAATTCAAAGTTGGTTCAAGTCCAAAAGAAGTTAGGAAAAAAGAAAAAGCCAACTCATTCACGACTTAGCATGACTGGTGCCGTCACAGTTATTTTTATTTCTAGTAAAGCACTCAGTGGTTGCTGTGTGGTGCAGGTCCCTGGGAGGACTCAGGGCTCTGTGAGACAGTCGTTCTCCTGTGCTGCCCTAGAGGTTTAGCAGGAAGCATCCAGCAGGCTCTGTGCTCCACCACTTCCCCCTCAATAAATTCACTAATGAAAGGGTCAGTCATCTTTTGGAGCGATGTACCATGTTGCCTTTTTCTTTCTCAAAGAAGAGGTTAAGCCTCTTGATATGAGCTCAGGAGAGGCCAGGATAGCCTTTCTTAAACAACAGCAAAACAGCTTCACCAAAGGTCTTTGTGGGAAGCAAGGGAAATTCAGAAAGAGCTGGGATTTGTGAGCCACTACACGGAGCAATTTCATTACTTCCTCAAGTACTGCCAGCTGCGAGACTACAGTGTCCAACTACCAGCACACCCAGACGGACAAAAGAGCAGGTGTCTTTCTGGATCTTCTTTAATGACAAAGGACAGTAGTGCATATTAAGGCTGTGGAACTCTTTGTGTCTTTATGCATGCAAAAATTCATCTAGGGAAGAAATACAAGCGAGCCTGGACTGAACACAGAATCTGCCTATGCACCATCTTTGTCATATCCATCCTAGAGTTAATAACTATGATGAAAAAAAAGACCAACCACATGCCACAGATGTCAGATATGCATAAAATAAACCCAAAACTCACAGTTTTGAGGCATGCAACAGGAAGGATTACTTCTGACTTTCTCATTAATAGTCCCCTAAATACTACACACTTGTGACTGTCAGGGATAGAATACCAGATTAAACTGGTTATTTCAACTGTTATCTTCTTCTTGAGACTTGATCTTAAGATATTCTCTAAGACAGTCAAAAATTGACAGGCCAAGGACCCAAACAACCTTTTGGAGGGCTGGACCAGAAGAACTGCAAAGGTTCCAACAAAAATTATTCTGTGATTCTGATGTCACTCCATGTGATTTTTCCTGTGTAAGACATTATTTTCCACGCCACTCACATTGACTTCTTCTTTAAGGACAGCAAGAAAAGGATCAAGAAGGGTCAGAGTGGTGACTGCACATAGACATTTCGCACCTCAGGAACTCCCACCCATTTCAAGGGAGCCAGTGCACCAAAAGAAATCACAAAATGGCCGGGGAAAAACACAAGGTGTCAAAACACCTAGTCCTATCTTTCCCCATCTTTGAAAACTTCCAGTTTCTGGAGCAGCCATAAGAGAGCAACTGACTTTTCATGCTGTGCACCCCAGTCACCTCCTCTGAGAATCCCCCTGCATGACATTTACTTTAATAGGTCTAATTATAAAGAAATGCACTTTTCAGTCAGAACCGAAGAACCAGTAGGTTTTCTTCTTTAACATGCCAACCAGCTGTTTTGAAAGGTACTTCTCTAATCTCTTTCCTTCCACATGTTCAAACAGATGAAAGTAATTTTGTGCTCAACTGTCTATAAGTAATTAGACAGGGATGTAAAGGAGTCTTTATGTATCAGTTCAGAAAGAGCTACACTCTTAGCATACAGAATAATTATTAGCAATCTTCTTCATCTGTAAGGTATACCTTATGCATTTTACATGAGTTCCTATTATTAACATAACCTGACTATCAAAGCTCCATTGAAACTGGTGTCTTCTTTTTCATGTAACTGACTGAAATTCCCCAGAAATACAGTAATTTGAAAACAGCAATGCTGATGATTTGTTTCAGCTGTAATTTGTTATTTTTTTCCTCTTCTTTGTTGTTCTCCTAGTAAAGACCTAAACCAGTGGGGCTCCAATATACACAAACAAGTGTTCTGCTTTTGCTACAAGATGGATATTAATATTCAGTAAGGGTCCTAGAAAGCTGCCTTTTGTCAGTTTCCTAGGCTAAATTCCCTTAATCTTATTAATTAGGAGGTCACAAAAAGAATACTTTATTGGGAAACAAAATGTGTGTTCTAAATATAGGTTCAATTAAATCTATGAATTTACTAGGAACAATGACAGGAGAATACTTCTTCAGACTCTGCCTCTGAACTGTGCTTGGCATGTCTGTAAACAGGGTGGGCAATTACTGTAACCTCAGATGGGTAGAAACATCTTTTGAACAATAGCTATTTAAAAAGTTGGAACATCTTTTGCCAGAAAAGTTAGAGCTTCAGGGCTGGGATTGTACTCAGTATAAGGAAAGCTGGAGGAAAAACCACACACCATCCCAGGACTTGCAACCCTGCATATAGGTGCGGGCAAAAATGAATCAGGCTGGAAGGGATTCAGTAAAAGGCAAGGTGTTTTGTTTTCGTCCCATGTGGCAAACATTTTTTGAAAGCAGATTGCTTCCTCAAACATATCCCTCACTTCACAGCTACATACCATGACCACATCTTTTCATAAAATAAAGTCCCAATTTTCTTAGAAATAGAATATCATTTTAGTTTCTTTAGAATCACGAAGCATCCTTAGAAAGTGAAGTCTGACTCTTGGTGGTTTTGCCACCAAGGAAGGAGGACAGATGGTTATTTGCCAACAGACAGATCTGCATCATGAGAATAGTGGAAGAGAGGCCAAAAGCTCTTGTTCTTTTGATCACTGTCAAAGAGCAGTATTTTGCCCAAGAGCCCATCAGAAGGACTTGGCGTAACCTTCAAGGGTTACAAGCATTACATGTCAATGCAAGTGACCCAGATGCTCTGTGTCTGTCCTCAGAGTAAGGCACACTGAATACAACCAGAAGTGAGGCGCTTTTCATTTGCTGTTTTGACTGACAGAAACTATACTCTACAGAAGTGTTAGAACAGCTGGCTCCTGCCCTGAAGAGCTGATTTTCCAAACAGACTGAAAAGCAGCAAAAGACCAAAATGAAACTGAAAAGCAAAGTGAAGATATATTCATTTCTTATACAACATGTTAGAGCTGTGAGAAGTGGTCCAGCAGGACAAAGTCAGGGCATTTTTCTGTCAGATCCATGTCATGATGAAGGTATGTCAATAAAACACTGTCATACTGGATCATCAGTGGGATTATCCCACTGCAGCTCAGTACAGTCTGGCCAGCCATACAGTGAAGAGTAAGAAAAGCAATACACCAGATATGAAAATTTAAGTGTGCTGGGAAAGGCTTGAGAAAAGCCCAGAGCTGGACCCAGCCAACTTCTAAATGACCTTGTGAGGGAAGCAGGAGATGCACAGACTCAGCAGGGGTATGCTGGTGACAGAACATGTGGCACACTCACTACCAATTCTCTAAAAACAGACATACATCCTAGTCAGTCTGTTCCTGACAAACCCAAGATACTTATTCTGTTTACTAGCTAGATGTGTGCACCTCTGGTACATACCCTAGCAGAAAACACAACAGCAGCAGGACATATCTTTTCTGCAACAAAGACAGCTCTTCATGTAACTGATTTTTAAAATTAGAAGTTGCGTAGTGAAAGGATCCACCACGAACCAAATGAAAATATTGGGAAATGTTATCCTATGATGCAGGGGAAAAGGAAGCATCATACTTGCACAGTTTGTATCAACAAGGGTAAATAATGTTCCAGATTTAACTTTGAGATAGAAAAAATATTACTACCCACTAGGCAGGAAAGGATAGGTTGAGATGATGAGAGCATCAGGCACATATTTTTCCATTAGAAATCAATTAGTCTCCACCTGGCCCAGAGTTCAAATCGTGTGACTTCATGCATAACACTTAATGCATTCAAGACTGCAATATAAGTATCCCATGGAGGCACAAAAATATGGAAAGAGAAAGGGCTGGAACTGTGGTTATATCATGTGTTCTTGCCCTCCATATTATTTGTTTTCTCAAAGACCAAAGGTGTGTATGATACATTACAAATGCTCTCTCTCTGCAAATACCCAAAATAATGACTTCCATGTAACGTATTAAAGATGTTCTTGGATGCTTGAAGCACTTAGGAAAGAGTTCATTCTCACTTTCTCTGTTGTGTCCTTACTAGGTTATTGCTTTCCTCACATAGACTCCTGGCTGTTAAGAAAGCATAATAGAAAAGATCACAATAGCCACATATATAAAAGCATTACATTAATAGAGGTCAAAATTACTCATCACCTTCATCTGAATACAATTTCTGTGTTTTGGTAGGTTGTTCTCATTGACTCTAGGAAGAAATGTTATTGTTTATGTCCATTATTATTTGACTGCTTTGCTAAATGTCTGGTTTTGTGGTGAGCACCAAACTGTGCAGGGGTTCTCTATCAATGCTTACAATGGTATCACCAGAGATGTGGAGATTTGGTCCCAGATCCTAGATTTGGTTTCTTTTCTTGTCAAAAAAAAAAAAAAAAAAAAAAAAAAAAAAAAAAAAAAAAATTCTGGTACACATTTCCTAAGCATGGGAAGGTGACAAAGAGACCCCCAAGAATCTCTTCACAGGGTTTGCACTCAGCTGGCTACGCCCTATGATACATCTATACTTACAGGAACAACAGGGACAAAGGGTGTTCTCTTTTAACCTAAAAAAATTGCTGCCAAAAGCAGACTGAGAAAAGGACCAAAAAAAGGCAACATCTTGCCAACCACTCCCAGGGACGACCTGACACAGCTGCTCAGTCACAATGGAAGGAACATGGCAAGCCTCTGAAATGATGCAGCTGTCCTGAAAGAAACTTACCACTGTGGGTGTCTTCAAGAATCATCAGGACCCTCAGAGAAAAGAGGTGCTGGGAAAAGAAGCTCAAAGAAACAAAGGACAAATAAATAAAACATAACACCTGTACCCAATTAAGGAAGACCCCATGGCTGACAAGGACTTAATTTAGTCAGAGCTGATTTAACACAAAGGTGCTTAGTTGCTGTGTGGGTGCAGTAGAACGGGCAGAAAAATTACAAAATACTCCAAGTATATCATGACATGCCTGTGACCATTCAGCTACATCAGACTTGTTTTAATGTTGGATGGCACTCAGAAGATCATTTAAAATACTGGGCATATACAGAGTGAGTAAACTGCTTAGAGTAAGGTGAGTAGGTCAATAAAATGCGAAACATAAAAGCTGTGGATTAAGTTATAAGAGAAACCTAATTTTTACCTTGATACAAACCTCAAGTACTAATTGTTCCATCTAGATAATATCCTAATAAGTCATATGTGGTCTCTGAGGATACTTTTCATTATTTAAAAAATTTGTTTTGTTTTAAAAGATGGAATCTTTGTTTATTGTTACCTAGTAGAAGAGTCTCTGCAGACAGGTCCTGTAGATACTAATTTTTCTTATGATTATTCTTTGCCAGAGAATGAGTCATTCCTGTCCCCTTTTTTTTTTTTCCCCTTCCTTTGAGTTGTGGCTTTTCCTTGTGTATATTCATTTTATATGATATGAATTATACCAAGAATGTGCATCATGGGAATACATCTCGTGTTGGAGAAAAACTGTGGACTTTTTTCATTCTTTTAACTGAGGGTCTGTGACTGTTTATTTTGTTTTCCCTAAATTCTATGAACAGTCACTGTGATTTTATGATCTTTCCATTTGCTACCCTTTGAAATATATAAATAGAATGTTAAACAATGAGCAAGATTCACCAGGAGACTCTGACTGCCTGATGCTGCTATAATGAGTGGATGCATCCCTAAGCCCCCATTATGTTGGTTCAAAACCAAATTATGAGCTCTGACCCCACCCAGTAAGGTTCTTAATTCCAACAGGTTTGCTCTCCTGTTAAAAAAAAAAAAAAAAAAAAAAAAAAAAAAAGTCCTTAAGTGCTCTTTTGGATTAGAGATTCCAGTCTGTACATCCCTGTGCCCCACACTCACTGTTCATAATCATCCAAACACGGAATTAGATGGACAGTGGTGTCCTCTCAGTTTCAGGTCAGGAAGTTATCTATTTTCTGTAAATTGCACAAGGCAGCAGAGCCAAGTATTTATTATCCCTGCTCAATCCCAAGAAGCAAAATAATGCAGAACATACAAAATGCAAACAAAACTTTCCATTAGACTCCCATCTCCTGACAATAAAATTCATCTGTGTGACATAAATAAACTACCTTGCCTTTTGAAAATTCTCAGCTATAATTTTCCTGAGCAAGATCACACAAACTGAGATCCTAAACTGCAACATCTCGAAGGAGGATTTCTGGTGCTCTTTCTAAGGAAGTTAGAGCAATGAAGGAAGTGGGCAGTGCAGATGGGCTCCTTTCTTCCATGGGAGAGAGCTGGAGAAAAAAATAAGAAGTTACACGATAATACTCTTGTTTCAAGCCATATAGCTATGGGCAAGCAGGCAGGCCCAAAACCAAATATTTTGTTTCTGTTGAGGAACTTGTCTCAGGTATTGATGATGATAGCAGAGTTGTGGAAATAAAACTACCAGGTACCAGCAGTGGTTCTTTGTTCTCAGTAGGGTAATAAACACAAGTACCTTCCTTAGTAAATAAACAGACTGTTGAAGCAATTATTTTGATCCCTGTGAAAGCCCCATGTTCAAAAAGCATTTACTTTTGATTGCTCCATTATGGGTTCAATCTCTTTCCAGATCACATCGTTGATCTCCTCGCTGAGTTTTGATCAGTGCTGTACTTAATTGTGAGGAATGGTCTGAAAGAAAGTATTGCCAGTTCCTGAGTTCAGAGGGATATGCTTCCTCTCAGTTGTTTGAATGTTCACTCTTCAGGTTGTCTTTGAAATTCACTTTGCTTCTTAAAGGTTGTTTGGTTTGGGCTATTTTTTCTCCTGTAGAACACAGCCCATAAAGAATTCAGAAGAAAACAAATTGTAGTGAAGAAAGAAAAAAACTAGAGCAAAACTATAGCATTTTATCTATATTGAATTCTTTGCCGTCTACTGTTTTCCCTCTCTGTCACTTGAAATATTGCTCCTCCCTGGGAAAAAAAAATATTTTTAACACAATTTTTAAGCAGCTTGGCTTTATTGAGAAAGGTGATGATGAGGTAGTAGTAATATGAGTCAGACTGAGTGCTTTCATGTGTCATGTCTCATACAGAATTCTGGTGGGTTTTTTTTTTCCTCTGAGTATGTATTTATAAGGAATGTACTTTTCTCATCTTCATTTGTGCGCGCTACAAAAAACACCTCATTATTTGACAAGTTGGCAACTGTCTGTGCCCAGGACTGAGAAACAGACTTCTTGGAAAGAGGTGTTTCTGGAAGAATTGCACAATGAATGAGTAAAGATAAGTGTTAGCAGTCTCTCTTCTTTCACTTTACCCACATTTCCTTAGAGGAGTTCTCTTTGATAATTGTTGCTAGAATGCATCACGATCCTAGGAGGCTCTGTAGGACATCAAGGTTTTGTCTCACTATTAAGAAACTCTATTTACGTGCATCCATTCCAACTTCAGTCACCTAACAGAAATCCCTACCCTGGGAGATCCTCAGTGTAGACCTCCCACTGGTGGAAAGGAGATTGTCATCTTCACAGTCAAATTAAAACTTGGAAGGGCTCAGCCATTTTCCAGAAGTACGTGTTTCTCTCCGTTTCATGTGGAGGGGATCTCAGCGCACTAAGCAATCTTAAGAAATTCAATTATGTGCCTAAAATTACAGACGGCATAAAATCCACCCAAATTACATCCTGAAAAACTGAGAAAAGGTGTTTAGTACCACCTATGCAGGCAGGTGGATAAGAAGTACCAAAGAGTGAATATTAGAGAATATTGAAAAGACAAAATCCACCTTGGTACTTTATGTGCAGGCTATGAATGTAAGGCATTTCTCTTTGGTTTCTCACCCTACCACAGCCTGCCTCTGAAATTATTAGTTGCCTCTTTCTTTGGTCCTCACTTGCAAAATGAGGAGAAAACCCTCCCTTCCCTGACAGAAAGTACATTACACATCACAATGTGGAGTACAGGGAAGTCCTCTGGCAAGAGGTTTGAATGGGAACAGGTATCTACATTTCCTTAAAATAGATGGCTAAAATAGAACCATAGCCTTGCAAAACTGGTTTATTGCAGCATTTCAGGAGTACATGAAATATGTTTAAAGCAATAAAGGACAAATAACACCTTCAACAGCACCCACTTCTCAAAGAGGGTACCTACAACACCATGCCATAATCAGAGCTAAACACAGACGTGAGCTGTCCCAGGGTATATATAAGCCAATGTAAATTACATGTCAGGGACTATATAGGAAAAAAATCAGTAGTGGGGGATGGGAAAAGGAGAGGGAAGCTCCATCTTCATATTTATTTTGCTTCATAAATATTCATTCCCCCTATGACCCTCTCGTGTCCTGGCACAGAACTGTGCTGTTTTTCATTTTACCATTAAAGAATGTCACATCATAAACAACAAGTTCCAGCAGACATGCATAAAATCTCACAGTCAGCTGAGCCCATAACTTTCCATGAGTAGTCAAATGCTCTATGCAATAATTTTTAAGCCGTTAATTATGCATTATTTGATCATCTTGTATGTTCATGCTACATACCTGATTAGCAAACACTACAGTATTTATTCATTTTTCTTCCATTGCTGGCTGGTTATCTATCTCTCTATCTATCTATCTATTCATCTATTTTCTATTTATATGTTCCCTACTATGACAGTGTCAAAGTATTTTCCATGTATTTAAAAACAGAAATAACATTGTACATCTTAATTTTTTTTTTTTTGGCTTTCTTTCTTTTCCTGGCTTGATTTGTTCATAGGTTTGTCAATTACTTATATTAAACTCATTTCGCCTTGAGATCAAACAAGTCTTTTACAGTAAATGACTGCGAATTTTGAAACCTAAGGTTAAAAATATCTGACTTCTGCATTTGTTCCTGAAAAAGCAGGAAGCACTTCTGTCATCTTGAGGGAGTCAGAAGGTTCTGCAGTGTTTCTGTTCCGTCTTTTGAGGACATACTTCTTGGGAGCTTCCCCTGCTAAATAAAGTCTTGCTGGCTCAGTACATCTTACTTGCCATGAGAGTTTCTTGGGAAGAGAAAGGACATTCAGTCCTGGACAGCTTCACACCATAGATACTGTAGTTTATTCTACATTTAATGCCAGCACATAATAATTTCACAACCAAAATGGGCAAGGGCATTGAGGTTTCTTCACCCCTAGCATCTTCATCTCCCAGTAGCATTCTGCACCCCTAAAGCACACAAAAACTTCACATCAGCTTAGCTATCTGAAGATAAAGCTGTTTAATACAGGGAGAACATTGTGCAGGTGGTACAGTCTCCAAGCACCTTTTCTCAGAATTGCTTTAGCATAATTTTAATCAGTTGGTCTTAGCTGAAGACACACACAAAAAGTCTGTTGATCACTCACCACTATTCTCTACTCACTGAAGTGGTATTGCTGAGCTCATCTTCTGGCTTTCCCTATGCACAAACACAAGGGAGAAGGAAAGAGCAGGCCTGCCCTGCTCCTATGATAGTGGCAGTCTAAAATCAAGCCATAACATCCATTTAGTGCCTCTTTAGAAGAGCTAAATGGATTTTGTAAATTCCACTGGTAAATTAGTGCTAGTGTTATTCACATAAATCTTGCCATTAAAATGATTTACTTCAACTGTAACATTATTAATGTTCAGTAAATTAGGTCCATAAAGTGACATTTGCTGTGCCATTAACTGAAGATAATCCACAAAGCTCATTTCTAACTCCTTTTATATTTTTATAGTGTCCTTCATAAACACTACTGGAGCTCTCTGAGATGCATGCAGTCATCAGTATATTGATAGCTCTGACACAGCATACGCTTCAGATCAATTACTGAATCAGGAGACTAATTTAAACAATTTTACTTGTGGTCAGAAAAAGATTCATTATTTATGAGTGCAAACAAAACTGTATCATTGTTCTTCAATTCAAAACACATGTTCCCTGGAACATCAGCCCTCTTCAGACTGTCTTCAGTCAAAGTAGATTATAGCCCTGGAAAATTTTGGACATTTCAGAAAGCAGCCGAACAAGGATGTCAGAAATTTAAGTCGAGACTGCAAAGCAACCTAGAAAAAAAACTATTTAAAAATTCTTTACAGTTTAGTTGAAAGATAAATCTCACACAGCATTAGAAGTTCAATAACATATTTTTAATGTTTACATATATTAATCATTTCCATTAAAGCACTGGGATTTTTTAAGTCCATTCACACTTACAGTTTCATCTGAGGAGAAAAGGTCTTAGAAGATATTATTAATTTGTCTGATCTCTCAACTGCTTGATTTTCCCAGTACAGAAAATTGCAAGCCTAACACTTGCATTATCATTTTATACAATTCTAAGTGTCCTCTGGTCCCACTGATGACATGAAGATAATGTCATTAAACCATGTCTCTTGATAGATTTACAGAGCAAATGATTCATAGATGACTTCACTGCATTGGGACAGAAGAGTCTGCACCCATCTGAAAAGAAAATGAGCTACATGGAGAAATATGCAATCAACACTATTCCACAAAATAATAGTTCAAATTACAAGAATAAAAATATTCTAATTCCTTAAATCAATTATGTGATTTTATAGCAATATGACAAATTAATTTTACAGTGTGTTTTGTGACAACAAAAAGGATGCAAGCACTCTGACCAGGGAGTTTTACTTGTGATTACCTTTACTTGAAACTACCTCAAGACCAACTCAATATCACCAGGATCAAGATCCAACAGTTTAGGAATTTACTGCCCTTGGCTACTTGTAAATGGCCCCCACATAAAAGGCAGTATTTATCTATGTTTGTATTCCCCTTCTGCTTCAGCACAAAATACAATTATTTGGCTTGAAGAACCGACATAAGTGTTTTACCTGTTCAAGCATGCTTCAAAGAAGACCTTTGATTGCATCCTATTAACCTACTGATCTCTGATGGAACTCCTGCTGGAAGAGCACCTTCTTAACCCTTTCCTCCAACTGTGCATCGCCAAGTTTCTGCACCCATTCATGCTAAGAGAGGAAATAGCAATGTCACACATTTCAGTTTTCTTAATCACTTCTAAACAGGATGCTCCAAACATTGGAAAGCATTGCAATGATAGCTTTGTTGCCTACCTTGTTATCACTGCTCTAAAGGAACATGATGAGCTTGATCATACTTAAATTCATTACGTCTACAAGACAGAGTTAATTGACCTAAACCAGGTCAATCTTGTTACTGCACTCCGACCACTCTCAGCAGAAGCGTGAAATGGCTGAGGACAATTTCTGTAGTGAACACCAGTTGGCAGAAATTCTTAAATGGGTAGATTGCCGTACCAGCCAAAGTGCAGGTATGAGGATGGGAATGGGATGCTGGTCCTACACCAGGGACACCAACAGTCCTCAGAAATACAAAACAAAGATGCTACAAAGTATCCAGAAATGTTTGGATATTTGGGCTATGGAACATATTCCAGCTTCATCCTACTGAGTTCAAGTTCCCATAATGGACTGCAGGGCCCACGGACACTCATACTCAAGTGGAAGAGCTTTATGTCACTCTTCATGACCCCATGCCCTTGCTGAACATCTCCATTCCTTTAGTGAGGAGAATTTAGGCTTGCAGCCACTCATGAACTGTGTCTATTGTCCACCCATTTACAAAATGTGTCTAATGTCCCCCCACTCACATAAATCATAAAACATCAAGTCAGGCACAGTATTTTTAGAACATGAAAGTAATAGAATATGAAAGTCATGATTGCCACAACATAAGTCCAGCTTCAGCTCTAATTAATAGTGTATGCTGCCCCAGACACTTTTTGCTTTCTATATATGATGGCATGCTTCATGCAATGTGCAAGTTAGCTTGATCCAGTTCTTAATGAGTACAAGATGCTGCTGTGGCTTTTGTTACCTGTTCTTCATTAGTTATTAGTAAAAAAACACTAAAACTTATTGGGCAAGACTAGGTAATTGAAGAAAAAAAAATGAAAAAAACAGCATATCCCTTTATGTACAAACTACACCAAAGGGTTGCTTACATTTTTATTTTGAAAGCAGACTAAAATTTTTAAAACAGTCAGCTTAGAAGACAAAAGGTATTATTAGGCATTTCCATATATGCAAATCCTCCTGAGACAGAGTATGAAAAACATGCAGTACTTTAACTTTGCCAAAAATAATTATTGGTGGCCCTATAACTTAAGATTTATAGTTTTGAAGGTTAAACATTTTTTTCTGTATGGATTTTTACTGTTAAAAGAAAAAAAAAAAAAAAAGAGAAAAAAATTCAGAAAAAATTTTTTAAAAAATTAAAAAAAAAAAAAGAAAATAAAAGCCTCACATATTTTTACAGGAACAAATCTCAAATCTCAGCCAGTTCTTGTAAAATTCAGTTCAGACTTACTTAGTTATCCTTAAGAGCAGGACAATACCTAGTTCATTGCAAAAAAAATGTTAATGAAGGTTGGCTTTCCTCCCTAAAAACAACTGGGCTTCTTGTGGACCCCAATAATGGGACGTAATTATAAAACTGAAGATTTACTAACCCCTTGATGAAACACTAACCATGCAAATGATATTACGGATTACATAACAAGTATCAGAGATTTGATTTCTTTGACTGGCACATATAATATTACTGTATTGTCATTTCTCTAAGCTGCTGTAAATTTATTATTATATATACTCCAGTCAGAATCTAATAGCATGACTATTTCCATCACCACTCAGGATGGCCATATGCAAAAATGAGCAGTCCTTTATACCTCCTGTTACCCTGCTATCTGCACACCTTATGATATAGGAGTTTTTTAAATAAAACATATGTAGCCTTACTCTGTTGGCTGTTGCACTGGTATGAGCCCAGCAAAACCAGCTGTGTGACAACAGCTTCAATGTTTGGTTCAGCTTCTCCTCCTATCCTAGAACAACAGGAGTCCAGTCTATTTATAAAGCCTACATTTTCACTTGTTCTTGTATTGATAGTCTCAAGGCAGATTTAGTACCTCGCTTGTAGAGTTCAACTCAGATATCTGAAGATAACCCTGAAGCAAGCTTCCATATCACTAATGTTCTTCATATATTATTTTGCTGATCCCAAGAGAGAACGTCTAATAGTATGAAGGGAATCAAGAAAAGTGAAACTGCAAAAGAAGCATGTTGTACTTCTGGTCTTGAGGATGAAAAACAGCATTACAAATATTTAGCCTTTAGCCAACAAAAAACCCATGGCCCTGAGCAGCCTTTTACAGGCAAATTAGGTGCTTAAAGGAGAATCAGAGGAGTGATGAGAGCTGTTTGCATTTGGAGTTGCATCAGCTCAACACAATCCAATTTTTATCACTCTTTGCATTTACCAGGAACAAAGGTGCATGTGAATAATTTTATGCCCAAAAAACCATTGAAATTCTAAGTTTAGTAAATGGCAGCAAGGAGAGAGGTTTTAGCTGAGTTGAAACAAACAACTTGGGCCAAGCACCAACCACACAGTGCAGTATGTGTGTTGGGGACATTATGACAAAACAGGCTTCTCACCCTTTCCTTGTGGAGGTCAGCTTGGAAATATAAAATGCACCTGGGCAGTGAGGGTCCACTCAGAGCCAGAGCTCCTTGTCTGTGCACTCTGCCAGCAGGGACACTCACAGAGGGTGACAGAGCTGAACTGAGTAACCTCTGGAGATCCCTTTTTCTCAATAAGTTTAGAAGGATTCCATGTAACTAGCTTGGCATAGATACTTTAGACAGTTAAATCTGAATGAGATCAATCCAAACCAAAACTAAGTTACCTCTTAATGGATGGAAATCATCATTTTAAAAGCTACGGTGCCAGAGGCAACCCAAGGAGGCTGACAATGGGTTTCTGACTGTGAAGATCAGTGTGTTTCTGTGAAGCACTAAATAAACAAGAGGAGATGGAAGAAGAGGCCTGCATTCTTTAAAAGGACAAGAAGTACAAAAAATGAACTCATGGTTTTACAAAAGGAAAAAAAACCCAAAACAAAGCAACTAAAACCAGAAAACAAAGCAGGCTGTTTTCAAAAGTAAACTTGAATCACCAAATGTGTTTAATGTAAAGAACCCAGCATGTGGCTGCATCAGAAATATATATTAAGGAAAAAAATCTTGTGTCTGGAATACATTTCCAAACCATTTTATTTCCTTTTAATAAGAGAACACAGAATATAGAGGGAAGGAAAGGGGTACATGACTCTGACACCAGAAGTCTGTCCTTTCTCAATTGGGCAAAAAAGATTTAAGAGATGAAAACATCTTATGGAGCAGTCCTAGCAGAGGAAAGGACTTGGAGTCCCTTTGAAGACCTGTAACTCTCACTCAGCACAGAGGGTGCTCATGGTGAGGACACTCCTAGCAGTAAGTATCTTACTTACTTGTAAGATGCAAGTATCTTACAAGTAGAGGTGGTTACCAAATCTAGAAGCAAATCATGAAACTGTTTTTGATAAAGCACAGAAAATCTCTGCAGGTTTCACATAAGTGCGATGAATGGCATATGCATATTCCTTACCTTTGGCAATAACACTAGCAATACTGTTCCCTCCACATCAGGAAAAATTGACATCAGAGTAAATGCTACAGCCTTAAGAGATCTTTGACAGGGAAAGTTAGTTGCTGCTGCTTGCACACCATACAAGCAGCAGCCAAAAGCAACATTTTCTAAACAACTCAAAGGGCAGTCATCAACAGAAAGAGAGAAATATCTTATCTGGCAACCAAGTATAAAATACAGAATATGTCTTCTGCTAATCTTATCTTGCCTGAAATGTAATGTGCTACGCATTTTATGGAGCTCTGCTTTGTTCCTGGTAACCTTTAATTTGCCATTCTTTGTGCTCGTGTCCTATCCACTGAGGATTCTTTTTCTGTGCAATAACTTAGACTTTCTTTCTACAGAAATTTCTGCTTGAATACACCAGATGTAAGTATCTTACAAGTAGAGGTGGTTACCAAATCTAGAAGCAAATCATGAAACTGTTTTTGATAAAGCACAGAAAATCTCTGCAGGTTTCACATAAGTGCGATGAATGGCATATGCATATTCCTTACCTTTGGCAATAACACTAGCAATACTGTTCCCTCCACATCAGGAAAAATTGACATCAGAGTAAATGCTACAGCCTTAAGAGATCTTTGACAGGGAAAGTTAGTTGCTGCTGCTTGCACACCATACAAGCAGCAGCCAAAAGCAACATTTTCTAAACAACTCAAAGGGCAGTCATCAACAGAAAGAGAGAAATATCTTATCTGGCAACCAAGTATAAAATACAGAATATGTCTTCTGCTAATCTTATCTTGCCTGAAATGTAATGTGCTACGCATTTTATGGAGCTCTGCTTTGTTCCTGGTAACCTTTAATTTGCCATTCTTTGTGCTCGTGTCCTATCCACTGAGGATTCTTTTTCTGTGCAATAACTTAGACTTTCTTTCTACAGAAATTTCTGCTTGAATAGTAGAGAATTGCACATAACTACTTGATTTGCTTGTCAATGAACACCAATGTTTGTGTAAGGTAAAAATAATCTGCTTTCTGGTAAAGCATTTCAACAGCTTTGTGAAAAACATTGTGTAGGAGTTCCCAAATAATATAAAAATAAGTTGGATAGAAAAATGTTATCAGCAAGATTGTATTCTATGAGCTGACTAGAAATATAATTCTATTATGTTCAAGTCAAATTGAAACATACTACTACAAATTTTACAAACCACATTTTTTATCAAAATTTCTGAAAAATTAATAGTATTTTTCCCCTACATGGATATCACAAGTCTTACTTTTACATATTGGTATTTTACCTGATATTTTAGGGAAGTGGGGGATTTAACAGTCAGTCTTAACCACTAAATGTCAGAGCGGGCATGTAGAATTGAAATAACATTTGTACATTTGTTTTCACATAATTTCTTTTAAAATGTACCTCCTGCCATATACTGTTGGATAACAACAGTTACAGTGGTCTTCCAAGACAGTTGCCTGAGTTCCAAGAAAATTGCTTGACTTCCTTGGTAGAGTGTAAGCACCAGGCTTTTCAGAAAGTAACTGCAGTGAGCCAGGCTGCAATCAAAAGGCTGAAAATTATCTGGAAACATAGTGGGGCTGCAGTCAGGCGGCCTTATAATCAATACTAGTTTGCAAGAATTTGTTCTTTCCACCAAAATGCTATATCTCCACGACTGATAGATTCAGGTGATTGATAAAAGATAGATTTCCTTGGAAGCCTTGCATTCTTTTTTTTTTTTTTTTTTTTTTCAAAAAGACTGCTTTGAAGTGAGCAGCAGAGTTTTTTCCAGTGTTTGGGTATTTAGTAGTCAAGTGCAGGAACTCTTCTGCTCATTGCCATTATGGTTGTGCTTTAAGCATCTCCACATTCACATTCAGTGAAACAGGTTGTAAGTCATTTGGAAAGCAGGAGAGACCCAAGTTTGCGCTAATGAAGGATGTGGCTGCAACAATGCAAGAAACTTTGTCATGTAGTTTTAGAATTAGGTTCCATATTTTATTTATCTTACTTACTGGGCTCAAGTCCAACATTTCCTCAATGGTTTTAAGGGCAAAAGAATCTGTCCTGTGACCCATTAGACACCACATACATCTTATATTTTGTCAGCATTCATAATTATACAGTTCAAAATGTTGGCATACACTCCCTTCTGTTAATGCTAATATTCTGTCTTGCCATTTCTGGGTTTTTTAGTAGACTTGTGGGTCTTATTACAAGTCCTGAGCATACTGAACCTCTCTCAATAACTCTCCCAAAAGTTTTCTGTAAATTTTCTGCAAATTTTCTGTATCTGCCACCAAAATACTCAAATTGGGTCAGTCTAAGATATATATATAATAAATATATTATAAATATATATAAACATATATATCAAATATTGCAGATAAGTGATGCATCAGAAATAATTTTCTGACATTGCGATAAAAAAAACTTTGACATTTTACAAATTTCAGGTCCTATATAAATTTCACAACTGCTGTTTAGGCTCCTATTATGTTATTACATCCAGTAGATTTTTACAGCATACCAGTTGCACTGGAGAAATAAGAAAGAATGATTCTAACACCATAAATTGGAAACTGGAGGAAGCATAATTTGTATTATTCAGATAAATCATATTTTAGATAACAGACAGTCAGCCAAAAGATTGTATGAGCAACTCTTTATATTATGTTATTTTGTGTGTAAAAAATGTTGAGAAAGCATTAGAGAGCTCAGCCTATATAACATTTTTTCCAACAGTTTTACAGGTGTAAATGAAAATGTCAAGTGTTTCTAATAGGTTAGTTTATGGGGCTGTGATAAGTATTTATAGAGATTGGTCTGGATGCTTTTCCGTTAGGAACAGTACTGTACAGGTTTTGGCTCATGCTTGAAAAAAGTTATAAACCAAAGGGGGTTCCTCATTCCTCAGCATTTGACATATTCTGATTGCAAAACATTTGGGGTTTTACACGATTTATTGTAAATAATCTCTCCTCTAATGTTCACAGCACAATAATTTACAACCCTGAGGCAAGAGAGTTCTGCAGAAATGACATTATATGGAAGATAACTTTTCAGAATTTACCATTTGCACATCATGTTCAGAATCTATAACACATGTAAAGAGGTCAAATCCTCATTTTTCAAATATTTTTTCTATCATTTTGTTGTATTTTATTAAAAATAGTTACAGCCAGCCTAATAGCTTGACTGATATCTCAATATGTTACCATCTCGCATAGAGGTATAAATTGGAAGTGGGGAAACAAGTCAGGTTCTTGGATATAAAATGCCTAGCACTAAGGGCTGTGTACTGAGAACAGGCTTCTTATGCCTAACAGCAGATGAGACAAAAGAAAAGGCTAATACAAAGAAAAATTATGCTGCCACTAAAATTATATTGTTAAAATGACATATTCTCTTATAAAAGAAAAATTGGTTTGCATTTACTAACCTTTAAGTCAAATCTGGAGTCAGAGATTTTTCCTTGCATTAACGTGTTTTCACCTGTCTTTTTTCACTGTTCCTTTTGAAGGTGAAATTATGATAAATCATTGTTATTAATATTTCTAATGGCAAAAGGAGCATTCTGTACGAGTGAGTAATTGGAGCTAGAATCTGAACAGTTGGGTCCTGTTCCCAGGTTTATGACTGGCTCAGGGTATAAAGCGGAATACACACACTTAATTAAAAGACTTCTTGTTCTTTTCCCAGCCTTTTCCACCCAAACCCCTATGTCTGGAATTTAAAAAAGCTGTTAAAGGAACTTAGATTCCAAAGTGCAAATCCATTATAACTAGTCAGGAAAAACCGTAATAAGATGCCCATTCCATTTAAGGGGAGGAGAAGGGTCTCTATAAAAGGCAACTGGCTCTTAAAGGGTTGTAGATCTTAAATGTAACCCTTTAAGGCTCTTGTAACTCTAAGGCAGAAGAGCACCCAGAAGAAAAAAGAGTCAGACAGGACAGATGCTATGGTCCTCAGGAATGGCTACTGCTGGGGTAAAGCACCCAAAAATGAATGGTTCTTTTTAAACCCTGTGGTTTCTATGGGCTTATATCAGAGATTTTTGTAAAACTCAGCTTTCTCCCACTTGCACCATGTTTTATAAGTTGTCATCCTATGGAAGGTGTTGCAAGGGAAGTATCTCTAGTTTCAGCCTAGTCTGTAGGGAAGGTCCAGACTTCCCAGGAGAACATTGAGTATCGCAGTTTAAGGTGACAGACATTCTGACCCAACACTGCCTGAACAAGAAAGGCAAGGACACTGACCTAGCACACTCTCATTAAGGCTGAAAACCTCTGTGTCACACAGTGTGGTCTGCCTGCATCAGTGCATCCTAAGAGGGAACATGTGACAGACAACAAAGCTGCACTTGGGAAAATAACAAACTTAGAGTGGTTTGGCTGCAGCAATTTATACTCAGAAGTCCTAGGACTGGAGCTCACAAGATCATTATCAGGCAAAGACCAATGTTATCAAACAATAGCTGTTTGTGACGATCAACATCCTGATCAACATCAGCTTACCAACATTGTTGAGTGTGGCTTTAAAATGAGAAATCTTCAGCTTTCTTTCAAATGAACAGTCTTTACAGACCCTTTTTATTCGCTAGCTAATGAGACCAATTTTACCGCCTAGAATGAAGCTTTGCCTGTTCAAGTACTTCCTCAAAAGCAGCTTCCCTTTATGTCCACCCAGGATTATATTCTCCCTGAGGTTTTACCTTTATATGTGGTTAATTCCTACCCGGACTTTGCAGTGAGTACTAATATGTCTCTTTGTTCTCTAAGATGAGCATTTCTTTTACCTAGCATGAAGCACAGGAGTAACAAGTCAGGTCTCTCAGCAGACTAAGGTTCCTAAAATAATTTTGATAATGTTTAGGAAGTCCAGAGGTAGCAGTGAAATTACACCTCAATGATGCCTTCTTTAAAACTGAGAAAGAGCTATCACACAAAACTCAAGTACATGCACTTTTCTGTATAAAACAGGAGGAGGAATCCTTCCAAGCAAGAACAAAATACACATGTGAGATCTAAAGCTTTAAGTGTTGCATTTAAATCCATATTTCATAAAGAAAAAAAAAAGCCAACTTTACAGAAACATTGAAATACAAGATGTATAGAGCTTCCACTTACTACAACCAGAAACCTAATTCCCAAGAGGAAAAAAAAAATAAAAATTAAAAAAAAAATTTAAAAAAAATTTTAAAAAAGAAAAAAAAAGAAAAATAAAAAAAAGGAAAAACTAAAAACCTTTCAAAGCAGGTCCACCTTGTATCCTGTTTATAGCGTCTGACTGGCTTGGTGTTCTCATGATAGGTGTTCTGCATAACCTGAACAGTTGTTGTCTTTAAATGAGCTACAAAATTAGAAAAAGAACTTGAAAAACTGAGGAAATTGTAAGCCCTTTGGTGCTGAACATGCAGACAACTTAAGAAAATGCTCTGCGAGGTGTGAGTTGCCAGGGCTCTGTTCCTCCCAAGGGATTAAGAGTAACCCAAATGATGGCACTCAAGAGTGTCAACACTGATTATTCAAATTGTGATCATCTCAGTCTGTGAGACAGGAATGGTTTGGAGAACTGCTGAAGAAAGGGAAACACTGAGGAAAAGTGTTAGGAGATGGACAGGAGAGCAAGACAGAGAATAAATAGTGCTCCCAATATCTAAATTGTGAGCACGTGCTAAATCCCAAAGGAGGTGCCTAAAAAATTGTGGTGTCTCTTTATTTGGCTCCTGGGAGAAGGTGTTACTATGTTTCATCTTTGCATGTAGTTTTCTGGTAACAGGAGTGGGAAATTCTCTTTGGATTGAGGTGGGCCAAAGTCCTGAATACGGATCCTTGCCCACAGGCCACAATTAGAAATGGAAATTAGCCACCTTCAAGTGATGGCCTGACCTCCTTGAGATCTAGTGTGTAATCATTGTATCAGCTGCTGAAGGGCTCATGTACAGAAAGCTAGGTGCAGGCATTGAAGGATAAAGCAAGGATCCAAAACTGAAAAAAATAGCACCACTAAAAATAACGAAGGTTTTGGGTGACACTTTTCAAAGCATGCAGCAGGAGATGAACAGATGGAGCCTGTGTGTATTTCCAGGGTTCTGTTTTGAACTTTTTGCTTAGACGGCCTAGGGGTAAAATTAACACTTAATAAATATGAAGTTTTCAAATATTTATTGCTTTGAAAGAAATTGGTCCCAAATAAAAGGAAGAGTTTACATCAGTCAAAATAATCCCAGAGAAACATCTTTGTCCAATCCTCAGGAAACTTTGCAATTTTTCTTACCCTGGTCTCCCACCTTTCCCTGTCATTGTTTATTTGTTTGCATATCTATGCTCATTTATTGTCAGCACTTAATAATTCATCTCAAATTAACAAGTCTCCATCATTACAAAACATGCACCATCCTTCAGATCAGTTGTAGAGGCTCAGATGAACAGAACAGTAACAACCACCACATGTACTCAGCAATTTTTGTCTAAATTGCCATGGCACTTCAGGTGAAATTCATCCTGCGTGGCTGTAGCATAAGGATAGCAGGAAAACCTGAAGGTCAGTATTTTGAATCTTCCTTCTGAGCACCACCAAATGCCTGCGTGCAAAGGAGATTGACTTTCATCTTCATCAGCCACTGCAGTGGCAGTTCTGAATCTTCCAAACAGCCATCAACAATGATCCTTGAAGACAGGAGATTAATGAGAGCTTGACCTCTCTGAATGTCAGGCAGAGTTCAGTGTCTCTGGACTCCTTTCTCAAATATGAAGATGCAATATGCTCCCAATATTATTTAGAACAGAGTATTAAGGATCAGTAGGGTAAATCTGCATATCTTCAGCAGTGTTACCAGCCATGCAACATGCATCAGCCTAACAATATTAGTGAAAGCTGGGGTAGGATTTGAGGCATCCTGCTGCACAGAAAAGCAGCATATAAGCCAAATCTACCCATGCCCCAAAAATAGCCAAGCAGAATGGTGACTCAAAAGCACTACTGATTCATGGGTCAGCCTGACAAGTCTGTCCTTAACCCTGCATGCCCTGGTACTTGTAGGGCACAGAGGGTCTGAGGTGTACAAGAGCTTTCTGCTGCCTCTCTCTCCTTACTAGAGGCAGGGTAAGGGACAGCCCACTGCTCCCCATTTGTCCAGGAGATGCCAGCACAAGGTCTGACAGGTATTAACAAGGTCTAATGGAAGAGCAATATAGGTCTATCCCACACTAGCCTGAGATTCAGCTCAAGTGTTGAAAGGACAGTGCAAGACATTCATCAAAACACAAATGTTGCCTGTAAAAAATTACAGATTTAAATCTAAAATGTTGTAGGCATGTTGGTTCTGTGTTAACATTGTGATTCTGATGTTATTAAAAAGAATTACGTTCAGCACCCTTCCTCAATGTTTAATTATCACAAGCATTGAAGCAAGGCATGTAACATCACATCTCATAGTACTTAATAGGAAAATAACATATTGTTACTGTACTTATGGCAGTCTGCTTCAATTTCATTACATTTTTAAATCAGCAAGGAGGAGGAACATAAAAAGAACTGAATGATGCTGTCAGACTTAAATGGATGCTTGCAGTTACATTTTTAAAAGTGGAATACCTGAACACAGGGCAGATTGCTTCTTTATAAATGTGTACAGCAATAATGCTGGAGAATGTTTTGTGGAAAGGATACTTATACAGGTCACCTTTTTAGTTCTTGATTAAAAAAAAATAATGATCTTTTCACTACAATTTTCATAGTGGCAAAACCACATGCATGCTGTGTCTTTGTGGATCTATGTAAAACAGGCTTGACCCCTGAAGTCACTTTTTAATAATTAACTCTCGCTAAGTTCATTAAACACTAATTGAAGCTACAGAAGAAAAAATTGTGAAGTGTATGCAGACAGACAGAAACACCAAATGTGATTAAAGATACTGACTGTGGTATATATGTGCAATACAGTACACCTATTATATAGATTTCAAACTCAATTCCATAGAGATTTTTAACTCTTGTATACCATGGTAGATTCTACCATGTTCAGTGCTCCTAAAAGTTTTATTTATAAAGAGTTGCAAGCTAAATGTCATGGACATCCTAACCAATAATCTTTGGAAAGATCTAGAGAAGTAGACTCCAAACTGTAAAAGATGCAGCCTTTCTGAAACATGTTTCAGTGCTTTGAAATGAAATAAAAAATGAAAAAAGGGAATCAACAGTCTTGAGAATCCACATTTTCAAATTGAGTATAATTTGCAGATTTATATAAAAGCATTGATTTACACATATATTTGACAGTTGTCAGAGTTCAAAAGCAAGTTACTGAAAGTTCATTTTATTCACTCAAGAGTAAAAAAAAATAGAGGTTTGTGTTAATCAGTAAAAGGAGCATGTCATTACAACTAGGTCAAATAACATGAACTGAAATATTACAGCTCACTGCTTTCCAGCCCATTACGCCTCAGACCCCAAAACTTTTCAAGTTTGCATTCAGACTCCAGCAAAGGTACCACACTTTCCCTTCCTAGTTTCTGTGCCCATGGACTTCTCCCACCCACCACTAAAACCTGGAAACTGCTTCCTTGAGTGGCATAATGCTCAGACAGCATTTCCTCAGACAGACAGAAAAGGACTGAGAGTCTGAGTCTGGGTCTCAGAAGACCAATCCTGCCACTGCCTGCTGCATGACTTAGGGCAAATCAATCACGCCCCCTGCTGCAGCGTTAACATTAGCAGTAACGAGCTTTGCTGCTATGCTGGAATGTAAAAACTCCAAATCTGAGCTTCCTGAGCCCAGGTGTTTCCTATCCAGTAGGACGTTTGCAGAAGAGATGGCTTCAGAGCCTTGTTACTCAGGCTTGGCATGAGCCCAATAAGTCCAATGAAGTTGAGGATCTAGCCAGTATTTGGTAGTTGGTGGCTTACAAAGCGAGGCTCCAGTTTCATTAGGCTCCTCTAAAGATTACTGTAACACAAACAATGTAGAATGAGAGAACAAAAAGAGCCTGTGGTATTCTAACCTTTTAGAAAATTCACATCGATTGGAATGGACTTCAGCTCTGCTCTTTGATCCTGCTTCCACAAACCTTGTTACTTTTCTCCTTGTTACTTTTTTCCTTGTTACTTTTCAGTATTCTAATTCTAGGAATATTATAGGAAAGAAAAAGGCAGGAAGAAATTAATGGAGCTGAGAAAAAACTAGTAGAAATTAAGGAGCCCCCATCAGTTGTGGTGTTCCCAGAGGTTTTATAATCTATGTCAAAAGAGCTCTACCTGGGAGTGCTTTGAGATCCTTAATCTAGGAACCCATGCTTCTTGCACCTCAACATGCACAAGATCTGGATTTGTATCAGTTCTTGCTCTCACATTGTTTTCAGGCTGCTGAGGTGGTAGTTATATATTCTGTTTATAAGCACAGCACACACTAGAGGGTAAGTTTGGTGTTCTCTGGGAACCATCACTGCATGGAGACTCTGTGCACTTGAAAATACTCTCCCCAGTTTATGAAAGGATAGATGGTGAAATGGTTATAGTACCAGTTTTGGGGCACTGAGTGCATGCTTTGCCGAAAACTTAAGTCACTTAGATTATTCCTACACAGACAGCTAGGTCACCCCCACACCCCTTTCTATTAAAACAAATTATAAGCTCAATTTTCACATTTTTCCCAGCTGTCAAAAGCACAAACATGGCAGTTCTGCTGATGTAGGAGAGGAGTTCTCATGCAAGGAAGAGACCCTGGGAATGCACTTGGAAGTCCCAGCTGATGAAAGTCTTGCGTGCAGGGGAGTGAAAAGTGCTTTTCTCCCACGACATCACAGTTAGAGACAAGCTCAGGAAGGTCTAAATGTACAAGGCAATGTATACTCAAGGCTCTCCCCCAAGTTTTCATACTTTATGCACAATTCTACAGTAATAGGAATGCAGAATTACTACTGGAAACGTTGTAATATTGAGAAAGTAATTTCTCATTTTCATAAGTAAATTGGGTCAGTCATTTTCCCATTAAAGGTAATGCATATCTTAAGAAATGGTAAAAACACCACTGATCTGAAATCCAAGAGAACAAAATTAGGTCGAAATCACAATATTTTTAATTTGTCTAGTTTTACATTATCTTAAGTTGGTAAACAACCAAACTTTTCTTAGTTTTTAAAAAATATCTATTTCTGGATTTAGATTTGGCATGCCACATTCAGTCAGTGAAACTGCTGCTAATAACAGCTAGTCTCTCATTATTTAAATAAAAGAGTTTCACCATAGTTCATAATAATAGAACAATAAAAGAAAAAAAACTGTAAAAGTGAGATGCAGCAATTCCTTGGAGGTTATACATGCAAATTGCCCTGAATCTGAACAACACTTCAACAAGAAAAGCAATATTTTGGGACAACAGTTCTGCTTTTGTAATGAGCCTGTAAAATTCATTCCACTGAAATAGCTACAGGTATATTATACCCCATGAACTATTACAAAATTAAACTTCATAAGCAATATGCCAGTGCTTTGTGTGATGCATTTGCTAAAAGAATCATTCAATTTATCATGTTTTCCTGAAGCGTTATGAGACAAGATCTTTGAATAAAACTCATTTCATTAGGCTACCTTGTTACATTGGAAGATAAGATCTACACTTGACTAAAGACATCATTCCATCATGCCCATAATCACCCTACCTGGAGAAGTAAACATTCAGGACCTTAGAAAAATGGCATTGCACTGCCTCACTAATGGTACTGAAGGAATACATTAAAAAAAGGTCCAGATGGACATAGTGAAAAATTATCTGAAAGCAAATTCAAGTGCACAAAAAACTCTTCTGCATGTACTGGGGACAAGTTGTTTAGGCCAGGCATTCGCCCCAGTCTGGGCAAATAGCATACAGCAGTGCAAGATGGTTAAAAACCAGATCAAGGGTACTTCCTGCATGGTGCCCACCTTGTTTTCCCATACCAGTTTAAAAAGGATCAAACATTTCTGTCCACCCCGTCCTCACTAGGAGGATCCTGCTAGACTACTTACAATGACACCACATTTGCATAGCTTATTTCATTAAATACTCCTGAAGGAGATCTGAGTGCTTGTCCAAATTTCCTCTGTGGCTTTGGGTTTAATTTTTCAGTGTTTCAGTTTCTCAGCCTATTCAGAGGAAACAGAGCTGATAATACGTCCCTTGGAGGTAGGTGCTGTGGTGATATTTTTGGTCATTTGTTGCATTTAGATACCTGGAAACAAACAATTCAGAGGTTACAGAATTGGAAGTCTGATGCATTTTTTCCATTTTTCCTTTTTTAAAGTGTTGTGAGGCTCAACACTAAATATCTCCCTGCCTGCTGTTATGTGAATGAAAGGTAGCTCCAGTGAAGTCAAAGCCAAGGCAGAAGCAGAGGTCTGGCTTAACAAGCTACATTTCCTGTTCCATATGTAAAGGTCCTGTGTCAGCCTCATGTCAGCTCACATGATGTACAATACAGAAAACCTCATTTCCAAAATTTCCCTAGGGAAAGTCAGCATCCCAAAGACCTCTAATGAAACATGGGACAAGACCTACATGCAAAGCCAAGGTGTTTCCAGACAGAATATTTGGTTCTCCTGTGCCAGGACTCACACTGATGGCCACCCAATAGTTTGGTGAGAAACCTGGAAATCTCTTTTTATTTTCGTGGCTTATTTTTAAGCCAGATAAATTCCTCACTCAAGCTTGCTATGTGCTGTTCTGGGCAGCCCTGAATGGAGAAGACAAAAACACATTATTGGGAAGAAAACTGGGAATGGTTTTATACGGTTTTGTAACTTGTTCTGTTACAATCTTAAACAGGATTCTAGGTGGATTGTTGAATATGTTCAGAGGGATTTCTTCCATTGCTATTTCACATCTAAGTTGCAAGTCTCCATTTTTTTCAAAAGCATTTTTAATTATGTGGTTTTGATGAGCCCTTGTTTATAAACACCACAAATGGATCTGGTAAGGAAGATTGTTTTCTGTCAAAAAATTATTTCTGGATAAAAGCATTAAGAATATTTTAATTTTCTTCAAAGTTCTTTCTGTTTGCAATGAAAACAGGTATATTTTTTTTTTTTTGGATATTACTATTTTTGCCTTTCCATATTTATTCTTGTTTCATGTTCTTCTCCTCTTCCTCCTTTATGTCCTTCTTCTTCCATTCTGACAGAAAGAGAGAGAGAATGGAAAAGAAAAGGTATCTTTTTTTTAGGGAAAAAAATTTGTGTGGGATACTACTTCTGATGAACATGTTCCTACTTTCCTGCTGAAAATAGGCAATTTTTACTTGTTCTTATGTCTTGGTAAAGAAATAATTTTTAAAAAATCACTCTGATCAGCTGTTTCTGACACTTAGTTTCAGAGCACCTTCATACCCCTTGCAAGGTTACTAACCAGCAAATAAATGCATTTAACTCACATAAGCTGTGGATGTAACCCCAGATGTATTTTTTTGTCTTTGCCTCCTACCTAATCTTCACACAAACTCTTTCTCCAGACTGAAGAGAACCTAGCAGCAAAATTTCTCACTTACAATGCATGTAAGACTAAGTTACAATTCTCATAATGATATGTGCATTTAATCATCATCGTTACTCATCCTGGTATTCATTATATGGATTTTTGATTCAATAGTGTATAAGGCAGCCTGTGTGCAAATCTGTCCTGGAAATTTTAAATTGACTCAAATTTCAAAATAGCCAGCAAGAAGTGAGCTGTGAGCCTTTTTTTTTTTTTTTTTTGAAGTCCTTATTTGATGAGGTGCCTGAAGGAAATGCATTCCCTATGTCCCAGCTAAGCCATAAGAATCCAGGGAGAAGCCAAGGATGAAAAAGCAAGTGAGCAAACCCCTTCAGAGAACTGCATGCTTTGCTGATGGTAGAATTTGAACATGGCAGAAAGAGAGGGCTCAGGGAGAGAGAGTTTCCATTTATCCAGGTCAGCTATTAAAGGGTGTCAGGGTGCTATTAAAGGCACTATGTCTACACTGTGCATTTTTTGATGAAGAAATTATATTTTTGCTATAAATGTGGTTCAGCGCTTTGCTATGGGTTTCTAATAGGGATTTCACCAGGATCACCACTGTTATGTAAGGGACATATTCCGGTGAAACACAAAAAATATGATCTTTTATGGTAGGAACCAAAGAAAGGCAAATATCTAAAAATCCCAAGTAAAACACAGTTAACTTACAAAGCACTTGATTTGTTAGGATGGGAATATCACATCTTGACAAATGACTCTGTCCTAAAAACCCTTCTTCAGGTGCCACCACAAATGGCCACTTCCGAAGCTCTGAGGACAGGGATAATATCTTAACATTCACTGATGCCTTATAGGCAGCAGGCAGGCCAGGCAGACACATTTTAAAGATCCAAGGTCCTGTCTTATGAAAGGAAAGAAAACATAAACACACCGTAGGAAAGAGACTGCGTATTAAATGAGACCTGAACATGAAGAAAAACAATGAGAAAGGTGGTGAGAAATATAACCTCATGAAAATGCTTTCCAGCCTTTTACAAATTACAATCCCTGAAACATTTTTCAGTGGTGCTGCACATCCTTACAAAGACAAATTCAGCATTATTAACAATAGGTTTGATTTTCTTAGCTACTTTCTGTGATTCTCTTAGAAGCAGTCCATTGACCCTCAGGGTCCATGGATAACCACTGTGATAGTATAATTATGATTTACTAAGTATGAAGGGAAAAATTTTCAAAGACCAGGGCTGGAATTTCACTTTGTAAATGGAAGTAATAATATTCAAAGTAACACAATTATATCCAAACGTGGCATGCTTAGAACATGTAGGGACACATAATTTCCTAATCATTTACTATAAATGTCTTTATCAGCAACAAGATCCTGCTACAAAGAATTCTCCTTTACTGTCAGACTGAACTCTGTCTTGTATTTAGCAGCATTGTATATATACTTTTAAGTTAAAAAACAGCCATATGATATGAGGCCATATCCTCAGCTGGAGTAAATCAGCTCTACTGAAGCAACAGAGCTGTGCTGATGCACACCAGCTGAAGTTCTGGCCAATTTTTCAAAATAACAAGTGCTTTGAAGTGACCAGAGCTACAGCTTCTTAACAACCTGATACTGCAGATGAATGTAAATCTCACAAGTCATTTCAAGTTCCTGATCTCCCATTTCTATTGAAAATAGAGCCATCAAAAAAGTGATGTATTGCATCTCATTTTTATTGTCCATGAGAAGGGTGCAGGTGAAAGGAAGCAAAGGGCAGCGAGGACGTGGGGCTAGAGTCTGTTTCTGAAACTGCCGAGACAACAAAACTGTAGGTGTCAGCTTACCTCCAGCTCGTGCTGTCTGGCACAAGCCACCCGACCCAGGTGAAGGTCACGTCTCTGTCACTTGGCACTTCAGAGTCATTTACATTTATATGTAATTGTTTTTTGAGTGTGTTCAGAGGAGCTGGATGGCTTGGGAATTGGTAATAGGATATCAGAGCCTGTCACCAAAAGGCCACCAGTTCAAAACCAGAGCAGTTGTTGGAGCAGCCAAAAGGTGCTAAGTTTCTGCTAGCTGCTCTGCAGCTTAGATGAAATTAGTTGATTATTTCAGCCTGGACGTGTGTCTGTATCACAAAATAGCTCTGCTGCTGCAGAGCTGTCAGAAAGGACATCTTGTGGATAATGTCAACAGAAAGGTCAAAGACTGATGGTGTGAGTGTGCGGATGACCTCTTCCTCTCACCCCAAGCAGTCAGTTTTCTAGGTGGCCTAAGAGACGTGCTGCTGGAACAACGCGGGAAATGTCACCCAGCTGCTGCCCTTGTTAGTAGGCTTCTGCAGGTTAAAGCATGACATCAGACCTGTGGATGTTAAACCTCATGCCTTTCAGAATCATTTTAAAAGCCTGAATGAAGGGCTGTGATGACAGTAATAAATAAACATGCAGAGAAACCTATAACAGGCTTCGAAAAAAGCATTTGCAAAACATGTGGCTCGGTACACCTCTCTTACTAAATTTTGCTGACAATGCCAGCAGGTGCCTGGTGGCAGAATTACTGATTTGTATTTTTTTTCTCCCTGGCATCTATTTTACTGACTGTTGGGTTGGTTTTTTTCCCTAGCTTTATAGGATTTATGCCTTTCACTAAGCACCTGCTTCCCATACAGAAAAAATGATTTGGGTTTGTCTACCTTGCAGCAGGATTAAGAAAGGAATGGAAGCCCAACACACCTATTTAGCTACCAAGAATCCCAGAGTAACAGAAAGCCATAATTAGGCTCCTTGACCTCAGCTACACAAATTAAAGGGTGAAACCTCCCTCTGTGCTGCAGAAACATACTGAGACAAAGTCATTTTGCACCGAGCAGCATCAGCAAAAGCTGATGTCAAGGCTTTCACTACTCTCCTCTTCTTCCAAGACAGCATAGGCTCAGCAGGGAGCAGGCTCACTTCCACCTGCTTACAGATGATAATACACACACTATTCACAGAAGGCATATGCACATCCCTAATTTTATCCCTAAACCAAATTAGGCAGGTGGGCTGGAAAGACAGCCATCTAGCCATAACACGGAGTTCAAAGCTGGGTAGCTCATGAAGTATATGCCCCATCACTAATTGTGATTGCTGTTAAAGCCAGCCCCAAATTACCTGTTCTTCTCGATCTCCAGCTGCTGGTACATAAACTGAGTAGCAAAAAAGCTGATAAGGATCTGTCTGTAGGAGTTTCAGTCACTCTCTGGACTGAAATGTGCCTGTACTTGCAGAGGTGAGGCTTTACACTCTAGAGGTTCAGAAATAAGACTGAAGCCCTTCACTCCTTGTACCTCAAGAGAACTTGAGCACAAGTCAGAGCTTTGTATCTTTTGTTTCAAATAAACAGTCACCTCTCAGAGTTTCCTGAAACCTCAAAAAATATGATTCCTGTGCCCAAAACTTACCACCTAAGTTCTACCACACTTTGGGTCTCAGAGCAAGTAAAAAGATTGAAATATCTGTCTTGTTAGTGCCTTGGGAAATTTCCATATCTTTATTCTTCTGTGATTGTTTGTACACCTGCACAGATGATCAAACACTTCAGATATATCAAAACCAGCAAAAACAGAAACAGATATATTGTGGCAAAGCAGGTGGGTACAATTATTAACCAAATCTGGTGTCTGGAAGGAGCTGGCAAGCACCTCCCCTCCTGAAAACAGAAATTAAAATGGTTCCCTGTTTATGGTGACTAGCTGAGTCCAGACTTACACAAAATTAACAAAAAGGTATTTAGGAGAGCAAAAGCAGTTACAACAGTAACCACTGGCATGAGCAGCTGGATCCCATTCCTGTTGAAAGTCCCAACATCAAAAATTTCTACTTGTTTGCCAAGTTACTTACAGGCAGCTCAGGGGCAGATAGTTAAAGACCAGTTTATTTCAAGGGGATTTCCTAATTGTAGTTTTCTCTTATTTCTGCAACTGGCATAATTTCTGCAGTTTATATACAGTATTGTGAGGTCAACTGTGATGTGGTCACCACATCATTATACACACTGCATAAATATTTGGGCGCTATTGTAAATTACACCTTACGTCATCTTGTTTCTTACCTTTTTATTAAACACCTCCCCAGAAGGTGTCTGAGGGAGGTTTATTAGTGTACTTTATATTACAGTAGTATGTACAGGTTGTTGTTATTAAGCACTGTTATTCAAGTGTGGAGCAAGAGAAAGTCCCAGGTCTAAAATTTCACATGCAAAATTGTTAGAGTAGCACTGGGTTGGGAGGCAAGACAGTGGCAGAGGCAAGGAACAGCCCATGGGCTCCTGATACCTACTTAGCATCTTCCCTCCTGAAACTTATTCATGCCACTGAGTCTTCCTCCTGCTGGAGCCTTTTATCCTGTTTGCTGCTTTATTAGTCTCTGGTCGGTGTAATGCCTAGACAAGCCACAAATGGGGTGTGAATAGAAAGTTTTAAAAAGAGAAACTCCCTTTCTCTTTCTCTGCAGATGCTCAAAAAATTGGCATAGCATAGACAGGAGACCAGCCCACCCCACCACCTTGTCTGGTTCCAACCCCCATGGAGTTTTGTCCACAAGTAGGAAACCAACACTGAGTATTCCTCCAGCTCACAATCTCCATTTGCAAATGCTGCAGGTGGGCCTCACCTGCTATGAAATCTGTAGCACTGTTATGCACAGGTGGGATTTCCTCATGTATAAGCAGGACACAGCTTGTGAGAACCTAGTGCGAAAGCAAATTTAGAAATTGAAAACCATCTTTTTCCTCACTGTGGGACTGAGGAAAGCTATTTGTTCTAGTTCCTTTGCAAGTAATAAATATATGTTGCACTTGTTCAAGTTGAGCTCATGGCAATACTACTGTATCAAATATTCCACCTAGCTGTGATCACACATAGTTAAAGGAAGTTGTAACGTTTTTGGCAATGTTTTGTAGAAGATAAGTACAGCATGATAGAGTGAATAGCTATGTATCAGCTAAGCTACACAAGCACAGTCAGCTAGAAACTGGCAGTGGTTTAATTCAGAAGCTTTTAGTAATACTATCAGAAATTACCTTTGAATTAGCATCAGGGTAACATCATCATGCCAGTTCTGAAGGAAGAAATCAGTGTACCAGACTGTACAACACTGTTCACAAGATGAAGTTTTCCAGTTCCTTTCACATTAGTAGGCATGTTGATGCCTTAAGTTTTAGCTTTTATATTTTTTTAGATTCTGTACTGTCTTAGCGTGTGACTCTGAACTTTATATAAAGTGTTAGCAAGTTCTCTTCACAGCATAGTTAGACTAAACAATCCTTTTCCAGCTTGAGAACCAAGGGCACCATTGCAGCTCTTAGCTTTAGCAAGAAATATAAACAGTGAATTGAGGAAAGCAGACTGAGAGAACAGGACTTCATAACCTGGAGCTGTAATTGGACAATTGACCCCAATATGTTAATGGACCAACACTTATAAAGTGTGAAAACTCGTGACCCGTCATCCATCTTGTGTCCATCTGGGATCCATCCTGAGTGTAGCCACGGCCAGGCTATTCAAAGGTGTATCCTTTGAAGCCTTTCAATAAATATCTACTTTATTCCTTTAACACTGTCTAGCCTCTGTTCCAGGTGACCCTCTTTAGGCATCAAAGTCACCACAAGAATCTGTTATTCAGGCACTGTCAGAAGGTATAATTTAAAGACTAATGAAGATGAGAATCTAGGGGACATAATCTGAAATGAAGGAAGTGCTGAAGGAACTTGAAGTACTTAGGGAATAAACACAAGAAGAAATTCAGTAAGGGCCGTAAAACGTGTAAAAGTTCTCCTCTGAAAAGAGGATAATCTCTTCTTCATACTTGTGCTTGAGAGCTTACAAATTATGGGCAGAAATAATGGATGGAAGGATCCAAGATATATCCAGGAGTCTCTTTCTAACAGCAGGGACTGTGGAGCACCAGAACAGACTGTTTGACAAGGCCATGGTGTTAGCATCACTGCAACTTAGATAAACTACACACCAGAATGAGACAGACACCGTGGTCCCTTCAGTTCTATGATTTCCTGACATCCCACAGCAGGTAGTGTTTGCCCCCAGTATTGCTCAACTAATTCAGCAAACCTTTGGACATGACATGCTGCTCCAAATACACTTCTGCAATAGCACTGCCATAACCTACTGTCTCGGACTGTGCTGCACAGCCAGCTGTCTGCTGGGGGTCTGTGAATAAAAGGAGAACTAAAACTCACATCCAAAAGTCTCTTTGTTTTACAGTAACATTGCATTTAGGTTCTAGACAAGATAGATAGTGAGCACAGAAATGTTATATGCATAGTACACACTGGAAACATTCATATTAGTATGGTGGAGATTTCAAAACATTTGAAAGACATGGGTACTTTTCAGAAACAAGAGTCTAAATTGGTTAATTAAATAGTGATTAATAAAAATTGATTTCTAGGATTTTAATTGGATGAGGTGTAGATGATACTGAATTGTTTATTGCTTGTTACTAAATGATAAACATTTTGAAGGCTGGAATAAAAGATTTCTGTCATTCTAGTATTCACTAACACTACCATACATATAAAAAATAAAAAAAACTTCTCCAGTGTGAATGAAGAGAATATGCCGTAAAACATGGTACTGCTGTTATGAAAAAAATCCTTAAATATTAAAATGGACTCCTACACATGGTCTTACTTCTGGACAAGAAGCAGCCAGCTGATATGAATGTTTGCAGTTTACTCACAAAAGAAATAGGAAGTTCCTTGAGCTACTCCTGCAGAGAAGTGACTAACAGGCACAGCAGAGCCTCCTGAGATAAAAAGAAACCAACCCAAACTTTCATATGCAAAACTAATCCAAAATAAACTGTTCTCTAAGGCTTATAAATATTTAACCATTCCACTTTAAATTACTGCCTATACTTGTTGATGGCAGGGACCTGAGATTCCTTCCAGTTTTACATCTTGCCTTTCTTATATTTCTTTTTGTCTCTGACTTTTCTACATGAAACATCCACCAGACTTAGGAGAAATAAAATGTCCACAAGAAAGTGCCTAATGTTTTCAGAACTTGCAACTTGATCAAAAGCATAACGAAAATTTTTCCCGGCTAATTTATACCCTATAAATCTGTAAGTATTTGAATCATTACTCAAATGTTTGAATTATTACATGTTTATCTGAGATTGTAGGGAGCTGTGCTAGGTGAACTGCTGAGTTTGTTTAATATTATGATTGCTTCTGTGAATGATAGTTCGTTCAAACACACCAAACAGAACCTACAAGCACATGAGATTTGCTCTTCATACACCCAAATGTCTTTCTTCATGGGACAATACATGCTATTTTTCAATGGTCAATTCCATGAAAATAAATACATATTATGATCCATGAGACCAGTAAAAACTAACTCAGCTTGAAAGATTAATTTCAGTTTTCAAATAATCCCAGTGAAATGAGTGTGAAATACCTACAGATGAAGAATTATTCATAGAAATTATTCAGACAATAGTTTCAAATAACTAGCAAATGTGAGAAAACTGCAAGCTATTAACACACAATTCACAGGCTAGAAAAGAGTCAGTGTATGAAATAAATTACTCAAGACAAAGAGTTTTACTGCTGTTTTTTTTTCCAAATGATGCATTACCAGCAGCACCCTTTCACTGATGAGATGGGTTTAGTAGCACACAACTTACAGAGAAAGTTTACTCACACTGGCCTGCAAACCTGAGGCACCAAAATAGAAGTTCTAGAAAGTTTTTGTAAACAGCAGACAGGAGAGATGTGTTGCTCCAGAGCACCATTCACAGCCTCTAGCTGGGGCTCATATTCTGTTTCATCATCTAGAGGAGGCCAGAGAAGGAAACATGAGTCTGTGCTACATATTAAGGACATAGAGTAAGATGTTGTGAATATTTCTTACAGCATCATGGAGCAGACATTGGAGAAAAGCCAAGAGGGACAACTGTCCTGTAGGTGTGGAAGCAGAGAGAACTGGTCTACAAGGATCAGCAATATGCTACCTGATTTTCAGGCAAGCAATCTCAGGAGAAAGTTACACAAAAACAGTAACAAAATCCTTCTTCTACTAATAGATGGAGATGTAGTGACTAGTAATAGCAACATTTTCCAAACTGATGGATTTTGAGCTGAGATATTTCCTTCCAAGATCTTCTGATCTTCCATTTTCGATCTGAAGTTTTCTCTAGACTCTCTATACTGGTATACATGTGTGTGGGAAAGAAGATCTAGTGAACTACTTGTGTTCCTCTGTGCTGTGTTCCTCATGACTCACATTTACCTTGCTGCTCTGGTCATGACCGTAAAAATGGTGTTGGTAGTAATGCAAAGTTCATTGGTGGCACATCTTCAGTTTATTCACCTACTGTTGCTGGCAAAACTATTTTTTGCCTTTGACAACTTATGATCAGTTTAAGATCATAGGATTCTTTGCTCAAGAAGAGCTGCACTAGTGACAGCATCTTGTCCAAATTTCATTAACATTGTCTCACTGAGCTTCGTCTATGAAATCACTCAGGTTGTTCTTCCTCACTTCATCTCTTTAAATGGCTTTGGAGATTGCTGTGATCTGCTAAATAAATCCCCTCATTCATCCATTCACTATTAAGTAATGAGATACTTCCCCTTCTATTTCAGAGTTACAACAAATCCAGCATGACAAGACTCCAAGGACTCCAGCTCGCTTTCCTCTAAAACCCAAGATAATAGAAACCCCTTAAGGCTTCTAGAATTTATGTCTTCTAGTGAAGAAATTTCATGGAACAGAGTTTCAGCATGGTTTCAGCACTACCAGACTTGATTCTGTATCTCAGTTTCAAACCTCAGCTTTCAAACAGACCTTAAACCTGACATGGAAATTGTTTCCAATTTCTCCTCCATGTGCAGGCTGGTTTTTATTTTACCAAAACCAGTTTCCTCCTCTTGCTGGTGAGAGCTGCAAATGCTTAAAGAAGCACCTAAAATTTGCTTGCCAGATTTAGCTTAGCTAGAAACAGATTAGGAACAAAGAAAAAAGAAATCAACCCTTTATTTTCCAGAAAGATTTTCTTGCTTAAACTGCCCAGAAAAGTTAGGACACCAACTCCCCACCCCTGTCGCACACAGATGGGATTACGGCAAAGGAGATGTTCAGTCTCCAGCAGAGAAACACTTTAAGGCGTTTAAAGGCACCCCATGAGCACCAGCTGGAGTTTGCAGCAGAGCAGCTGTTCCAGTATGTGGAAAAGGGGATTGCAGATTAAAACAGACAAGGCAGCTTAAGGGAGCATTTGGAGTGAGTTCCCAGTATAGACACCCTTTTTCCACTTACGGCTTCTCCTAGGGAGGGAGAATGGAGCATGCACTTGCTCCAAAGCCCAGGACGCACTAAAAGAAAGCAGATCAGTGTCTAAGAACTGCCAGCAAGTGCTGCTGCTGTCTTCAGACCCTCACTAGACAGTCATGAGGGAGCACCACATGTGTGTGGCAGACATTGCACCAGACACAGCTGTTGCCAGCTCCTTGCACGTGGAAGGCCAGTGTCACTCCTCTGGTGCTTAGTAGGGAAGGGATTAAAATGGAAGAAAGTTAATTTAAATACTAAATATGCACACACACATGCACACAACTTTGAGAGGGAAGGAAGAGTAGGGGCTTACAAAAAGTCTTGTTTTTCCTCTCCCTCTGTTCCTAGACCAACACCTTACTCTTCTTGGTTTATGTGCTTCTTAGAGATCAGAAGATGGACACAGCTCGAAAACTCTCTGTGGACAACTGTCCTTCATATGTTAACAGGAGCAAACAGTTGCTGACACTGGTTTGTGTTCCCACACCTTGTTTTTGCACCTACAAAGAGGCAAAGCTTGGGACTAGGAATGGTGGCTTCCTAGAGAGGTGGACAGCTGAGATGGAACACAAAGAAACCTGAGTACGGGCTGAATTCCTATGCCCCAAAGGACTTTTTAATTCATCCTCTGGCTGGACCCAAGCTTTATTTCAGGCTCTGACTCAAAGCCTGCACTGAGGTAGAGGGCTGAGCTCAGCCTGGGTGGGCATGTGCTCACTGCAGTCCTGCCCATCCTCTGGGAGCTTTCAGCAGGAGCATGGGCCATTTGGACAGGTCAGCCATGAGGTGGACCTCCTCTCAGCATGCTGGCACCAGCGTGTTTAGCATTCTGGCTGGCACCACAATACATTTTGGCACACTTTTAAGGATATAAAGAAAAACCCCACTCATTGTGAACCTCAGCTGTGCAGATATACACCTGTGTCTAACCCCACATGCGCATCCTTCATTTCTCTGAATTTTCCATGGACCAGAAAAAGGAACTTGCTCTCTTCACACTTTTTCCCCTGGTGGTAACACCTCAGATTCACAGATCTTTTTATTTCCCTTCTCTCTGCTGCCATTTTTTGTCACAACAAAGCAGAATGTGGTCCTGTTTTGTGAGAACTCATTTGTGAGTGTGAAATGCCAGGATCAGCTCTGTGTCTCTAAAGGAGGTGGAGTCTGTCATGTTTGCTGCAATGTATGAGAGACAACTTCCCACAGCTAAAGCACTTTGACAGAACTTGGCTCAGGAAAAGTGTCATCAACAGAAAGAAATCTGTTTGATTTGATACCAAACTTTTCATCTACTGCATTAACATCACTTTGTCTCATAAAGGCATGCCAGTAGCACTGAGAAGCTCCTGTTGTGATAGATACTATGCAAACACATGACTCGGATTGCCTGCATCCAGGCTTGAAGTCAGCAATCAAAAACACAGCATTAACTTTACGGTCCCAAAAATCTTCTCCAAATACCACAATGATTTATCACACTGTCTTAAAACACCCCAAAAACACTCAAGAAATTTGGGTATTATGATCACCCCCCTTTCCCATAAAAAGACGGTGGTTATTTACGGGGAGGGAATCATATTTGGGCATATTGCATGGCAGCAGTGCTCAGTCCCCCTGCTCCAAAGGCATCCAGTGCTGGTGATGGTGCTCTCTCCATCGCTGTGTGAGTTATTGCTCCATTACCAGCCTGAACCTGGAACACCACTCAGACTGCAGCAATAACAAGACAGATAGGTCTTTATGAAATCTATACTATTAACACTATTTGTTTTGCCACGAGTTGACAACTTTAGTAAATTGCTCATAATTGGCTATCAAGGAAAAACACAGCACTGCTTGCCATTATTATGGTATTGATTTTCAATAATTGCTTTTTTGGGGGTGGGGGGAATGCACATGTCACTTTTGTGCTGTAAGACAGCCTAGAAAGAAACTGGCTGTGTGCATCTGCTCTGTGTCTGGAACTTCATTGTAGCATTAAAAAAAAATCAAACAATAACATGAAATGTACACCAGGAAAGGATGAAACAAAGATTTATTATTTTTTCTCTCTGGCACTATATTTTAGCATTAAAATAAAAGAATGGCATTAACCATGAAGCTAAACACGATGGTAACCCTGTAGGATATTCGTGTTAGTCAAAGGCTGAAATACATTAACATTAAAAAACTCCATAGGGTTATTTTAAATATTCATTAGGAAATTTACAATCTTTGGTGTAATGGCTGAGGACTCCAGTGTTTTTATAATTGGAAGCCAGACCAGTAGAATGTTTGTCAGCTATGGGAAAAAAATGTGGCCCATTTTCTCTTCTTACATTAGAGACTCTTGATTATACTCTTACTCTCTAACTATCAATCCCCTGAACACATCCAGACACACATACCTGATATTACAGTATTGTTATGTGGTATCACTCATTATCAGTTCTTCTGCTCGTTGTGTCTTCTCTCCCTCCTTTTTTTTTTCTTTAATGTGCAGTCATGCCCATGGCCCAAAATGTACACTCTTCTCATTTCAGATGAAAGAGACAGCATTGTTGGAAAGAGTGTAAAGTGTCTAATGTCTCTCAACAGACGATTCTGAAAATGATTCTGAATATTTGCTGAAAAGTAAAAGCGCTTAACGTAAACCCAGGAAAATTGCCAGAAATCTTATTTAGAGATGACTCATTCAAAAGTCAGTTAACATGAGATTACAAACTGACCCAGGAAAGAAAGAGTACTTCTGACACTTTTATTTTCCTTTTGGTTTTGCTCTTCCTTTTTCTTTTTTTTTTTTTTAATTTATAATTTTTTCAGATATAAACTAGCCAAAAAAGTCAGCAGTCCTTCAGTTTTGTAGCCTTCTGTTTCTCTGGACACAGGAGAACTGCCTGAATTCTCTCTTCCTCACTTCCTTGTTCCATAGATGTCAAACAATCACCATGAAAGACTGGGAAAGGAGAGTTCTGAAGATTTACCCCTCCCAGGAGATCTTTGCCCAGATTTGCTATAAAACTCAGCATAATCTTTGATCTTCCAATGACTTGTAGTCTTCTCTGTTACTTGAAACCCAGCATTATTATTAAGCTTAAGTAGATTGCTTTAAACTTCTAAAATATTTACTCTCCTGCCTCCCAATGGGATGTTAACAATAAAAAATAGCGAGGGCTTCTACATTTGTTTTTACTTTACATAAACGAATTAAACAGTCTCTACGAGGCTCGTTTAGACCCACAATAATGTAAACTGAAGCAACACAAAAGAGCCTCCACATCCATGTTTACAGAATAGAAATCCTGCAGTATTTGGAGGGGGAGATTTAGATAAGGTGCCGAACTCATCTTTATTCCCTGGACTGTGAGCAAACCTGGATAGGCCTCTCTGTTCATGAGGGAAACGTGTGACACTAACAGCTTGGTTGTTTGCTTTTGTATTTTTTCTAGTGAGTTCAAAGGGACTCACTTGATTATATCATTTCCCCCTCCCCCACCCTTCATCTTTCATAACCATTGTTTAATGAATTTTTATTAGAAAAGCATGGCTGCACTTATGAAAAAAGAAAATCTGTCTTTGAAACCAGGAGCAGAGTGTGTTTTCCCTGGCATTAGCCTGTTAGTTTTTAATATCAGGTTTGCACTGGACTTGACTCCTGGTGCATTTTGGAACCATAAGCCAACAAAGTGAAGCTAATGGGAAAGGAAATAATACAGGAGAAGAGAGCCCCTTTTGAAGTGTGGGCAGGAAATCTGCACAACCCTCTCTCCTCCTCCTCCTCCTCCTCCTCCTCCTTCTCTCTCCTTATTCCCTACCCCCATCCCATGCAGTGTCCTCATCTTCTTATAAAGAGTGACTTTTGCTCTTGGTTTGGTTTTTTTTTTTAAGGATGGAATCAAGAAAAAAATTGAGAAAAAAAATTTGAGAGCTTAATATCAGCTTCTCAATTAGCAAAACCTACAGGAAAAAAAAATCCTTCAGGTAAAAAAAGACAAACAAATCAGTAAACATAAGGAATAAACTAAGGACTCAACACTGTAGTTTTGGACAAGGTGAAAGATATTGCCTTCAGTCGAGCTAACCACTGCAACATGCCTCCCCTGAAGCCCCTGAGAACCAACAGTGTGCGCAGTAGAAGACACAGGAGCATGTCATGAGTGCCTCAGGGACCTACTTGCACTAACATAATGTAAAAACACCAAGAAGAAATTGCCAGGCAGAAACACCTCTAGCTCCTATATGGCATGCTGGTGATGCAAAGCATCACCAGATTGCAGTCACAGGTTTGGTCACAGCTATTTACTGTAGCTCTTTCTTTGCTGGTACCCCTTGCGGAGCTCAGTTTGGTTTGTGTAACTGTGAGAAGTCTGGGAAAATGTTGGTTGTCCCTTTCCCACTTCTCTTGGTTATAGCTTCAGTGTTTCCCAGAGAGAAGCAGTCAGTAGGAAGGCCTCTAGTTTGGGATCCGGAGGTTTGCCCACTTCATCTATTCGAAGCTGCATGCTTTGTCACACAGATTTTTGTGACACTTGGGTAAGTTCAACTATTTAACAGAAATTGAGCTCTAAAATACTTTGTGATTTTTTTGATAACACTGTAGCTTAGAAAGCCATATTCACACTTTCCTATCATATTAGCACTGCCTAGGGAGGAAACATGGATGAAAAAAGTAGACCATGCAGCATTGGGAATCACCAAAGTATCAAGAGATTTGAAAAAGAGATCATATGGAAAGTGAAAAATATTTCTAATTTTAAAAATGGAATACAGGAATCACTGAATTTTTAGTGTACACCATCCTTCAACTTATATGTTCTGACAATGTAAAATTATATTACAAGAACAACGGATATGTCTAAGAAGGTAATACAAAGTGTTTTAAATGTGACTTATGCCAACAATCAGGGTTTATATTCAGGTACAGTTGTCCAAAATGGCATACTAGAACCTGTTTTTATCAATGCCAGAAAAATCCATCACATTATTCTGGCACAAACCACCAATACATTATTTCCTTGAGCATACTATCTAGGACAGACTCACTTGTAAATTTTAATGGATGTCACAGCAAAAACATGGCTGGGACATCACCTGGCCAGTTACTGCATATGCACTTATCACAGGCAGGAGACACACTAGGAGTTCAATATATTTGTTGATCACAGGATGCTGGCAGCAGTTCCCAGAGGCACCTGGACATTATGATCAGAAGAAAGAGGGTAACTTCCTCCCAGTGCCATGGTCTTTCTCAAAACCTGTTTCTTCACAGAACTAACACTATATACTTGCTTATTAGGCTAGGCAAATATCTTCCTCTCCAGCAAGAGAGTTAGCATAAGCTAAGAAGATAACCCCCTGCTAATTCTTATTTGCTGCTTTTACTGATGAAAAGAGAAGGTCAATAGAACAGGGCATGCCAGACTTGCTGAAATTTTCCTCTACCCTTTTTAAGCAGCTTGACAAATTATTAATACCCTCATCCAGTTGCACAATTTTCATTAAGGACTGAACATGCCTGTACAGTACAGGGATAACAGAAAAGTGGATTACAGAAAAGTAGATAACAGACCATCCAGAAATTTTTCTAGGTGTGCAAAACACTGCGCACTTTAACTTGCCATGCACTTTAACAATCCTTCACAAAAAGACTCCATCATTATACAGGTTCTGTGTGGTGTTTTTCACATTCAGGGTGCTGAACTAGTATTAATTGTCTTCTGAAGTAAGATGACCATGTCAGAGCAAGCTACCCTAAATTCCTGTTAAAGCTGATGAAAACGGGCAGTTATAAGACCAAATTCATTTCCTCCAAAGACAGAAGTCATATGAACCACATGCTATAAGTGCTTATTTGTTTCCATCACCCACAGAGAGAGCACTGAGTAGTTGAGATGTAGCTGTCAGGAGAAACAGCTGAGGCAGTGATTCCCATTGCTGGGGAACAGATCTAAGCAGGTTTTAGAGGATCAGTGGAGGAAGGATACAAGGTGCTGGGAGGTGCTTTCAGGCCATACACATGGCCTGAAAGAGTGTAGTGTCACTGGAGCTGTGACAGCAGAGTTTGATCCAGGCTATACAGCCTCCTTGTGCTTTAGCAAATTTATAAACACTACACAGGCAAACTCCTGCTGATTTTCACAGGTGTCCTCAGTGTCAAGCTCAACTTTAACACACTGAGACAGTGACAGCATCTGTCTCTACTGTGACACTGGCTCAGTTCATGACCTTGGTGACAGTCCTGTGTGGGACTAAGTTGCCTTTCTGCCTGCAGGAACTGCAACCCAGGGTGTGTGTGCAAGTCTGGAGACAAGGTGTATCATTTGGATATCATTGTGACACCACCAACTTGCTAAAGTCCCTCCTCCAACCAAGAACATCTGAAATACAGAAGGCAGAAAAATCTAACCATATGTCTTGGCAGTTTTGTCTGCCATGGTGGGCAGTCACTCCAGACAGACCCTGAGAGATAGCAGCCAGAAGGTATCCCTGGCTTCTTGCACATGAGGCATGAAGGCATCAAACTTATCATTAGGGACTAGCTGAGCTTCATCATGGAGTTGTTTGTCCCTCTCACTGACTTTACTCAGAGCCTCCTACTCCCAGAAAACCACAGAAGATATGAGAATGTCTTGATGTCCTGGTTTAAAGACCATTGACTTAACAAGGCCATCTCTAATGATTTCTGTAGGGTTTGGGCTTCATTAGAGAGAAGCATAATGAGCTCAAAGCTATATCTCCTGTCTTATCCACCTCCAATGTATAGGTCAGATTGGAGCCAACAACTGTGACTTCATATCAGAAGCATTTGCAGGGTGGCAGCTAAGGAGCTACCACAGGAGATGGGGACCTTTGACAGAGAGGCTGGGCAGTACCTGCCCTTGCTGGCCATGCTTTCCTGGCCCACCTTTGAGAAGGTAACTACTGTTTTTACACCTCATGTAGTAGTTTGTGTGAGTACTACAGAGTTATTTCTGGATCCAAAGCTGCAACCACGTATTCTTGTTAAGATCCTGCAGAATTTAAAGCCTGTTTGCATGTGCTATTAATAACATGGGAGACCACATGCCACCATTCAAAGCACCATGGGGGTTTGGGCACAGGGACTAGAAGACCTGCAAGTAATGTGAGCTAAATGTGTACTCAAGAGCTAAAGTAATGTGAGCTAAATATGTACTCACAAGGAAACAGTGCTCAGTGGTATGAGACATTTACCCTCAGGAGGGATGCTGAGAGGAAAATTTTGCTTAGAACGCAGATGTGGTTCCCACAAGCTGAGGGACACAAGCTGGACCAGCTTTCTGACCACATCACAGAGTGATACAGAGTGTTACATCACTGTGCTAAAGAGCAATCTGAAATTACCTTATACAGTTTTTCTGTGCCTTAGTCTCTCTGTGGTATAAAGGAAGCAATAACTGTTCCTACCTCTCCATGATGCACAGTCACTGACATTTCTAGGGGAAGTGAGCCCTGAAAATGTCTCAGCTGATAATCTTCAAGTAGCTGATGTAAAGTTAAATATAACACTGAGATGGGGTCAGCCTGCCTCTTCTCCACCTTTCAAAGAGGGCTGATGAAACAAGTGGATAAATAAAATTATATCAATCAAACTGGGCCTGAAGGTTACCTTGGCTGAAGCAGTGGCATCCTCTTAGAGTAGTAGTCCAAAAACCAGTTTATTGAAAAGTGGTGAGGTAAACCCCATTGTTCCACATTTTTGGCCCCAGGAGGCTGGAGCAACCCTCACCTGATGTAATTTTAAAGTTGTTGGCAAATGCACTAAATAAGAGGGGGGTTTCCGCACAAAATGAAAACTTATAGAATCCCTTAAGAAAAGCCAAACCTTAAACATATGAAAGCTTATGAAAAATTAGATGATGTGAAAAGTACTTTAAATCAAAGCAGCAGGTAAAACTGGAAATAAAGTTATCTTCAGTTAAAATCTCTATGTACCACATTGACGGTAATGCTTCATTTCCTGCAGACTGTAAGTAAATCAAAGCCTACTTTGGGTTTGCATATCTGTCTAAGATCTCATCTCCAAGAATGTATTATTTTGGCATTTCCCACATTGGAATTACCTCTGGTCCGAATTTGGGTAATAGAGTATGATAACATATTAACAAGTAATAGGCATGAAATTTTTATCCATTTTAAAATGTATTACTGAGAAAGAAAACAAACATGTAAAAAAGTCAGCATTTTAAAAGTAATCAGCAAAAGAACCAAGAAAACAATACTTAGGTCACAAAAGAAAAATGAAAGAAAAGTATAGCTAATTGGTGGCACTTTTGTTGAGAAAGAATGTAAGAAAAGCTGCATACCTATTCAGGAAAAGCAAAACAGATGTGTGAAGTGTCTGGCTGAGCTATTGTTTTAACTTTGTAATCTAAAATAGCTGACTTGATTTCATTTTAACAAGGGATTAGTTTAGCAGACAGTTTGGATTAGCAGCAACATATATAAATAAACATGCTACTCTTAAATACTCAGTTTATAAAATGCAGGACAACAAGAATCAGAAAAATGTTAGCCTTGAACTTTGAGATTGCATAGCCAAAACACATGCCCATTCTACAGAGACACGGAATTAGCAAGAGCCTTCATATTGCACAATGTAATACAAGAAATATTTGTGATTATGATTTCACTGAGAAGCAACTCAAGCCCTGCTCTATACCCTAATTGCAGAGGATTAGCAAATATTTTACACCTATGCTATTTTAAGAAAAAGAAGGATAAGCTCATACCTTGCAATTCATTTGTGAAGGAACCTGACAAAAATCAGAAATTATGGGTCAGGTATTCTATAAAAAAATGCATGTTCCTTCAACCACAGGAGAGGGGGGGAAAATACTGTCTGCAATTTGAAAACCCCGTTTCCTAACATGTTTTCACACAGCAGCAGAGATCTGGAATCACTGATCTGAGGAGGGAAGGTGTCTGTGCTGGTAACCAGAAAAGAGGAAGAGACTGGCAGAAGAGCACTTCTCCTCCAGTGCGTTGAGACCGCCATCCATCAGTCTAAGCAATCTCAGAGCTTCACTAACTTTTAAGTTACAAACATTCACAGACATTCGGGGTTTTATATGGGATTTTGCACAGTCATTTCCAGCACTGCCAAGCCGGATGTGATTCTAATGTCACAGTGTTTGCTGTAGCAGTCATTTTGCTACCATCTGTTAGAGGTCAACACTAGTACGGGTTCTTTAATTTTTAGGCCCCTTAAGTCAGTACAGGCTTAAGCCTGCTACTGATTCCAGTGCACTTTGACTCTTGCCATCAGGCTGAAGGCTTGGATATACAGAATCACAGACACCATTCAGCCACAGAAGATGGGTAACATGCTCCCATGAGTAGTAACTACCTAAGGCGTTACAGGAGTTTCAGTCCTATCCCCAGATTCCTGCAAGCTGTCTGTAAAGATAGCCATGCTGGAACAGTCTTCCTTGGAAAAGAGTACATCAAGGTGGAAGGGGATGTGTTGTTCTCCACATCCATGATGAATAGGCTGAATACAGCAGGAATTAATTACAGCAAGAGATTTAATCTAGATATTAAAATCTGTTCTTATGTTAAAAATGCAGAAGTATTGTAAAAACTTCATAAATTAAAGTCTGTAAAATGAGTTACATAACATACAGCTGTGGGGAATGTCTTAAGGCAGAGCCTGGGCTGTATCTGAGGTTCCTTTTGTTTTTCATGGAGTAAGAGTCATCTGAATTAGTTCATGTTCATCAAGAATGGATAAACACATTGACTACTCACCATCAGATGTATGGCAGACAAAGCCTAATGTGTATTAAATCCAGAGAATTTAAAGGATTTCCAATTTAATCCAAGAATCTTTAGCAAGCAATTGCATCTGTCTGGAAATGCATCTACAAAAGAGAATGCATGAGAGAAAAATGTTGCAGATGCAGGAAAGCAGACTACTGAAGACATCAGATAATGTCAGACACAGAAAATATATTTTCTAGTAAGGTAAATTGCAGGTAAATGCATAAGCTTGCAAAGAAAAAAGACATGACAATCACAGATTCATAGAGACACTTAGGTTGGAAAAGAACTTCAAGATTGTCAAGTCTAAGCTTTGACCTGGCACTGCTTGTCAACTAAGTCATAGCACTAAGTGCCACATCCTGTCATCTCTTAAACACCTCCAGTGATGGTGACTTCTCTGGGGAGCTCTGACATCATCTGAATTTGTCTTCAGCTGCCTGAACCTTTGTTCTAGCTTGTTTAGTTGGATCAGATATTATCTGGTTACCAGGTGGCTATTGCACATTCTGTCCAATTTTTTGCTAAACCTCTGTTTAATCTCTGCTAGATTTTCATAATTGTTTAAGGTAATGTACAGAGTTTGTGTGGCCAGGTTTTGGTAGAAGGGGTACTATAGGGGTGGCTTCTGTGAGAAACTGGTAGTGATTCCCCATGTCCAGTGGAGATCATGCCACCTGGCTCCAACATGGACCTGCCACAGCTGGATAAGGCTGAGCCCATCAGTGATGGTGGTGGCACATCTGGGATAACAGATTTAACAAAGGGGGAAAACTGTACAAGGGCAACTGCAGCTGGAAAAAGGAGAGAGATTATGTGAGAGCAACACTCCAGGGTCAGGCACCAGGGTCAGATAAGCAAGAGCAGGAGGAGGTGCTCCAGGCTGCAGGGCAGAGATTCCCTTGCAGCCCATGGTGAAGACCATGGTGGGCCAGATGTCCCCCTGCAGCTGATGGAGGTTCATGGTGGGGCAGAGATCCACCTGCAGCCCAAGGAGAAGATGCACACTGGAGCAGTTTATGAAGAACTGCAGCCTGTGAGAAGGTCCCACACTGGAGAATTTTGTGGAGGACTGTCTCCCATGGGAGGGAACCCAGACTGGAGCAGGGGAAGTGTGAGAAGTCCTTCCCCAGAGGAAGAAGGAGAAGCAGAGACAGTGTGTGGTGAACTGACCACAGTTCCCATTCACTGACTATCTGAGGTCCTTGACAGGAGGAGGTTAAGAAATCAACAAGCAAAGTTGAACCCAAAATGAAAGGAAAGTTGGGAAGAAGGTGTTTAAAGATTTGCTTTTATTTCTCATTATCCTGCTCTGATTTGATAATTAATAAATTAATTTCCGTGAGTCAAGTCTGTTTTGTCCATGATGGTAACAGGTATTATCATCTCTCCCTGTCCTCATCTTGACCTAGAAACTTTTTCTTGTGTTTTCTCCCACCAAGCTGGTGAGGGATCAATAGAGTGTGTTGGTGGGCATCTGGTGTTCAGCTAGGTTTAACCCACTTGACCATAGGTAATCACGTATTTTTATTTAGATATAGTAACAAGTAGCTATCTTTTGTAGAATTAAATAACTATAAACTTAAGATAATGATGCAGTGTAGAAGAATCCATGCTCAATAGATAACAGAAGGGACATAGAAGATACTTGAGCTATTAATTTATCAATGGTCAATTACTGATCATTAACCACAATTCTTAAACGGTGACAGCTCAGGCAACTACATGGCCAAGACCTTTCTTCCCTCAGAGCCATGGTGGGGAGATGCTGTTCAGGTTAACTGGCCTTCTTGAGGCTACTCAGCTCTTCCCTGCACCACATATGCAATACACTCTAAGAGCCAGCATCACTCAAACTCAGATATCTCAAGTTAGTGCCGTAAGTCAATGTGGCTCAAAGTATCACAAGAGCACTTTTTTTAGAGCTCCCAAGCCACTTATTTGTAATGGTGGGGGCTTTCTTGGGAAAGAAAATTGTTGCTTGGTCTCATTTTTTCCAGAACAACTGCCTTGTTGGGAACTTCCCAGATGCTAGCTAGTATCTCCATGAGGAAGGTTGGGTTCTTGAATCTTTTCCTCTGCTAGTGACAAATCCCTACTTTCATTTTTTTGACAAATCCTCTCACCTAAAAAGGAGGTAAGGCCTGTGTGTTCTCTAGAACAAGGAGAAGCAGAAGACTCATCAGTAGTTTACAGTCATCTGTCTTTTTGTTTTTTCCACACATGAAATACACCTAACCCAAGAGCACTAAGAAGGAGCACATAACTGGAGACAGCAGGGAATGAAAGTGAGCCCTCACCTTCTCTCCTGTGTCTTGGCCTTAAGTAGCATGACCTAAAAGTGTCTGGAAACACAGAAAGCAGAGGAAAAGAAAGTTTTCACTACTCCAGTACATTCTGCCTGAGTAAAGACTGTGAGATGTGTCCTAACAGTACTTTAATTAAAATGCAATATCAATTTGATTTGAACCACCACTTTTGATACAGAACTCAGCAACTTTATGCAGTAGGCTTGAGCAGAGATGAAAAATTAATGTCTTAAATAATTTAGGCATCAGAGAGCGTCCCATGACCATAATATAAACATATTGATGTTGGCAAAAAACCATTTATTATTAATTTTACATAAGAGCTACAAAGTTCCAGGTGCATTTCCTATTTCACACCAAACTTTGCAGACCTGCAGAGCTTAATGGTATTTAGAACTTATTTATTTGTATCAATTTACATTTATGTTGAGAAAAACAGAAATTATACAGAAGAAGGAAGGTTGTTCTGAATTTTCCAAGTATTTTTGGACTGAATGAGTGTTCTTAATAAGTTTTCAGTGCTGCTGCAGTAAATGAGTAGGTGTTTACAAGAATACAAAAGATATTAACTAACCATTTCTGGAATTGTCATGGCAATGCCCCAGATTTCCTACAAAATCCTGAGTAGGTACTGACTAAAATGTCATTTTCTCCTCTGTTACCTAGAATGATGAACCATAGAACATGATCCTGTGCAGAATATATAGGTATATGTGTGTATATAAATATGTTTGCATGTGCATGGAGATATATATATAGTAAGTACATATCTGCATGAATTTGATGTAGCTATGTTTATATATATAGATAGATTAGATATAGATATAGATATACATATACATATACATATACATATACATATACATATATCTATATATTCAGAGTATTCAGGTTTTGTGTGCAGTAGGATAAGCAAAAGTATGGCAAACACCAGATCTACAGGAAAGAATTTACGTATTTGTGTTGCTGCTAATGATCATTTGGCAAAAAGTTGTTTTTGCAGTTTCTTCGTGGTATGCATCTTTGAGGGGACTCTGATTTTCTGAATACTGCAACTTTAAATGAAGAAATCCCTTTGCCTACCCTCATTTAAATTCAAACACACTATTACAGTAAGTCACTGTGTTTGCTCAATTCATGATCTGGGCCCAAATTTCCAAACAAAGATTTTCAAGCCAAAATTTTAGACCCCTAAATTTAGAGAGGAAAGCAGCACCATTATTATTTGCTTTTCTCATCCAGCATTTCCCTGTTCTGAAACAGCAGAGATGGAGGCAGAGCAGAGGGGCCGGTTCTGATGCCCAGCTCTGGCAGCCGCACGACACGGAGCAGGGAGGCTCAGAGGAGGGCGTACGGCCATTCCTAGGTGCCATCAAACTGCCGGGACTGGCTCCAGCCAGAGGAGCAGGATGAGACTGCAAGGAGCCACAGCTGGACCTCCTGGAACTCAGGTACTGCCTGAACAGAGCTGCCTTGCCACCACAGTCACTGAGGCTGCCGAGGCTCCAGCAGGGACCTGGAAGGGAAAGAGCGAGAGGCTTGACTGGAGCTGCTCTGCGCAGCCCAGCCGGCCCAGGAGAGCTGTTCATCCATGTTATGTGGCTTGTGCATAATAAAACATAGCTCACACATTTTTAGATCATCAGCTGCAGTATTAAAACAGGCCCCTTGCTGAGAAAATAAATACAAAAAACATGACTAGTGGAGATGGCACAGTTATAGAGAACTGAGACCAAAATCAGAACTATCCTTTTTTTTTTTTTTTTTTTTTTTTTTTTTTTACTAATATAATTAAAGACTTCCTCAGCATGGACACAAAGGGAGTATTTAATGTGAACTTTTAAAAAAAGGAAAAAAAAAGAGAGATTTAAAGGTTCAATATACCTTCAGGAAAAAAAAAAAAGGCAGTTAAAGATTTCCTAAAAAAAAATTAAAGATCCACAAATGGCTGGTGAAACTCCATCAAGCAGCTGGAACTTGTTAATAGTCACACTCTCCTGTGACCTGAGATGCAAGAATCTAACCATGAATTTTTTACAGATATCCTTTAAAACAAGTGTTGGCTGATATCACTGTGGCCCACTGGACTAAAACTTTCTGAAGACATTGTGGCACCTAGAGAAAATCAAATCTCCTGACATTTAGGCTTCAGAAAAACACCTTTTTTCCATTTCTTTTTTTTTTAAGAAAAAAAAAAGAAAAAAAAAAAAAGAAACACTTAATCAGTAGCAGTGACTCAGTATTAAAAAACAACAGTACTCTTTTCCCTCTACTCTGCACATATGGTTCCACTGAGAGACCAGAGTTAATGAATAATAATAGTGGTTTCTTCACCAGCCTTTGCTAACACTGATATTATGTGAAAAAGACTATATAGACTATATACAAGAGAGTGGTTTTCTAAAAATATGGACCCAAAACATGTTCTGGATCTTAAAAAGCCCCAATTTGGCAAGGTGTTGTAAAAGAGATGCTAAATGTCTCTTAATTACCAGATACCCAGAACAAAAAATGCTGAGAACCATGTTTCCAGGCAATTAAGTCAAGATATGGATTATGTATGTACGTAAGTATGGACTCAGATTTTCATCACACATTATTGGGAAGAACTGAATGTTGCATTAAACTAAGGGTTCCACTAAATCCTAGTACTCATAATTCAGAGATATGCAGGAATAGAGGCCATGCTTTCCTGCAGGATTCTGTTCCAATGCAATTGGAATGAAGAGCCTACTGTGGACCATCCCATGACCTGTCTCATCATTCTGTTCAGCTCCACACTTCCTTCCCTACACAGGAATAAAATAGCACATGACATTTCAAGAACACTGATGCACCATGAGTTGACTCCAGGTGGGGTTCTAGCAGCTTTTTTGCAGTGGCACTATGCAATTTAGCAGGGCTTCTTGTATAAGCTGGAGGATATCACCTGGCTTCTGGATTACAGCATATTCACCTTGAGGTGCAGGTGCTGTGAACACAAAAGTCTTGGTAGTGCCACCACACCATTTCCAGTGGTGATGTCAGCACAAGGATTGAGAACACTGTGCCTAGTCTGAAGAGCCCCTGCTGAGAAAAGTGATTGGGTGGTCTTTAATAAATCTTTGCTAAAGTAAATTCAGGAGTTGGATCTTGTTTTCAAAACCCCTCAAAATATATTTAAATGTGAGGGAGCAGAGACATATAAATTTGCTTCCTGAGTCATTGCCTACTTGCTGGACACAAGTTCAGATTCTCATCATTCACTTTCAAAATACCACAGGATCAATGTGCTGTGCCAGCCAGGACACTGTAACAGCCAAGTCCGTTCATATATTTAACCGTGGTAGGGAAAGCCATTTTATGTCCCCATGGCTCTGCTCCTTCATTAAAGAAATCTGGTGGAAGGAGTTGTAGCTTTAAACATTTCTTCTCCCACATTTTGTTGTGCCTTGCTCTCAGTTTGTACAAGGCCGAGCAAGTATTAAAACCTAAGTGCGGCTGTAATAATAGAACTTTAAGGAAAGGTGGTAGCTCCATGGCTGCTGCTGTTGAAATACTCACCCTGAGATCTGTCTCATTACCTCTGCTCACCAGCCTCCCTGGTATTTGAGAGGTTACTGTAACACTGTGCCTATGTGAAAGAAGTCAGCTCTGATCTGGACACAGATCAGCCTCCCAGAAGCTCTGCCATATTTGACACAGCCCAGCTGTCAGTCTTCCCAAAAAGGCCAGGGACTGGTAAGATACGAAAACCAATTCTTCTAGGCCCTGCAACAGGTCATTCAAGGTCAAATCAGGGTGGTAATATGAGGAAATGCACTCTGCTGGAGCTCCTCCCGTGCCCATTCTGCAAGGAAAACTATGGTCTTTAGGGCTGTCCTTTTCCTTCACAACCACTAAATTCAGACAAACATTTTTTAAAAAAACAATCTCAGAGAAAGTTAAACTAACAAGCTGTAAATAGGAAAAGGTGTTAAATTATGTGTGGCCTCATTCTTGTGCTCCCCCGACAAACAAAATGTGGCCAAAAGAGAATTGCACACCATGAAGTTGTTAAGTTTCCCTTGGACTCTGTATTTCAGATTCCTCAGGAAGGGCTTGTTAGTCAGGATATGTCGGCATGCTGTGTGATAGAAGCCATGAGGAGAAGGGAGAAGAGGGATTCTCTTCTCTCTGCATGCACACACACACACACAAACACGTGTGTACACACACTGACATTGGAATGAATGAGCCCATTCATAGTAAACACACGTTCTATTGGTTTATTAGGCTTGGAAGCAAGTCACACCATCTCAACCTGCCAGAGTTAAGTTGTACATAGCAGAAAAATGTCTCACCTGCAATACCTGTCAGTCTATTCATATTAACTCAAGTCTTACGATTTCTACTGTCCATATACCAAATCCTAAAGGCCTTTTGCAGCCCTGAAAATGGGTGGGAGGATCTGAGCAGAAGGACTGAGGTACCACAGTCACTGGGACTCACCACCTCCTTACGAGGCAGGCAGTGTTTCCCGCAGGAATGACTGCCAGTGGGAGGAGGGACATTCCTTGAGGTTCCGCTTTCAGATACTTCTCAGAATCCCTCTCTCTGGGTGGGTTGGCATCTCCTCTGCCAGCAAGAGCAAATGGCCTATCTCCCAAAGGGTCTTAGCTGATCAATCATAGGTGGAAGGCAAGTTGCCTCTAGGCTGTCTTCTGGCCCTCAGTAGCTCTTCTCTCTGTGGTCTTCAGTGCTACGCAGCACCGGAGGTGCTGGGAATAATCCTCTGTCTGCATCCAGCTGTCTGTGTGCTGCAACAAGAGCCTCACAGTGCCCTGCCAAGCTGCTGAGCCTTTGAAGGCACAGCCCCAAATACCACACGTTCCATTCCAAGGCAGAATGTAACGACAGCTATAATTAAAACCGTTATTAACACAAACACATGAAGTCATAATAATAACTAAACTGTCCAACAGTGTCCGAGGTGGTGCCTCACTTCCTCTGGAAGATCAGACCTGTTCCAGTCACAAGAGAGGACATCTGCTTCACCCAGCTAGTTCATAACCTGGGGATCTATTGTCTAAACACACTGCATTTGTTTCCTGTCTTACACACCACTCTTCATCCATCTAGGCAGAAGTTCACCGGGACTAGCAGATCGCTGGTGCAGTTACTTTACTCTGGCTGGACACCAGGTGCTCACCAAAGCCATTCCATGCCTTCCATGGATGCACATAGGAGGGAAAATATAAGAAAAAACTTGTGGATACAGGTAAAAACAGGGAGAGATCACTGACCAGGTACCATCATGGGTGATACAGGCTTGACTTGAGGACATTTTTTCCCTGTATTATTAATCAAATCAGAATAGGATAAAGAGAAAATAAAAACTAAATCTTAAAACACCTCCCCCATAACCCTCCTTTCTTCCTAGGCTCAACTTCACTTGCAATTTTCTCCTTCCTCCTCAAGGAGAGGACTCACCACCCTCTTGACCTGCTTTAGCATGGTGTTCCTCCCACAGAAGAGAGTCCTCCATAGGCTTTTCTCTTTCCCATGAACTACAGTTCTTCATGAACTCCTCCAGCATGGATTCCTCCCACAGGGTGCAGTCCTTCAGGAACAGCCTGCCCCACCATGTATCCCCACACAGCATCACAACAGCAAACCTGCTCCACTGCAGGCTCCTCTCTTCTTGGGTCCAGTGGTGCTGCCAGGACCCTGTTCCATCATGGGCTTTCCATGGGGTCACAGCCTCCTTCAGACACCCTCCACAGTGGGACCCTCCATGTTGCAGGGGCACAGCTGCCTCGCTGTGGTCTTCACCACAGGCTGTGGGGGAATCCCTGCTGCCCGCAGCACTCCTTTCCCCTCCTGCATCACTGCCCCTGGTGTCTGCAGAGCTGTCTCTTTCACATCATTTCACTCCTCTCTCCTGAGGAGTTGCCCCTGTACAGTTTTCCCGCCTTGTTAAATCTGTTTTCCCAGAAGTGCCACCACCATCACTGATGGGGTTGGCCTTGGCCACTGGCAGGTTCAGTGGAGCCAGCTGGCATTGGCTCCACTGGACATGGGAGAAGCTTCTTCTAGTTTCTTACAGAAGCCACCCCTGTAGTACTCCTGCTACCAGCACCTTGCCACACAAACCAAATGCAGACAATTAAGTCAATATTGCACTGCTCACATTCATGTATAACTAATTCTGGCCTGTTGCTGTCAAATATGGTGTATCAGGAAAGAAAACGTCTTTGCTGTCCATCAATTCCTTATCTGTATCACCCAACAAAATCATCTCACAGGAGTCAGAATAATTGTAAGTACATAGTTCGTAGTGTTCTGGCTTGGACTTTCCCCCCCAATCTCTGTAAATAATCTATGTCTGCTTTACTCCAGCCAGTTTTTTCTCTGTGCCATCAGCACAACACTTTCCTGCACCTTTAGTTCTGGCATATGCAGCACAACTTAAGAGCATCTTCATTTAACTGCAAATTAACTCTCCTCTTTCTGTTACATTTTTTTTTCCTCAAAGAACTTCTATCAACATCTGTGACTACTTTTCACATGCTTTTTAATAACTTAGTAGTATAGTTCATGAAGCAGGATTTCATGCAGGGGTAGTAGCTCCCCTTGCACTGGTAAGAGGGAAGAGCTGGGTTTGCTACTATAATCTTTATTACTTTAATCTTTATTACTTTGTGTGGAATCTCATCCTAAGTATTCAGTCTGAAACTCAAGGTCCTTAGCTCATCTCAGAACACAGATTTTATTTTTATTTGCAAAATATACTAATGTTGAACTTCAAATAATTGGAAAAGCGAGTCTGCATCTCCAAATCTCTTCCAGGTTAAGGTTCAATTTACAAATCATCCATTTGTAGTTGAAAAAAATAAAAGTAAGCTGTGAATTCTCTGGAGTGCTCACAAGGTCATTTTCAGTAACAGCAATAAGTGGTTTGCAGTCGATTTCAGCTAATAAAATAGTAATAGCTAAGGCCTCCCACAACTAAGACATGAAGTCTTTTACAACCATGCCAAAGCCTCCTTTTCTATCTGAGCTTATTAACTCTCATTTCCTCTTAGCATCTACTATTCATAAACCACTGGTCTCTAGCTGTGACCACTCTCCTGCAAGAAGATTGCACTGAAATCCCAAAATACTTCTTTGAAACACCTGTGGACAATATAGTTTTGGGCATACCATCCTCCCAGATTAATTCCTTTTACTTCTTAGACTTTTTATTAAGGTCAGGCAATGTCATTGTGTAGGAACCTTCTCTATTTATTTATTCAGGCAGCAGTATAAGGCACAATTGTCCTAATGTAATCCATCATTCCCAGAAATCTACTATTTCTTTGTCAACTGCAGTGGTTTCACTGTTACCTATATGTCTTGCCAAATAACCTTCTTTCTCAGGTGTGTTATTTATGTTACAGAAAATTTACATTTTGCTGGCATCACACTAACCCAACAGCTTTGGTTCTGTTCCAAGATGCCCAGAGCTTCCAGTTATTCTCTTCCAACATTTCAGTTTCTTTTAATGTTTTTCTCATATTAAAATATCTTCTATGGTGCCCCAATTTCTTCTGTGCTATCAAAACTTTTTATTTTTGTTATACAAATGGAATGCTGAGCACAACGTAAATGGAAGTCTGAAGAAAAAGAGTTTTCTCAACAAGACATGGAAAACTCATAAAACATGTGCTCTGTTTTTCCAAAGACTTTCCCTGGAATCCTGCTGATACATCCTGCATATAAAAAAATCTAGTATTAGACAAGCAGAAAATTATCCCCTAACAACTACTGTGACTTTTTTTTCCTTTATTCGTATTTATTTAATTCCACTTGTCTACCCAGACAGAAAATATTCTGTCCCTATTTTTCTCTCTAGAGAAAATCTTTATTAGAGAATAAAGAGTGTACCCACATACCCACAGCTCATTCTCCTATGCATTTCATGATTCTTGGGGTAATAAACTCACCCTTTTTTTTTTTTTTTTTTTGGCCTCTTCCTTCAGAGGAATGGAATATGAATAGGAAGAGGGACTGGAGGAAAGCTGACTCTCTCCTCTGATGAGTGTTCTGCTCAAAGACAGCTTGTTCCCTAGTCAGTGTCCTCTGATGATTCCTCAGGTACACTGTCCTCCTGTCCTCTCTCATGAGCACATTGTCCTGATGAGAACAAATATTCGACACATTATTTTTTCTATAATTAATGCTCTTCTCCATAAAGTTAATGTAGACTGTATCTGTCCACTTTATTTACCCTCATGTTAACTTTAGTTGCTATTATCTTACCCCTGTAAACCTCCCCTGACTCTCCATTATCTGCTTCTTGTCAGGAGGATAACATTATTTCAATCAACACACCATCATGCGCACCAGTATCCAATTTAAAATGAATAAATGTCTTACTTGCTTTCAGGGTGATAGTCCATTCATCTTCTGATGAATTGCTCTTATGAAGAATCCCCCAGAGCAAATGGTGCTGTCATTGATCTGCTGTATGCTGCCTCTTACACACTATTTCACAGTGATGTAATCTAGTGCATACCTTCTTCCAGTTTATGGCTTGTGCTCTTTTCCACACAATCTGCAGCCCCAGATGCTGCTCTTGTAGGACTCCAATTATAGCTTCATCAAGCATCTTTCTTTGCTCTGTTTTGGATTCTCAATTATGTCCTCTCCTTTATTCTGAACTGGGCACCTGGTTAGTTTGACAAACTCTAAGTATTTTGTCAAGAGTTATTCCATGATGTTCTGATGATTTGTTCCAGATCCAGTTACAATCCCCTTTGTAATCAGACTCTTGCTTCATTAAATTGTGAAGTTTTCTCTTCAGGTACAGACTTTCACTGTTATCAATTTCACCTTCTTTTTTAATACAGCCTTCTTTAAAAAAAAAAAAAAATTATTTCAGAGTAAAATAGGCTGAACATTTTCACAGTTAATTCTGACTGCCTAAGTAACTGGAAACCAAAGGAACCTCTCAGGACTTCAGTGCAACCTATTGTATGACAGCTATTATCCTTTAACTGCCTTCCCTTTTGTAAGCAGATAAAGAGTATGGGGTCATTCACATCTTCTGCTATCCCCCACTCATCCAAAGTTTTGTCTGCTGTGAAATTCTTCATTGCTTCATTATTCCACTTGAGATGCTTTCTTCCTTCGTTTTTATTTTCAGCATCATCAGTTACGTCCTGGTGATTAATTTGTGTACAAGAAACTGACCTGGTATCTTGCCCGCTTCCCATTGCTGTTGACAGCTGCATCACTTCCAGGGCTCTCTACCAGATTGATCATCTGGGACCCGAAGCCTTTACACGCCCTGTGGCTTTCCAGTGCAGTGGTTCACAAGAGCCACACTGACAAGGCTGACACCTTGAAGGAGTTTCTAAGGCACAGAGGTTGCTTTCCTGCCTCAGGGGATTATAGCGCCTGAAGCCATATTAACTGTTGAACAGATTTCCCCCTCAGATACTAAGGTTTCTCACAGCTGCTGGATTTGTCTTCTGCCCAAACCTCACAGAATACATTTCCCAAATGGGGAAATATTCCTCCTTCTCAAAGGTCAGTTTTCCTACAGTGAAAGACATTTCTCTTCCTCTTTCTAAACCCTCAGAAGAACTCTCTCTAGGCAATTCTTCCCGTCATTTCCTAGGTGTGCAAGCCACATTGCACAAGTTTCGTAAACCTAACGGTTCTTGGAAGGAGTGGATCTGTTACATGTGCTTGGGGTCTGCCCACATCCAGTAAACCTCCAGCGCTCAACACGCACAGGACTTAGAACATCTGGTCCTAGATCAGTGGTGCAGTAATAAATAAGGAAGACAAATAAACTCACACCTTTGGTATAAAAGAGAAGCAGGCAAACACCAAAATAGATACCTCAAAGTGGGAAAATATCACTTCCCTCTGCTTGTCTTTGACTACATCTTTATCATACACTCCATGGAAATCCCAGGCTTTCTGCTTCTATCTCACCTTTGTTCAGGATGACGGATCTCTGAACATGGTGAGCAAGGCTGAAACTGCAGCTAGGTCCAAGCAGGCTGTCAAACATCTGCAAATCCATTCTATATAAAAGCAGTCTTCAAATTCCATGTGGTTAGAATTGCCAAAAGACAGAAGGGCATCATCTGGAAAACTTGACACAATGTAGTTTAAGCAGAGCCAGGAGAAAGTCAAAAATAAAAAGGAAAATTATTTAAGTTACCACTTATCTTGGTTTTTATTTCTGAAAGATTTTGAATGTGTTGTACACCTCAGTGATATGCAAGTAAAAATGAAAGATCCATATGAACATCCTACATAGGCTTATCTGCAAATTTATAAAAGGTCTGAGGCTGCTTCAAGAGCTGGCACAGTGAGTAGCCCTGCAAATTTTTGTCTTTTTGTCTCCCAATCACATAAACAAAGCTGTTTCTACATAATTATTGGGGAAGATGCATCTTCAGCCCATAAGCTCCTGCCAAGAGGAGGGTTGTACAGAGATTTTGTTAAGGCTTAACAACCAAATCTGAAGTTAGCCAACAATAACATCTCTACGAAAAGACACAGTGAATTCATACCTTCATAATCACTTTCTTCAAGTTCTCATGACACCTGATTATGACTAAAATCTTTACAATCAATCAGAAACATATGCCAGGACAGTGGAGAAATTTATACAAAAATTTTCATCTCATGCATTCACAAATCAAATGCTTTATTAGTAGCTGCTACTACAGCTTTGTTCTCCCCACTGTAAATTCAGTAGGATTTACACATAAGGGCTAATCTCTCATCTGTTTATGGAATATTCACATCTTTCAGGGAAATAAACTATCAGACTTAGCCAAATTTTCTTTCTCCAAATTCCATGTTCTCATAATCCCTGCAGAGCTACAGATTCCAAGACAAATGCTGCTATTATGGACCAATGTGAGGCCATCCTTCACTCAGATTCAGGACTCTGGAAGCACTTTTCTTAATCCAAAACAAGAAGTCAGATTAAATTTTTCCTCCCAACCCTGAGCAAATCCATCACTTTAAACCCTCACAGCTTAAAAGTATTAAAGTTTTGAATTTGGCAGTGTTCTCCTGAGTGAGTGAGAAAGCTGATTATTTCAGGTTGGAACTGCATACACTATTGTGTCCTAACAAAAGAGAGTGTTTTTACTGACATCATTCAAGGTACACTGTGGTTATGCTGGCTGAAGATGTAGCCATATATTTAGTACCATTTCAAGCCATTAAAACTTGCTCACAATTTTTTTTTTTTTTTTTTTTTTTTTTTACTTAACTTGAAAAGTTTACTGGCTGGTCACACGTGCACAATTGCAAAATGACTAAATTAATCTCTCAAATGTCAGTCTTAGTTCCAAAACATATTTGTCATTAAACTGAGATGCCATGTGATCATTTTTACTGCCAATGGACCATTTTAGAGACTGAGTGAAAACAGGATTACTACAGACTTTCTCATCTACTATAAACAGTTTAAATACCAGGATAATTTGTATACCTTCTTAATTATATAAAAAAAAAACTTCTGAATATTCTTCAGCTAAAGGTTAGAGACACCTAAAAGGAAGCTTAAAGCTTTGTCCATTGCTTTCACTGTGAAATATTTCTCAGAGTTTGGCTTTAGAAGTTTTTAAAAAGTAGACATTGTATTACACAGTATGGAAATCCCTGTATATACTCTAGAGGGGAAAGGGAAGCTCAGTCCTACCAACCCTACTATTACCATCTAACTCCTCACTTCAGAAGAGAATAATGCTTCAGGAAGTAACAAAAAAAACCCCAAAATACTGTATGATCTGATCCTTTCTTCTCCGTAATGCAATATCCTTAACAAGAGAGTTTTGGGGTCCAATCTTCCCAAAATTCATATAAAAAAAGCTAAAAGCTAAAAGCCCTGTGACCAACCTCATATACAGAGAGAACTGCCTGTTCAGCATAGGCCTTGGCTCATTCAGCAATCCCCTCTGAGATGAACCTGGATTCATGGGGCTGGTTTTGATCAAAACCAAACTTTTTCTCCACTCTTGCTGGGTTTCTTACAGAAAAAAAAATACCATGTCTCCCTAAATGTTTTACTCATTAAAGGATTTAAAGGATTAAGAGTTACAAAGAAATTTCTAATTAAATACAATAGATTTAGAGGTCTATGACATTGAAGCTTCATTTGGCCATCCATCAACATTTCATAACCTTAAGCACATTTTCTTGACCAGCAATGTGAAATGTGAATGAACTAGAACATTGACAAGGCTGAGCCCCAAGAGACAGAGAAAAATAAGAAGTGATGGGAAAAGAGCTTGCTGAAAAGAGATCTAAAAGAATAAATAGAATTACACTTTCTAATGCTGGCAAATAAGATTAATGGACATCAGCATTGCAAGTTTTATTATATTTGAGGTTTGAAAAGCAGAATTTCTACCAGGAGGGAAGAACTGTCTCTCTTGTTCTCAGATAATCATATGTTAAAATACAAAATACATTACATAATAAGGGAAATTAAATGGTCTTCCAGTACTGAAACTATGCCTGAAAAATTACTCATATCTCTGTTCTACCCTTAAGGTAATTTTTCTGAACATCATGATCATAAGTGGTAGCTCCAGGAAGGGAAGTAAAGTTAGTTCTAATGAGGCTGGGGCCATGGTCCATGCGATGCATGCCAGAGAGAAAGAATGGTATGGCAAACCTGAGGAAAACAGGTGGAGTTTTGCTTCTATTGACTAAACTGTCTCTTCTTAAGTCATGTCATATTCCTACTCCAGTTAGTAAATAGCTAAAATCCAGCCCTAAGGCAGGTTGCAAGGCAATGGGTTTTGTTAATAAATATGTGGACGGTCGGCAGCTGGCAATCTGACCTGGAAAAGAAGACTGCAGTCAAAATAGTCCAAAACTCTCCTTCGATCCATAAGTGCTTCAGAAATTTCCAGCTGAGCCTTGGTTTATTAGAAGTATATCTAGCTCAACAGTCTTGCTAGACAATTCATACAGTTTGCTCACCTAATCCTTTATAAGCGAACAGAGAATGGTCTCCAGACAACAAGATAGTTAAAAGCAATAGGCTTTTTTTTTAATCATGACAGTCTGCCCTTACTCACCTACTTTCCTGGACACCTCTGAAGCATGTAAGGTATTCCCTGAGTCATACATGAGTTTAGCAGAGTCTTAGCCAGCCCAACATTCTGGGAAGCATCAGCCCAGGACCCTTGTGTACTAAAGCCAATATTACAAGCAGTGACAATTCCGGTGCTCCTATAGAGTGGATCCCATTATGGAAGGAGACAGGATGCAGCCTGTGGTCTCCTCTGCCACTAGGAGAAGCTACTTGGCTCATCTGACCAGTGGAGTAAAGCAATATTGGTTTAGGACATATGGAAAAAACTAAAGGCAGGAAAAGTATAATTTAATAAAAAGTGATTTCTAGAGTGCCCGTTACAGATGCACTCAGCTGTACTGCATAAAATTTAAGGAAAGGTTCCAGAATTTTGTGCTTTATTCAGTTTTAGGTGTTTCCTCAGCCTGCTGGATTTCTCAGTTCAGGTTCCTGTTGCTTTAGAGATTCAAAATTGTGCTTCAATTTTTTTATTATATGAATTCCTGCAAATGAATTTTTCTTTTTTTTTTTTTTTTTTGTAACAGAACAGCTAGCTTTCTACAGCAAATATTTTGTTATGTTCATCAGGAGTATGACAGACACTTCATTACTAGCCTCATCAGCTTGAGGAGGTGGGCTTTTCCCCATCAGAGGTTACATCTACTAACTACAAAATATTTAAGGCTTGTATCTGTCATTTATGTCATTTCCAGGAATCAAATCATATTTCAGCCACATATATGTTGATCTCTTGACCTTGAGGCTTTCTTTACAAAAATCAATGGTTTGTTTATGACTTTCAGGCATATGCTTTCCCTCAGAGGAGGCTGATGTGAAGACTATGCTGATCAGCCAATGTTTTGTCAGTGTCCTACCATCCCAGCCATCCACCTCTGCGACACAGTAGGTGTCTGTAGCTGTGTCACCAACCATTCCCACGGTGGGCATACTGTGTTATCTCTGGCAAACAAAAATTTTGATAACCCTAGCAATTGCCTTATAGCTCTTATACATTTCCATATTGCCTGGGAGCATGCTTGGTGGCCTGAAGCAGATTGAGCATTTCATGTGCTCTCTCAGGATGCTATTTTGTCTCTGTCTCAGTTTCCCCACCTTTAATATGTATTATATTTCCTACTGAAGGATATGGTTGTCATTAATTTTAAATGTGTGTGAAGTATTTTGGAGTTGAAAGGTTTGAAATAACAGTTTTTTTCTCAAGTTTATCTTAAGCAAAATTGAGAGTGTGGAAAAGGTGTGTTTTAGCTCCAAGCAACAAGTAAGAATCACTACAGCAATTGTGAAGAGAGGCATGCTGTATAATAAAAAAACAGGTCCCTGAATACAGATTCAAGTAACAGTTGGAATTATATTTTCATTATATTTGGAACCACTTTAATGCATTGAATGCCAATATTCGTACTTTAAGTAAGAGTTTTTTTAAGTTTTTTTTCAAAAACACTGACTAATATAAACATCCAAATAACAAATTATAATCCATATTCACAAGATAAGCCTTTTGCACTGTTTGTTAAAGTTTCTATACCTTTGACAAACATCATTTACAAAATCAGAAGGAATACCACTGAATGTCATTGACCAATCCTATATCATATGTCATAGCCAACATGATCAAATTCCAGGAGTTAGACACGGCACAGTGACTCTGGAGTGGAGATTTTGATGAAGATTCAGATGCCTGAACTTAGTGGTTAACATCGTGGATGACTACAAAAGATCGAGGTGTCAATCTAGTCACTGGAGAGGCCTGTGGCAAAACAGCTGCCATTCTGATGCTCTGGTGTATCCTGCAAGGTGCCAGATATCCTGCTGGAAGTTCCTTTGTATGACTTACATCAAAACTCACTTGGAGGTCTCAGGTACCCTATAACATCTCCCTTTCTAAGCGAGTCAGTCCCCCAAGTGTCTGTTCTAGACTCTGTTGAGTGAATGAACTCATGTGAGCATTGGGCTAACACAGAAATATGCACTGTCAACACCTACGTGGAGGCCAGGCTGTATCCCACTCCAACCTGTAGCCAGTCTCTGGAGTTTAACTATGTTATTGTTTACATAAACCAGCTTTCCCAAACTATGATTATTTGGCCTTTGTTAAAGAATTAATGGAGTATTCATATTAGCACAGTTCCTGGGAACTACAAACCATTTATTTTAAAAATTGGATCTTTTAACCAATTCCTCTGAAGAATAATTTTGATATTGCTAGAGGAACTGTGTGAGGCTGGGAGAGTACAGGGGACCCAGTAGGCAGTGCTGGGAACTGCTCTTCAGTACCTTCCTCTGGAAGAAATTGCTCTCAACCAGAGGAAAAAGAGTTCTGTTATTCCTGCAATTTCAATGAGAAAGGATCCTTTCTGTAATCACAGCAGAGGCAAAAAAGAGCTTCCAGTCATTCTTCCAGCTGTATAGCAAGAACATTCCTTTGAAACTTCCAACAGGGAGGCAGATCACAGCGTAGGTGGAGTTAAAAACCAGAATGAAAGCTTTTTGTGGTATGACACTATCTCTTAACTGCTGTCGCAGATATTGTTAGTACAAGGCAGAGAGAGTTATTTTGTATCCTTTTGTAAAATTTTTATCAATTTCTCTTGTAATAAAGATCTGTTTTAGGCAAGGGGAGGTCAGCTTTAGAGTTCTGAGCGACATGCACCTAACAAGTTCTTTAAGATGAATCGCTCTCCTAGCAGTGTCACTGACTCCAGGACAGCAGGATAAAGTTTTGGAAAAAAGCACAAGAAACCTGCCCCTCAAGCACCAGCTATTCGCCCAGTCCCATCCAGCAGTGAATTATGACACCCATCTCCTGCTATTCTGCATCAAGATACCTTATTTTGGACTAAGAATGTGCTTGTTAGATGTCTAGTGATACCTGAAAGTAACTGTAGCTGAGATGAACAGAACTTCTCCACCAGCAGTAAAAAAAGGATAGAAAAGGAGAAAGAATGAGAAAAATCAGTGGAAAGTACTGACTTCTACCCAAACATGTGCTCACTGGAGCTCAGTGGTCACAGTATTCAGGCCAACAGAAAAACCTAGAGAAAAATCATTGGAAAGAAAGATCACAGACATGTGGTGTGCAAGGAGAGGTGATAACTTTTGCCCTCAGTTAACTTTTCCAAGATACACAAACACCCCAGAGCAAAGCACTGAAGTACTTTCCCACCCACAATGAAATCCTGGGTCTTATGTCCAGTGTAACCCACTTTTCCTCTAAAAGTCAAAAATGCTGTATTTTGTAGATGGGTCTCAGAGAATGTAAAAAGATGTGAAAATGCTTCTGCAGACAGACAGTTCCTGAGTGTGTACCTATCTGAAGAGACTCTAGCATGAGACCTAACCAAGGAAGTGCCATAAGGAAAAAACATTTATTACATTTGCCTGACATGTCATAATATGATTAATTACAATAAAAGTAAGATCACCCTTTATTTCTACCTCATCTGCTTTGGGGGAGGCATTGTTAGGACAAGCATTAGACCTAGGATAACTCTCAGCTTATCACACATTTTAGTAGGATGTCAGAAATCTCCAAGAAAAACAGCATTTCACAGTAGCTGCTGATAGCTCCTCAAATGCATAGATTATTCTATTTTTGATGATATGCGTGTGTCAATCTCAGAGCAAAATTGAGCCCTTAGGGCAGAATTCTTCTCTCAGATCCACACATCAATGGGAGTTCCCCTCATTCAGGAAGAACAGACTATTGGAGGTGTGAGCTGCTGTGTAGGTCAGGATAGAAAATTTTGTCTGTAGTGTTTCTCTCTGAAATAGTAAATTTAAAATATAAATGTAATTTTCTGTAATAAAAAAACATTTGAACAAAATCTAAATCTGCCCTACCAGCACCACAGAAAAACATACCACATCCACAAATAAACAAATATTTAGCTCAGGGATTTGGAGTGAAAGAGAAGGTAAAATTATGTCTTTAGAAAAACTGAATATATCAAATTCTTCCTCTAAATGGTGAATTTCTTCAGAATGAAAACACTCTTTGTTATAACAGACTCACTGGGGACAAGGTGCTTGAAGATTCCCGTAATCCTTCACAAGGTGAGAAATCACATTCCTAGTGCCTTCAGGCCTTCACAGGCTGTCTGGGCACATATGTAAAGGAGAAAAGCCTCATTCCACCATGCTCAGCATGAAGCATGCCCAGCACATAAAATGGAATTCCTTTTTCCAGAGGGGTTGATGAGGAAGAAGGATCACTAATCTAGAGTAGTCACTCAGGAGCTCTGGTGCCACATTCCCAGTTCTCTACAGGCCAACTCTGCAGGTAAATTTTAGGTTAAACATACTAAAATATACGTGTACAAAGAAAGCAGCCTGTCAAGGATTTAGGTTTGGAATTGCTGCCGAAGTGTGTATCTGAGCCAGGTCTATGTTCACCTTACACATGCCTATCCTTGCATGTTTCTTTAATGATAAAATTAATCCCTTCACAGTGAAATGGTACAGAACCTATACCCCCTTTCAATTCCTAATTCTCTCTGATTTCAAATTTGAAAACTAACAGCTATTAAAATAGTGTTTAAAAGAGTGAATTGGGACATATATCCTACAGTGACTCCCTGAACTGGTGTGAATTTCACCTGAAAATTCCAGGCTGCTGGTGTCAGGTTTTAATGCTGTGGTCTGATTCAGTCTTTCTCTCTTGCTTCTGCTATTTCATCTCTTTCAACATCCTCCTGCTTGAAAACTTCACTACTCATTAGTCACTATTGAGATCATTAGCATGCAGCCTTGGCTCTCCACAGCTACTATAAACAAAGATATAAAGTGCTTTCTCATGTTTCTTGCTGCGGTTTTGGAAGCAGTGTACATTGCAAGAGGGTAAAGGGACCTACAGCTCCAGACAGATACAGTACAAGCAAAACAGCAGCCAGGGACAACACCTAAGGCTTTGGAAAGATGTCGTTATTTTGAATTATTAACAAGAAACAATCTAAGTTAGAAACTCCACTAATGTGCCTGTAGGAACCACATACCCTAATACAAATGTTTATGAATTAGGTAAGCTTTTAACTACTAGTTAAATAAATATTCAGCTATAACCCATTCTGCCTGTGGACATGTAGCTAGAAATCTTTGTTATCCTGCTAGAGACACCATAGATATAAAATGCTAACAAGGACAGCTATAAAAAGTTTGTATTCTATTTCCACTTGAGAAATGTCAAACTTTATTTTTGTTAGTGTCTCTCTGGAAAGTATTTCTCTGGCAGTTTTTTAACCACAACCTGAGAAGAATATTTAATTGCAGGAATAATCACTGTTGAGTACCAAAATTAACTTAATACTCATCAGTTTGACTGTGGCAGTACTTCTTAACTTGACTTGTAAAATTTGTGCAATGAATTATTGAAAAGCCATTATTGAAATAACCTCTTATTTTCTAACATGGCTGCTTGTATTTCCCCATTAAAACACAGCATGCATCTGTTGCCATAGATACCATTATTTTCTGAAATAAACATTACTTTTTATCCTCATTCCTACATCCACATAAAAAAAAAAGCTAAACTATGACACCTTTTCCAATCATATGTATTGTGGGGAAAAATGTGTATTTAAATAATAATCTTATTAAGGATAAAAACCTATCTTACCTCAACATGCAGACATTTAAGTGACATGAAAGATGATCATTCTCAAAGTTTATTAAACCCAACACACCATGCACACTTATAATCTTTAAAGGACTGACCTTTTTGGGACTCTTTTCATTGTGTAAAATATAAGAAAGAGGAGTTTCATTAAAAAGATTTGAGGGGACAGGGAAAGATTTACATGTAAAGCAAGTGTGCTTCTTTTACCTCTGGTGTTCTAATCCTGTGCTCTCTGAACACTTGGAAAGGAACCTTCTATTCCATGGCTGGGTTGAATATGGGGTAATTTTATATTATTAACTGGGCAGTCCTTTTTAGCCTTGTTCTCCTGCAGCACAGCAAGTTTGGGTAATTTTCAAAAGTCTCATGTACGATTTCCAAAAATAGCACTCAGTTCAAGGACTTTAGAAAACTGTCCACAGGGACAAATCTTGTCATGTCCGTGCTACAGTAGCCTCATGCACTAGTTCTGAAGGAAACACTGTTGCAAAGAAAATATCTCATACTTCTAACAGCAGGGAAGAAACTAAATTTCAATTATACATGAAAAGCAGGTGAAAAAAGGACAAAATTCAATAACACCACAGGAAATAAGACAAGTCCAAATGTCCATACTAGTGAGTAGAAAAAGCATCGTACAGGTTTCATCCTGGTCCACGCCTGACTATGATCAGGCAGGTATGCAAAGATAACAAATGCCTGTAACTGAGACCAAAAAAACCAGCCTGGAACATAGAAGATATAAATCAGCAGTTTTCTTGCATCTTTAGTACAACCACAGTGAAGTATGCAAGCAGAACTCAGCCTTTATAGTGTCATAAAAGACATGTGGATATTCTAAACTTTTATTCTGCTTTTTAAGAACCCTTCCTCTCAAAGTACAAGCAACAAAGAGCAAAAGCTTGAGAAGGAGACAAATCAATCCTTCTCAAGAGGAGGCCAAATCAATCCCCAAGCACCAAAGCAGAGATGTGCCTTGCAGCATACCTCAAAGGACAAGGGACTGGAATGATCTTGAACCACTTTAGGAAGTAGGTCCCAAAGGGAATACCTTGACAGCAGCCATATTGATACACTGGAAGGTTTTCAGGGTAATCATTCTTTTCTGACCAATCAAAACATCAAGAGAGACTTGGGCTTTTATGTGGGTGAGTCTAGAGACACACAAGGCTTTAAAATACTGAAACCAACTCATCCAATATCAACAGAAAACAAACAAACAGTTACTGTCAAGAATAGGATTGCTACCAGCAAGAGACTCTAACATCTGGGTCAACAGAAGATGTAACTCTATTTGCAATGCATTACAGCATTCTATAAGAGTTTACAGATCCTAGCTAGCGTTACTCTCCCTTCAGACAGGAATAAAGACACATAGATCAAGGAGGTATGTCTTGCTAAGCCCTATAAACTCCATCGATTACAGCCCAAGTGAAACGCTGAGACTAGACTAGCTTGTGACCTAGCTGTGCTGAGGTGCATGATAACAGTTATGGCTGTTTATGAATTTTCCAAAATTCAGTGTTGCTCTGGCAGTGAGGGACTTTCATCACCATTTTTGAGGAAACTGAAAACTAATGCAATCTGGCTTTATCTTATTTATAGAAAGACCACTACAGATTACAGTTACCAAACAAAATTGGATCTAGAGCAAGTATCCACATAAAAAGGATAAAGCAATACCAAGTAACTCACTCTGTCACCCAGAGAGGCATTGATAGGCTGGAAAGGTTGGCCTGTGCAAACCTGATGAACAAGGAAAAGGACAAGGTGTTGCACCTGGGTTGGAGCTATCCCAAACACAAACAACAGATGGTTGGAGAATGGATTGAGAGTATCCCTGAGGAGAGGGACTTGGGAGATGTTCATTGGTGAGAAACTCAACATGACAGTAACGCAAGCTTGAAGCCCAGACAGCCAAACACAGCCTGGGCTGCTTCAAAGGCAGTGTGGCCAGCAAGTCAAGGGAGGTGATTGTCCCACTCTGCTCTGGTGAGACCTCACCTGGAGTGCTGCATCCAGCTCTGGGGCCCTCAGCATAAAAGGGATGTGGGCCTGTTGGAGCAAGTCCAAGAAGAGCTTCAAGAATAATCAGGGAGCTGGAACATCTCTTCTAAGATGACAGGCTGAGAGACTTGGAGTTGTTCAGTCTGGAGAAAAGAAGGTTCCAGAGAGACCTTATAGCCCTTTCCAGTACCTAAAAAGGGCCAACAAGAGAGTTGGAGAGGGACATTTTACAAGGGCATGTAGTGGAAGGACAAGATGTAACAGCTTTACATTAAATTCATTTAGACAGTAGATGAAAATTCTTTTCGGTGAGGTTGATGAGGCACTTCAACAGATTGCCCAGAGGAGATATGGATGCCCCATGCCTGGAAGCATTCAGAGCCAGGTTGGATGAAGCTTGTAGCAACCTTGTCTAGTAGAAAGTGTTGCTGCTTATGTCAGGGAGGCTGGAACTAGATATCTTGAAGGTCCCTTCCAAGCCAAACCATTATATGATTCTATGATACCATGAACTAGGAATGCAGATAAATTAGAGCTATTAAAAGACTCTGAGAGGAATAAATTAGAGCTATTGAAAGAATCTGAGAGGAATTATCACTTGTCAAGAAGAGTAAAAGGCATAGACTCCAAGGTAAAGAGAATGAGGCCCAGAAAAAGACATTTACAGTATCAGGACTAAGAACCTGCTTTTTCTCAGTTCTCCAGATGAATATAATTTTGACAAAGAACTAGTATTTGCACACTTAAAGGAGATAAGTGATTTGAACTCAACAGCATCTTCTCCCTTATTTTCCATTATTCTTGTTCTTCAAAATTTCTCCAGATCTCACATTATCTTCTAGACTATAATATATTCAGAGAAATATTAATGGTAAAAAAATCTCTTCCCTCTTCTTCTCTGTGAATAAAATGCTGAATCCTTCTCAAAGAAAATATATTAGACACCATTCATGGCCCAGACATGACTTGTTTATAGCAATAAGGATGAAGGGACAAGAAATGGCAAGGCATTGATACATGAATCGTGTGTCTCTCTGGTACGTAGAAGGGCTCCCATGAGTACAACATCCTAGTTCAAGTTCTGGCTCCCACAGCTTCTCCAAGCTGGAATTCCAAAGGCATGGACATCTATCTAAAGCAGCAAACATGCCTGCCCATCACTAGCCAATGAAAGCTATGCGCCTCTGTGAAGTGAAATGTTAAAGAAAAAGTAGTAGGGTCCCAGAAATAAAAATTCCCTGAAAATCAGACTCTATCCTAATTCTACCATACTGAGAAATGGTTCAATACTTTACGAACACTACAGCTTTCCTTTTATAGCAAAGACCGTAACTAAAGAAGGAGCAATAGCAACCTCTTTATTAATAATGGCTAGCATCTCCTGTTATCATGAACAATAGTCCTAAGGGCCTGATGTACCGAAAAGTCTGTTCATCCATAAATATCCATACACATTAAAAGTCCTTGACAAACCTGGTCTAAAATAAATTTAATTAGCCCTTCAAGAAAGCCCTAATTTGTCAACCAGTGGCAAAACATGCATTCATTTCACCCTATAATGCCAGGTTAGAGTTTGCATATCTAATGAAACCACTTTAGGTTGGTGCAGCTTCTGTATTTCCCAGATGTTTCCCTTGCTTTGAGCTATTTTAGCTTCTTCTTGCAGCCTAGACTTTTCTACATCCTGAACATTTATATATTCAGCACTAGATCACAAGTGATGATGGAGAACATTTCACAATGTATGGGTCACACTGGGATACATCTGGATGTGCTGAAAACAAAAGGGGACTGGGACAAATTTTCCGAAGTAAAAATACAAATTTGTCTAAGGTGAATGCAGTTTGTTGGCCACAATTATTATCTGTGAGCCTTTTTTATCTGTGAGCCTTTTTACACAGACCCAGGATGCACTGGAGCTTATGTGACCTGGGAACCTGCCTCTTAACTGATGTCTAATCAGAAGAGGCTGTAAAGCTCTTTCCCTCAACCTTCCCTCACAGCAGTGGGCTCAAATCCCCATAAAATGGAATCAGTGAGTTCAAGACTCTGTCGTATGTCCCATTTACCCAAGTCCTGTAAGCCTCAGACACCATGACCATCTTTCTCTTCTTATGAGCATAGGTTCTTTTGTGACTCAAGTAACCTCTAGACTTCAGAAGAGAGTCCGGTGTCCCAGTATTAATGGTTCTACAGTGTATGCTGTCCAGCTTTTTATTTTTTATTTGAAAAGGGATAACTATAGACATAGTGTGAGTAAATGTTGAAAGAAAAAGTTCTTAAAGCTGAAAAAAATAAGCTTTCATTAATTCATTAAACAGCCAAAAGTCAGGAAGTGCCACTACTGGCATTTACTGTGCAATCAGATTCTACTCTCATGTTTATATACATTATGATACCTTCTGGAATTATATAATTCTTTTTTTTTAACACAGGACCCCAGCTTTATTCAGTGCACAGTGCTCAGTGAATACAGCATTTGCCCAATATTTCTCTTTATCCTCATGCTTTATTTATTGCACATCCTCTGAACATTGCATTGAATATAGAGTTGCTTGTTGCCTCATGGGTTTTGTGCTGATGCTCCCAAAACTAGTATATCAGTGAACTATAAGGATTAATGAATTTATGGCCACAATTCTTCTATGTACACACTAGGAGAGTGTCACTCCTATGTACACCTTAAGAGAGTGCCATTAAACCTATTTTATAGACTGAAGCAGAAAGACACAATGATCTGCCTGATGTAAGACAGTAAGTCGGGGGTATATTGCAGGAACCTACACTGCCACTTAATGCTGGCTTCTCCCCTGAAGTCCCAAACCTACATCACTTATGTTAATTAGAGTCACAACAATCAACACTGAGCACTTCTGTAAATCATATTTCTGGTCTTGTGACCTTAACATCCAGAAAGCCACACATTCAGTGATATGCTGGAAATGTCTGGCTGCCTTCAGTGTATCAGCCTAGAAGTCTGCAGCAGGCTAGATCCACCTCTCCTGTAAGATCACTAATTGTGCAGATGATAAAGTTAACTTACACCTATTGCCATTTTCCTTCATCATCTACATACAGACACCTACTGACATCTCAGGTAAGTGAAGAATACTCCTGGAAAATATCTTCCCTCTCTACACATCCCAGTTCGTTCCTTGAGCACAGTTTACCTCATGCAGAAGCTGGAGCAGGGGTCCTGTGACAAGTATATACATGGTAGTTGGAACCGTAAGAGATTGCTTCATTAAAGACTCTGTATGTAAAGGCTATGTATGTGGCAATCAAAATTCAGTCAAGTTTTGAGGGATTTGGTTTTTAATTTTTTCTTGTATAAGTGCATCTAAATCCTTCATCTGAAGAGGTCTTTTTGTAATCAGAAAGAGAGGAAAATTGGAAACTTCATGAAGTCTAGGAAGTCTGTTGCACAAAGCTGATATATTTAGGAAATATTCAAATACCATATTGAGCCCCACCTAGGGAAAACAATTAAGATAATTATTTTCCAAAAAAATCCTGTAGAAAAGCAATTTGCAATTAAGTGTACTATAATATCAGAAATCACAGTAGGGAAACTAGCTAGATTGAAAATCATAGTAGGAAGGTCATTTGCCTGCTATGCCATCAAAGCGCCATCAGCTACAGTCTTGGGCTATACTTATGCATAAGTAATCCATGTCTGCCCTGTTCTGCAAAGTATTTCCCTGGGATCAAGAGCTCTAAATTTTCAGCAACTCCATCTGTTCTGATAAAGTCAGGAAAACACTGACTGTAGAGTCCTGTGCTAATATACTAGTCACTGAGTTGTTGTAAAAGGAAACCTTCCCCTCTGAAGAAAACAAAGTAGTGGAACCACTGTCCTTTCTGCAGAGGAAGACACAGAAAGGAAGCATGTGGAAGAGACTTGTCATGGAATTGGACGTCTGCCCAAAGAGAGATGTCTACAGAGGCAGTGCCTAACCTGAGCAAGTCTTCTAAGGCACACCTTAATATACTCACCAGAGGTCTATTTGCTTAAAGTATCTGCTTGCTTCCACTGACGAGTTCTGATGTGGCTGGCTGAATTGGAAATATCTGAAGATAAGCAAAATGAAACAGATGCCTAATTTCTGTAATTCAATCAGGCTAGGAAGGGAGCAAGCCTTGCAGCCACAGAGATCTGTCAGGTGCCAGGCACACACACAACGAGGCACATGGAGAAATTAAATGTGGAAACAGAGGACCTGCAGTCCTCAGGCTTTAGCAGAGTTTGAGATGTAGCCAAGAGTCCTGTGTTAAGGTTTTGGAACTAAGTGCTTAAATTCCTCTGAAGTCTAACTTTAGAGTGAGGCATTAAGTCCCTTTTTTGGATCCAGTTTTCTGACCTTGTATTTTTATAGCCTCTTGGTAGCAATTATAAAGCAGCAATTAAATGTAAGAGTAGGATCATTACCCTTAATCATATTGGTAATGAAGTCTGAGTATTTGATTCAGGGAAATGAAATTACATACATTTCCTTTTGTTCTGTTATCCAATCTCTAGTAATTTACATGTGGTCCTTGAATGTAGCTCTGTCTTTCTGTGGTTGCTCCTGCAGACTTGAGTATACAGATTTCTCTCTAACTTTAACTGGACTTTTAGATATGCAGGCAATATTGTACTGAACCACACATACTGGTAACATTTCCAGAGTCCAAGGGTATTCATGCCAGCAGATACTCAACCCTGTCTCCTGTGTAGCTCCTCATAATTTTCTTTTCAGATGTTTCAGTTCAAAAAATAAGAGTCTGAGAAAAGCTACTCAAGAAAGAAAGGAAATTTTACTGGCAATTTGTGAGGAATTCGTTACTGTGTTTATTTTTATCCAATTAAATTTAGAGTGATCTAGAGACTGTAGCCAAAAATGCTAGTGGCTATAGGGTCAAAGTATAAATTTTTTTGAATTAAAAATAAATTTTCCTGCAAAGAAGAAAAATATACCCAAAGACAAGAGAGAGGAAACTTCCTTCAGAACTGTCAATGATTTCAGAAAGCAATACAACAAGTAGCCACTGGGAAAAAAACACGCTAATTAATGAAAACGGAGAGGAAAAAAATTCTCTTCTTAACAACAAAATTTCCAAAAGAACCTATCGCTCTTTTCAACATGTAAACTGAATATGAATAGACAAAAAATAAAATAATTAAAGCATATTTGTTCATAAATGGCTAGTGGACAGTCTTCTGGTGAAGCTAATCTTTCAACACACGCTGTTACGCTTTGTATTTTTTTCTGATAACTCTTACAGTATGCACTACTGACAACCATATATCTTTGCCCCTGTATCTTTGAGCTACAAAAAGGAAGGATTAATTTTCTTATAATAGCCTGCCTCTTACATAGTTATTGACAAGAAAAACAGGATGTCATTTTGTGGTGCTGGCTTAGAGAAAAACAGTAATCATGATGTGGGAATATTGCACTAACTGTTTTCCAGTTATGTTGCGTGTCAGAACTCCAATAAATGCAAATACTTTCAGAAAATGCAAGCTGGAAAAGACACTTCTTCACTTCAGCATACACAGCCAGCTGCAGACAAGAAAGAATAAAGAGATTCTGGGAAAACTTGTGGGAAGGGCTGGGATATGAAACCACCCTTTATCACAAGGCTGATAAAGTTTAAATGCCATTTATGTGTCAGATAAACTGACTGTCAAACAAGACAACTGACTTTCTAACCTGACTCTTGTGACTAGTTTGGAAGTTTAGAACCTAATTCACAGACCTAACAAAAACTTCAAACCAACACAGTTTGTTTTGCTGCTGATGATGAAACAAATGGCACAGGGGAGCAAGGAGACTCCCTAAACATACTTTTCAAGATCAGAATGCTGGATTACAACTATAAAGAATAAAACCATAGATTACATCTAACATACCAACAAGCAGGGACATGGAAAACACTCCTAACAGCCTGAAAAATAAAAGCCTGATGCAGTGCCTTTCCTATTGATTCGAACAGACAACAGATCAGAGCCATCACATACAATCCCTAGGATGTTCCACTATGAAGGCTCCTTTATTACTCCTGGCATCAGGGAAAAATTATTATCCCTTTAAAAAAATAGGATACCAAACAAAATAAAACAAAAAAAAAATCGTATTGTTATTAGGTGGGTACAAAAGTAACTTCTAATTAGCCATCACTAGGCTACAACTTCCTCTGTACAATTTGCATAAAAGCCAATGATAGACTTGTAAATGAAATAAAATGACTGCAGAATAAGATGCACAGCTTTGATTCCTTGCAAGAAGAAAGTTAATAAGGTGCTTGAAAAAGTATTCAATACAGAAGAAAAAGCTCTGTTTTAACAAGGGGAAGTACCTTGTTTTTCACATTCCCTTTGGTAGTAGTTACTCTGAGTATTCGTTAACACATGACTACAAATATTTATAAGTTTATTCATATCTCACTTTTACAAGATGTACATTCATATCATGTGATTCAACATAATACACTCCAAAAAATGGAACTCAACATGTCTGGTGAATTCATGTAGGAGCATGCTGGCATAATCAAGACCTAAAGAAAGGTTGTTTGCTTGTTTCTTTTTCTCTTCCACAATAGCAAAGGGGTACAACCTTTTAAGACGAGTTAGGTTTGAAGGTTTTTTGTTTGTTTGCTTCATTTTAGCAATCCCTGAAATGTCTGTAAATCAGACACACTGTGAGTACATAACCAAAATAATGCTATGGTACTGCAAATCATACTGGCTGCTCATACTTCTGCAAAAGCAACAGGGTTTTAAAATATAAAAATAAATGCAAAGCATTGTCAAATTTACACTCAACATAATTAAAATAATACACATTTAGAATTTTCAAACAAAAAATAAATAAAACATCCACATACATTAATACAAAGAGATATTTGCCTGTCTTTGATGTAATTAATACATACCATAAGCCTAGATTTATGAAAGTATTGTCTTTCAATAAATATCTTCAGCTTCAAAATCTGATATTTTCTACATTCTTCAACTGATTTTAGTTATATATCAATTTTCAATATAAGGTGTATGTACTACATTACATTTCAATTATTTATTGGAAATCAGCAAATTTACTAAAATTAGGAACCAACTTTTAGCATCAAATCTGTGTAACAGAAAGAATTTGAGGGATATCTGGCACCATACCCCTTTTGAAGAATGCCTTAAACACCAAAGCCAGTGGCCTTCCACTGACCTGGTTAGAAAAGCCAGCCAGCAAAAATAACCAATACCAAATTAGCCACAGCATTACATTGACAGGGCCCATGTTGTACCTTTTATAGAAGTGACTTAGAGATGCCATTTTACAAGCACGAGGCGTAAAGCAGAAGGCTCTATTCGCCTCTGAAGGAGAAGAGATCACACTCTGCAGCACATCCACTTCTTTTTATTTTTTGTTTTAGTTTCCAAGCAATACCAGGCCTCCTCCAGCCCTATCACATCTAACTGCAATCAGTAGAGATTTTCAGAGGACCAAATGAGAAGCTGTTGCCATGTTATCCTCAGCTGTTTGAAAACTTTTTTGCCATGAAAATGCTGTCACATCAGGGACAGAAAACAACATAATGGGGTGAGAAGGTTGCTTACAGATGAAAAGTGGGGCACTTCAACCATCCTTTTTAAACAGGAACACAAAAAATTTCCAACCATATTGGCTGTGTGCACTTTATAGAGTTGTGTAAAATTAGCAGTAACAAGGACATCACCTGGACCATTAGATATTATAAAAATAAACACATTTCTAAGAAAAACGTGTCATCTCTTTTTCCTATCCTTTAAAAGCTTTCCTCAGACTGAAGGGGGGAAAAAGCCTATTATCTCCAAAGCAATAATGCCTCCAAAAACTAAAATTACCTGTTTTAAAAAAATTTATTTTGCCTAGCACATTTAAACAAGCAGAAAACATGCGTATTTTTTGCCACAAAAAAAAAAAAAAAAATCTATAACCTGGGCTTGCCTTAGGGACCTGGATTTCTGTACTACAACATGTCTATCTGATTTGAGTCAACAGTCCCAATGTGTCAATGTTATGTCAATTCAAAATCATGTCTTATTATTATTTTATAGGCAAACATAGGACTAAAAGACATAGCAGATAAAGCATGCAAAGAATTGACATCTGTACACTTGGTCTGTGTGAAAAATTTATAGTGGGAGAAGCTGGAAATCAGAGTTTCCTAGCAATTTGTGCATGGTATTGGGAACTTGGAAATTTGGTTTTAGTCTTAGCACTGACACAACTTGGCCCCACTGAGTCATAAACAAAATTCCCACTGACATACAGGGTCAGAGAATTGGACAGTAACTTCATGTTCTGTGGAAATAACTTACAGGCACATTCTGACACTGCAAAACACATTCAATGTGCCCTTTAAAACTTTTGCTGAAGTCAGATACAGAGTTTAAATTTCAAGGAGCCCTGGCTATGTAAAAGGTTGACTACCACCACAAAGCTCATGTCAGGTTACTATCTGGGGGATGCTGCTACATTACAAAAACAAAAGTAATCATACTCAATTATGACAATGGGTGATGGAACCTGGCCCTTCATTTATATGCCTTAATTTCTACAAAAATGGGGACAATAATGGGTGAGGATTAAATAATAGACATTTATACAGTGCTTTGTAAATGAACATTATATAAGTGCTAAGTATTATGATATTAACCAAAATGTCACTACATCTATATGACCCTACAAAGCAAAAAAAACTTTCAGTATAATTTATTTGTCAATAAAAATGAGCCATGGAGTCAACTGGCTATTTCGGTACAAATGAATGAAGTATTTTGACTTATTTGACAGTTAAAAAAACAAAACAGAATCTATTCTTAATCTATTCTTTCCATTATAAAGGGGCCTATTTAAGGCATGATGCCTTTTTTATAGTCTTGCTTATAAACATCATTATTCATTTGGCATTCATTCAAGTTATTTTTCAAATACCATACAAATCTTCTGAGAAAGATTCTTTAGCAATCCACATATGCTAAGGAAATTCTCCTCCAAGGAAATTCTACTCAGTGGCTGCTGTTTCGATGATCTTGGAAATCTCACATTCTCAAATCAAAGATTACACAAAGATCAGGCTGGATGATGGTGGACAGTAAATGAGGCTTGGCATGCCTGAGAATCTCAAACAATTACGATACTTTTAAACTTTAACAAGCACCTCAGGACCATGACTATGTTATCTTCAACCTCCAACCTACTTAAGAAAAAAAATAATAACAAAAACAAAACAAACAAACAAACAAACAAACAAAAAGAGACCACACATTACAGAGATGGAGTAGATGCTTTGGTCCAAATACCAACGTGTATGGATGACTGGAGCTTCACATGATGAAGGGAGCCACAGTGACTTACACTGAGAGAAAAGTACAGTCATGTACATGGTAGGCCAGGTAGGATGCCTCATTTCTTCCCAGTGATGTAAAGACGACAAGAAGAGGAGGTCACCTGTGCGTATCGTCCAAAACAAGGCAAAGCTTTTACACCCCCACTAATGCAATCGGCCCATTCAAGAAAGCAAAGCAGAACCAGTTTTGGCAACAACCCCTACACAGTGCAGCTTTTCATTTCCTTTCATGCTAAATGAAAAGCAAGAGCAGCATGAATCACCTTGGTAGATTCCCAGCAGCACCCTGCCCCTCTCCCCAGGCTGAGCTGTGGTACCTCTTTCAAAGCATCCTAAGTTGATAAATCTTGCCACCTTCTTCCCTTCTGTGGTAGAGAGCAAGACTGTCCTTGAGAAATCCACTGAAAGCACTCAGAAAAAAAAGTAAGAATGTTTCATTCTGGAAAGATGTATGCTACACTACCAGCCTTGTTTCATCTTAGCAGGGAATTGAATTCATGTTGTTGCTGTGTTTTGAATACCATAAGGAAGTAAAATTTCTGAGAGAAATGTACAGGCATTTTTTGCTGTGTTTGTATCTAGTGGAACAACAAAGGCAGAAAGTTATTCCTTCCCATACAATGTGGATGCATACTGTATGTGTATCCTGTAACAGTTTGAGATGGGTAGCACTTCTCAGCATCTCGCTTGGATGTCTGAGAAAATTCACATCCCAACCCTACAACTTCAACAAGTTCACTCTATGGAATTATTTGAGGGTAAAATCACTCCTTTCTGAAAGTCCTGCATTATTTTGCAGGACTGCAAAATAACCATGTAAGACTCTCTCAAATCCTCAGAAGAGGATTGGAAAGGCTGACAATTAGAGGTACAGATAGACAAGATAGAGGTACAGATAACAAGCAGTCCCCATTCAGTGATAGCTCTGTGCCTTTGGTGTTCAACACCATGAATCTAATTCTCCTTCGATGGCTGTGGGTGTCCAGTACAAGAAGTTACTCACTTTAGCCTAAACCATCTTTGTACTAATGTTTATTGTTTTTCAGATCTGCATTTTAGAAGTGCTAGAACCACTCCAAATATTTCTCATTCTAGCCAGAATTTCATACATCATCATGAATAACATTTTACTTTCCAGACCATGTTTTGCTTCAATAAGAAATTGCTGGTTGCCTGAGATTTAGTCTGCATTGCTCAGCAACAAGTATTCATATTCTACCTTCATATTTCGGCCTTGCTTTAAAAAGGTACTAGACTTTCACAGAGAGGTAAAAAAGGCAGGCAACTTTTATCAGCCCCAGAAAATCCAAGACATTAACTACTTCTCACATGATAAATAGAAGGGAAGTGGCACAATTTTGACATTCCAGAAATTTTGTATGCTAGAAAATATCAAAATTTAAAGGAGAAAAGAAAAAAACAAAACACAAAAAAGAAGAAAAGTCTCTAAAAATTATCCTAAGCATGAATTTTTGTCCTACAGTAATATTTGGATTTGATAAACATCAGCAAAAGCCAAAACTAGTAATGGGTTGCTAAAGGAGACATAAAAAGCAGGCCTAATAATGGTGCTATTCAGAGGATAGCCTTCCATCAACACAGACCTTGGTAGTGAAGGCAACAAATAACTATCTTGTTAGATGAAGACAAGACCACTATTTGTACCTTCCTCTCTCCTCCCCAGCAAAAATTTTTTTTAAAAACCCAAACCAAATTAGAAGTGAATAACAGAAAAAAAAGTAAAACTGGGGAGGAGGATCAGTAAACCCAGACACTTTGGTAATATAATTTAAAGGACTTCCCTGCTCTCCATCCTTGCTGGATTTCTTTGCTTAAGCGTTAGCTTAATACTTGGTGTCCAAATCACAGGCAAAAATTAAAATGGCCAAATATTGAACTTGTCCTCTTCTACAGAACATTTCTATGGGTTGTTTTAACTTGTTTGGGATTGTTGTTGTTTTGCTTTTTTACCTAAAATCACATGAAAGTGTCATACAGACTTTTCAGCTTGCTTCTGAGAAATATGGCACATTAAGTTGACTAGAAATCATAGTATCTACCTTTTCCCATATGTGATACATATAACTTTATCCATTCCTAGAAGACTCGGACTGTCATTTTGGCAAGGAGCTGCAATGCACCAGTCTGAGCATAAAGGATTTAAGTTATGGATCTTGCAGAATTGGTTAATAACGGAATAAGTACGGCTATTTTCTTCATCTATAATATTTACAGTATTGCACTTTACTGCACTTAATTGCATTTCACTAAAATTAATGCTGCATCAGTATTATGCCTTAAAACCATATGTCCATCTTTGTGGTATAATTCATTCATTCTACATCCTGTAAAACAGTGAGATTCTGATTCAAAGATCTAGGCATTTGGGGGGAAAAAATGAAAAATTGACCTGTTTTTATGGCACAATACATCTCTTTGAGTTCACGTAATTCTGGCAAACAGGTGCATTTCTTATTGTTCCCATCTTTCAAGTTATCACTAACAATTAGTAAATTCTAGTCTCTCTTTTTTTCTCCTTTCAAAGGACATAGCCATTTGAGACACACACTTTTTTGTTATTGCTGCTCTTTTTTTTTTCTTCTTCTTTTTTAGGAAAGAAAAGAAGGAAAATAAAAATCTGCCTTGCCTCAGATCTGAAATTCCACATTTAAATTCAAACCAGTTCTGCAGCAGCAGCAGCTCCTCAGTGATGGAAGAGATTCATGGCAGTGAAATAATACTGTTGGCAACAAAGAAATGTCATCTTTAATGGAGACCAGCCCCAAGGATTTATTATTTATTATTATTACTATTTGTTTTGTTTAGTTTTGTTCTAATATATTTCTGATCTTCAAAACGTGTTTAGTTTGACACATGCACAAGGTAGCAAAACTGACAGCAGCAGATGACGTTATGCCGGAGCGATCACTTTTGCCAGGGTCAAAAATCCAAAGTGTCCCCAATGTTCACAGATTAACATAATTTAGAGATAGTTTCCTTTTTTTTTTTTTTTTTTTTTTTTCTCTTTTTGTGATTTTTTTTTTAACTCTCTTTTCTCTCTCCTCCCACCTACTTTGTCCTCCGAGGAGTCTCTGACTGGCGGGTGCGTGTTTGCTGCTCGCGTGTCTTGTGTCCGGGGGCCCGCGGCGGGCGGAGCGTCCCCACCGCGCCACGCGGCGCCTCCCGGCCGCCGAGTCCCTGGGGCCGAGCGGGCGAGCAACGCGGCGCTCGCACACCTCGGGGAAGGGGAAAGAAATAAAAACAAAACAAAAATAAAATAAAATAAAATAAAAAAGAGATAAGGCGGCAGGGCGGCCGGAGCGCTCGCTGCTCGCCCTGCAGCCAAGGAGGAGGAGGATGAGGAGGAGCGGAGGGGCAGAGCGGCGGTCCGTGCGGGTCACACGCCCGCCCGCCGCGGGCACCCGGGGCGGGGTGTGGTGGGGGGCTCGGGGGAAGCGTGTCAGAGCCCCAGGGCCTCGGCGTGCTTGCGGGCCTTCAGCCGCAGGTCGGCGATGCTGGAGTTCTTGCTGTTGCTCTTGGCGGCGGCGGCCACCACGGCGGCGGCGGAGGCGGACTCGGCCAGGGAGGCGATGGGCAGCCCGAAGGGCGGCGGCGGGAACATCAGGTAGGGCGCGTGGGCCGCCAGGTGCGGGTGCAGGTGCGGGTGCGCGTGGGCCACGCCCTCCAGCTGCAGCTGCGCCTGGACCTGGGCGGCGGGGCAGAGACACGGCGTCAGCGCCGAGCCGCCGCCAGCGACACACAGCCCGCCAGCCCGGCCCCGGCCCCGGCCCCGGCCCCGGCCCTTCCCGGGAGCCCCGCTGGTGAAAAGAACAACTTGTGAGCGGAGTTTCCCCCGCAATCAGGGCGGCAGCAGACCTCCGCTCCTTGCTCAACCGAGGGCACAGAGACACGCTTAACCCTCCTCCTGGTGTTTTTAAATAAATAAATAAATAAATAAATAAATAAATAACTGCTGTCCAACGCACGGGCGCCAACAAGTGCTAAATAGCTAATTTTTTTCCTTTTTTTCTGCTTTTTTTTTTTTTTTTTTTTTTAGGCATGTTTATTTATACCTTGCTAAAAACTCTTTGGCCGTGGATCCCTTTTATACCCAGCTAGTGTTTGCTTTGGAGCTTTCTAGACCTACACAAACACATTGGGTTGACTGAGAGATTTCAGCTTCGGGTAGGTTCGGGGAGGAGTGGAGGAGAGTTTATTTATGTATTTAATTATTTTGGTCCAAATATGTCTTTTAAAAATCAATACAATTAATCTGTCAGCTCCACGTGTCTCCGAGACGGAGAAGGTGGTGGAGGGTCCCTTTGGGCTGGAAAAAAAATCAATTCCCCGATTAATTGACCAAAAAAAAAAAAAAAAAAAAAAAAAAAAAAAAGAAAAAAAAAAAGAAAAAGAAAACACCGAGGGAGGGAGAGTTACAACCGGCTAGAAGCGGGAATGGAATTTCATTGCCCTCGTCCCGGTTTTCCCTAGCGGCCTTCCCCGGGTGGCTGCGCCTCGCTGGGGCACGGACCGGGCCCCCAGTGGCGTCGGTGTCTGGGCTCCGCCACTGCCCCTGTCCTGGCTGACCATCAAAGAGGCAGAGCGTTTGCGAGCAGGCTCCCCACCTCCGGGGTGGTCACATCCATCGGAAAAGGACAGGTCTTAACAGCCCGCCCGAGAATGAGGAGGGGAACTCCAGCGCAAGGGTCCGCATAGTTTTTCCCTCTCGTGGAAGAGCTTCGTCCCGCAGCGCTCTGCGGCGCCTGGAGGAGACCAAAGCCCCCGGGGCTGCTCGGGACCGAGCCGCTCCGTGCCCGCAGAAGGCACTGCCGGGCCCACCCGCCCGGGGAAGGCGATGAGGCCCCGGGAGGCCGGTCCGGTCTGCGGGCGGCCCCGGGGCCGAGTGCCAGCCCTTAGCCCCGCCGGCGCCTCCCGGGGCCGCGGGACCCCCCGCTCGGTCCCGAGGAGCGCTGAGCTCCCGAAAGCCGGGCGGGGGCTCCTTCACCAAGTTTTACAGCCTGTTTTTAATACGTGCCAACTTCTATATAAATGGCACTTGTAAACTTGTCCGGCTTCCTCCCGTGCAAACGAATGGGGGTCGGAGCTTACTGGGGGAAAGTAAAATAAAACCGGAGCTAACTACCTGTTGGAAAGGCATCCTCAGGGCTCCCATATTCACATAGGGGGCTACTCTGCAAGCGTCTAAATGGCTGGCGGTTCCCAGGATCACACCTGCGGAGAGAGACAGGGCCGGGTGAGTGGCGAAGGCGCCCCGGGGCTCTGAGCCCGCCAGCCCCCGGCCGGTCCGCACCCCTAACCCACCTTTGTGCATCTGGTTTTCCTGCTTTCGGCACTTTGCTCTCCTGTTCTGGAACCAGACCTGTGAAAAGAAAAAGCAAACAAAAACAAAACAACGACAAAAAAAATGGAGGTGGCCTAGGCAGCTGCTAAGGGAGCATTATCTCAGGAGCTAGGGATGGAGGGGTGAGGCCAGTGAGTGCACAGCTTTACTGAGGTCTCCACTCGGGAGCAGTCGAGGGGATAAGCTCGACTCCAGGCGGAGTGAGCCCCTCTCTGTGCTGCTGAGGGGCTGTTCGGGGGGAGATCCTACTCCTTGTTGTGGTCCCTTAGTTGAACCTAGGAGTTGGGAAGCGCTCTCGCAGAGGGAGAGACCAGGAGCCTGCCGCTTAGCACCGGTCCCGAAGGACCCCGTGTCCCCTGGGCAGGCAGTGGCAGTCTTTCTGCCACCCGTCTGGAGCGACATTTAAAGTAAGACCACCAGCAGGACGGATGGGACCCTCGTACCCTTCCTAGTCACCTTAAGCAGGCCGGGAAGAGCCAGAGTGGACCAGGTCAAGCTCCGGGGTCTGGCCCTCAAGAGACTGGAGCTCCTGCCCTCTCCCGAGCTGGGCTTAAAATCGATGATGTCTGACAAGACGCGAGCCACTCAACTTTTGCGAAAGGATCTGAATCATTCCCTGTACCCTAAATGTCAAAGAAAACAAAACCCGCTTCTGCAGACTTCTGGCCAGACAAGAGCAGCATCTTTTGCAGGCTGGGATGTAAAGAAGTGCTCATGCCCCTACCCGAGTAACGCCTGTAATTCGATAATGCTTCCCCAATTCCAGCCGTTCTCACTCAAACAATCGAAGAACTTTGCAGTTGCCACTGCGCTTCCCGTGCCTCTTTTCCAGGGGTATTTCAGACTTTCATTATTTTTCCCCTTCTGCCGTGTTCGATTAACAGCTCGCCCCAAAACATCATCAGAAACGCGGGCCAAAATATTTTACGGATCCTTATCTTTACACCAGAACCTACTGGATATGGACAAACATTGACTTTCACCGCTGATAAAATCTTGTGGCTAAGTAAACACCTACAACCTTTGATGTTCTTGCACTTGCCAAGAGATCATACGGTTAATTAATACTAACTGCACTTCCTACATCAAATTTTCCCTTCAAGCTTTCTTCAATTGCCTTAATGATGGTCATTTACAACGGAGTAATTAGTGCAAAGAAAGGCTTCCGAAGGCATTAATTACCTCGGGTACCTCAGTGATTTTCTTAAGTAGGAATTGGCCTTCTCTGATTCAGCGCAGCATTTTTCCTGCCTAGGGTGTCTGTGGGGGAAGAGCGCAGCGGGCGACTGCGGAGCGCAGCGGGTGCGGACAGACCGACGGACGGGCGGGCGGACAGACAGACAGACCCACCCACCCACCAGTCCTGGTTCCTGTCCCTGACGGCTGTCGCCAGCGCAACCCTCCCCGTGCTAAGCGGGCATCGCTGCCGCCCCGCTGCCCTGCAGAGCACAGGCGGCACAAGCCTATTTTTCCCTACCAGCAAGACGAAGATATTAGCAACATGCATCGCTTCTCCTTTTAACTGGACCTTTAGGGATTTATACACATGTACAGATGTACTTGAATACGAGCATGCAAAATATTACCGAGCTGTAGCGACAATAATACATCTTTTTTTACTGTGATAAATCCTTGCAGGAAATCTCCTTGTATGTATTCCCCATGCCCCCCCCCACCCCCGCCTTGACAAAGCAGTGTAAATTGTCAGAAGAAATTTAAGCAGCGTTTAAACAACTTCTCTTGCAAATCAGAACATCTTTCAAACAGAAATTATATTTAAATCTGGAAAACGAAGTGGTCTTTCCCTTTAGCTACGAAAAAATAAGGTTATGAGAAATAAAAGTGATGAATTAGCCACTGCATTAAGCGATAATAAATCAGGCTTGGTGTGATTCGCGATCAATTCCAATTAGTCATGAATATGCTAAGTAAAGCACAGTACACTGTTTTAGACAGTTATTTCTTCATTAAGGATCACTCAGTGATTTCTTTCACAAATGCTCTAATCTGATTTCCTTTTGATTTCCATTAGAGACAGTGAATAATGACATTTAATTTAGCCCTGCACCATAAACCCAAAGATATTTGTTGTAATTGAATTACTGCCTGCTCCTCACTATGGTCTCATAACTTTCAATTATAACCCTGACAGCTGGGTGATATGAGTTTCCAGTACAACACTAAAAATAAAAGGTTAATAAGGACTAGCTACCATAGGAGCTTCAATTTATTTACAGCAAATTTCCACGCTAAATTGAAACTATATCCTTTAACAGCAAGGGACAAGAGGTTCAGATAGGAATTAGAGAACAATTCTGAAAGTATTAGGGGAAAAAAAAAAAAAAAAAACCCAAAACCTTTCCCTTTTTTCCCTTTTTTTTTTTTTTTTTTTTTTTTCTGCTTCTACTTATTGATGGATATTAACTCTCTTCTTATTTCTTAATTATGCATTTTTCCTCTTTTTCCTCTTTATATTTACTTTATGAATAGGGATTTTTTTTTAATCCACACAAGTCTCTTTTATAAAATTAATAAATACTTTTTTTTTAACCTCGGTCATAATCTCCTCCTGATTTTTGGGGGGGCTTTTTTTTTGTGTGTGTGTGTGCTGTTTTAAGATCAGTAAGCACTTGAAGCACCAATTTTCCTGTAACTATGAACATCCTGTTAAGGTGCTCCTCAGTAATAAAGTACTTGAAAGAAAGAGTGCAGAATTCAATTACAAGTAATTTATTTTTATAGAAACAGTACATCAAGGCCTTGGAAAGATATTACAGAGCCCAAGTAAGAAGATCTGGGAAGATGACATAAGAGTTGATGTCCCCTTCAGCAAAAGTTTAATCTTTTCATTAATTTATATGGTGTGGTTAGATCAATCTTCCAGGAGAAAGTAGGCCAGCAGCACTCTGAACCCCTGCAATATTCCCTGCAAGCTGCCATTCCTAAGGCATATGCCCAGCACCATCCCTTGCCCTGCTCGGTTTGCACTGAGAGTCAGAGGAGCTCAGGGGAGAATAAAACCTCGAAACAAAAAAAACAAAAGCAACTTAGGTACTCCATTTATTTCAGGATTTGCCTCCAGGAGACAGTTGTTTAAAGCGAGGTAGTGGCTTGCTCAGGCAAATGCTGGCTGAGCAGTGTGCTGTCAGCTTGCCTTCCACGCTTAAGGAGGGGCTCAAACAGACCCCTCTCCCCACTCCAGCTCTGGGCCGCATTTCTCCACTTCCCGCTGTGCCCAGCAGTGAGGTTAGGGCATGGAGGCCTCCATCTCTGCCCACAGAGCCATACCCATGCCTACCCATGCCTACGTGTAGCTACCCACACACTCCTATGGGCAGGTAGACTTATACATGGGCATCTCTTATCTCCAGGGCGTGAGGGTGTCTTGTTCAGTGCAAGAGCTGCCTTGGTGATTTTTTCTCTTCTTGAATTTTAGTTTGGTTTGTGTCTGTTAGGCCAAGTATAGAAGTTTAATCCAAGAAGAGATTTCCTTCAGGTTTCTCCTGCTCTGGGCCTGCTCAGAGAGCCACAGGTTGATCTTATTTTTTCTAGGTAGATTTTTGTTAATTATTTCTATGTTGGGGTTTTTTGTTTATTTGAGGGGTTTTGTTTCTTTTAATATGACATCTGTTTTGTGGAAGCATTCCCTAGTTAACTTGGGGGAAGAGGGAGTATTTTTCGTCTGCATCAAACTGAAAATCAAATTTTAAAATAATCGATGTGGAGCCACCCAAACAGACAGCTCTGGTGGCCCCAGGACTACAGCAACCCGGATCTATTTTCATGATTTCGAAGTCTAATTGGCATTTAGCTGTCTCTGAAGTGGGATGGGAGGGACGGGGGGAACCTCCACCAGATGGGGTGGCATGCATTCATACGCTTGCTGTGCGAATCAGAGCCGGCACCTTTCCCCCGGCTCTGGCTAATCCCGTCCCTCAGCACCCAAACTGTCTAGCCTTATTCAGGCGATTGTTTTCTGGCCTTTTTCTTTTTTTTTTTTTTTTCCCCATAATGGCCCCATAATAGAAAAAGCGGGAAGAAAATAAGGATTAAGGGAGAGTAAATGGCACGTTTGCGGGGGGGCGGGGGGGAGGGGAGAGAAATAAAAATTAAAAAAAAAGCAGTTGTTCAGTTATTAGAGACCTGTCAACACTATCACCAACCAACCACCCTACCCCACACACATACCAAAAAAAAAAAAAACCCAAAAAGTTTAAACCGCCTTCCTAGGAAACGCTAGACACGGGCAGATATTCCCAGAGCAGAATAACTGTTTGGCAGGACAGTCTGGTACAGCAGACTTGCAAACAGCTTTCCCATCACACGTGTCACCTCTGCCTTCTTCACCTCCCCGTTCTGCATGAAACGGGGCACTGTGCTAGGATCCGCTGGCAGTTAGGAAAGGAGGTGAGCACGTTTCCAGGAACAGAGCCTTTCTCTTACCTGAACCCTAGCTTCAGATAGTCCCAGCCTCTGGCTTAGTTCCTCCCTCATGAAGGCATCCGGATAGTGAGTCTCATCAAAAAGTCTTTCAAGCTCGTTCAGCTGCTCTAGTGTGAAATTGGTTCTGCTTCTCCTTTGTTTAAGCTTGGTCTGTCCGTCTTCATCTTCTGACTTCACATCTTCCCTCTTCTCTTTGCATTCGTAGATCCCTGCCGGGAGGAGGAAGAAAAAAACGATGCTGAGCTTCCCCTCGCACCTCTTCGAAATTCTCTCACACAGGGGTCTCCCTCCTCCCCTCTTTGCCCCCAAACTCAGCACAACTTGCGGGTACAGCCGGGGGGGGGGGGGGGGGGGGGGGGTGGGCAGGATTGGGATAGAGGTCCCCGGGCAGACCCCGGAGGGGCGAGAGGGGCTGAGCTCCGCTACAGGCTCCGCGCCGGGCAGGGGGCAGCTGGCCAGAGGGCCGGAGGGAGGGAAAGAGCCGCGCTGCATTGCCTGTCTGATGCCCTCTCAGAAAAACTATACAGATACATATAATTTTATTTTCTTTCCAGGGTTATGAGGAAGCCGTGCCGCTGGTACGGGCAGTTCGGGGAAGGGGGTGGTAGGAAAACCGCCGGCCCCCGATACCTCCAGGCAGTGGGAAGAGGTGGGGGAAGGGGGTTTCTCCGGCGACGTTTTCTCCCAAAAAGGGTTATGCAAGAAGATCCCTACCGCTGTCATGGTGAAGCCACGGTTTGTCTCGTAAAAGAAACTTTGCCTGGGCATGAGACAGAGACCGCCCGTCTCTCTTCTCCTTAACACCCCTCTTTCCCCCAAAATACCTGCCAGAGGGTCGAAACCCCGGGGCAGGCGGTCCCGCGCAGCCCTGTGCGGCACGGCGGGCTCCAGGGCCATGGGTCACTCCCAGCCCCTCCGAAACAGCAGGAACCCTCCCAACCTTCAGGGACTCCAACAGGGCTCGTGGAGAGCTTGCGATCAGAGGCAGCCGCTGAGAATGCTTGTCCCGGGCAGAGGGGAGGCTGTGAGGGCAGCGGTAAAACAGTTCTCCTTTCTGTCTTGGGTAGGGAGACTTCTTTTGCTTTGGCATATTATTTCCTGCGTTTTTATTATTATCATTTTTCCCCTTTTCCTTAATGTCGGGAGGCCTAAGGCACTGTCCTTCTTTCAAATCCAGCTAACGAAAAGAGGAAGAGGATCTGGAGCGAAGGACACCACTTTAAGCTGAACCGGTTCCCCGGGATCCCCTGCCTGCCTGGGGCGCCCCGCCGGGTGCGCATCCAGCGCGGGCACCAGCGGAGTCCCGGGACGAGCCTGCCCTGACTGCCTCCTTTGTCGTGCCTCACCTTCTGGGTGGTGTGGATTTGGAGGTAGTCGCATCTGCGGATGATCCCGAATTCCCTTTTTCCTCACCAAGTACACAGGTATTATATACATATATACGTACGTATACACACACAGAGAAATGTGCTCATGAACATATATTAACCCATATACTTAGGAGCATCCCAAAATGCAAATTATAAATTGCAAATCGTAAGTTAATTAAACGTAATAAAGAGCCCTGAACTGCATCTGGGCTTAAGTCAGGCCGGACCCAAGCCGAAGCATTCGTTTTCACTTCCAAAATGAAAACTGGCCCTGGCCGTGATCGTTCCCCCGTGCTTTGGGGCTGATACTAGCTGCATAAAACTTTGGGAAGGGTCTGGCCTCCGGATGGGGATATTCGCTATTTGATTTTACTGGCGTTTTGTTCTCATTTCTCCTGTAAAGGGAATCCCTATGAAAAGACGAGGGTGCTAACCCAGCAAATGCCTAGGGAAAATCAGGCGCGTTCAAAAGCTGTCTCTTTTCCGAGGCTACAGCATGTCCGTGATAGGTATAAAATATTAACTAGCATATCGGTGGGACTGAAATCACACGCCGGAATCAGTTGAAATTAGACTGAAACCTGGCATGAATTTAAACTGTCACAAGCATCTCAGCTCTTTCCAACTCCTCCCTTCCATCCCCACCCCCAGCCCCTCTCCGTAGATTAGATTAGCTAAACATACAAGCCAGAATTTCGATTCACGGGGAAAAATGGAGAGTAGTAGAGGGGTTTTTTCGATCCTTCTCATTCTATTTATAATTCCTGAAGCATGCCCTGCTTTCATTTTTTTAAAAAGAAAATAATCTCCTGTATCGAATGATTCCCTTAAACTGAATCTTCTCGTTTTTCAATCTCTCGACCAGAGAAGGAAAATAAGCAGAGCTGAGTGGTACTGGCTTGTGCAGAAATATGGGTGCACGAATACGGGATTATACCCCGTTCTTCTGTTTGGGGAGCAGGTAGAAACGAGAAGGATATTAAATAAGAATTTGGGCTGTAAATTAAATCTCCCGGTGTTATATTAAACAAGATCAAACAGTAGGAAACAGCTGAAAGGCTGGTTGTTGTTCCCCAACCTATTAACCGGTTTTTATTACCCCAAGCTAACCAGTAGCTCCCCAGGCAGGTCCACCTGTCTAACTTGCCTAGAGACACTTTCTCAACTTTCTAATCCCTCCGTCCTTTTAATTCTCTCCTTCCCTTGTGAGCCTGTGCGAGATTTTTAGTTGTGTCGGTTTAAAAAATATATATTTTTTTAATTGTCGTTGCCGTTGCTGTTGCTTAGAGAAGGGATGGCGTTTTCCCCTCGGTCGGCGGGGTGCCGGGCTGCCCTGGCCCAGGTGAGAGGACTGGCAGGGGACCCAGGGACCAGTCGGCCTTGGGTGGGCCGGTGCCTCTGGCCGCAGAGAGGTTCTGTCTCACCGGCTCCGGGAAGCTGCCCCACAGCCGGGCTCCTCTCCTGCTTCTCGTCCCCGCCGGTCGGAGCCTCCGAGTAGGACAGGCTGACCGACCCAAGACAAAATGTCCAGAGAGAGCCCTCTCCCCTCCCGCTTTCTCCCAGAACAGGCAGCAGCATCCTGACGGCCCGGAAGCAGGAAGAACAGGTCTCCTAAGGCATTAAAACTCCCCGGACAAGGTTTCCTCGTACAAAAATACACAGATAGAGACAAAAACGTCTGACGTGCTGCGCTGCCCCCTTTCCCCAGGCGAGAGAACGCCTAACGCACCGGATCGATTTCGGATGTGAACGGGGGCTGGCGGGGGGGCAGGACCGAAGTTGTGACTTGTTTTTCGCGGCTACGCTCACGTTGTGCATGCAGGAGTACGTGTTCCTAAGCCTGTGTTCCCGCCGCCGCGGGAGGGAGGTGGCCGCAGGAGGGAGGCAGGATGAGGGAGGCGATCCCGCTCGCCCCGCTGGGGCCGGAACCGGGGCCGCGGTGACCAAGTCGCCCCCGCTGCGGAGAGCCAGGGGCGGCCGGGGAGGGGACCGGGGCTGCCGGCGAGGAGCGCGGGGCGGAGGGCTTCCAGCCCTGCTCTTACCTTCCGCTGTCCTGCCCGTGTTGAACTCCTTCAGTTTGTCCTTGTCGCTCTCTACGTGGTCTTTGAAAAGATGCACCGGGCAATGGTTGCTGCTCTCGGTCATGTCCTGCAGGTTAGAATCAGAGTTTCCAAGCTCCCTAGAGCGAGCCAACCCACTCTCCAAAACTTCCCTGTACGTGATCGTCTCCTTCTTGTTGCCGCTGCCACTGCCGCTGCTGCTCTCTTTGCTTTTCTGGTCAAAAGATTTGGATACAAAAGCCGTAAGTTCTTCCATGGCTGCCCGGTGATCTTATCCACAGAGATCCACTTGTTTTCAATCGGAGATGTGGCCGTCCTCCGCACGCTGTTTTTGCACGTAGAAGATGGGCTGTATAGGGTTAGATCACTCCTGCTGTTATTTATGCCTTTCAATTTGAGATCACACTATTTATACATGGCTACCTCAGCCCAACCCCCAGCTCTCCCTGTCTCCAGCAATTACTGACTGCTCCATAGTCGCAGGCGGACTCCGAGCAGCTATCTCCCCCACCTCAGTCCAGCAATTGGCTTTCTTTTCATTTCATCACTCTTTGGCATCTTTGCACCTTGATTTAGGGAGGCAAAGAGGCAACAGCGAAAAAGAGGGGGGGAGAGGGAGAGAGAGAGAGAGGGAGACAGAGAGAGAGAGAGGAATAAAAGGGAGGGAGGGGGGAAGAGGAAAACATGAAAATAGGTATCTACATTCTGTAAATGGGTTGCAGAAATGAGAGTCGAGGAAGACTTAATTGATTTTAAGGACATCCTGTGCGTGGCAACACTGTGAATAAAAACGGACCCACAGCTAACCAAATAACAGAGCTCCTGCAATTAAATGTATCGCTGTCAAGAGGAAAGGAAAATGAGTGTTCAATAAAAAAGGTAATGAATAAAAAGTCGGAGATGTGCATTTTTTGTAATCATTGGAAATTCTACCTGATTTGCTATTTAGCTAATTTGTCTTAATTAAACGGTCAAAATAATCGGCGAAACAAAAATGCTGTTTTAAAAGTGTTGCCTGTTCTGGCTGGCGGTGGGTGGGTGGGTGCACGGAGGGGGACGTGTGCTGCAGCTAAACAAGTTGCGAGGTGCCTCGGAGGTCCGTGTCGGTGTGTTCGGAGGATTTGGAGTGGGTTGTTTGGCTGTGGGGTGTCCATAGGTCGGGAGTCTCTCCAGATGTATGTGAACATTGCAGGATCTGCCTCCTTGTTTATTCTTATTAAGTTGTTTGAAGGTACTGTAGGGGGGAATGAAAATCTAAAATGTTTCTCTGGATATCGAGATATCCTGCTGCATGCAGCAGAGGGATTATTTGTTAACACGGGAGTGTGTACACGACAAATAGAGCACTAAACCTTTTTTTTTTTTTTTTTTTTTTTTTTTTTTTTTTTATAATCCTGCTGAATTTAACATAGAACTAGCAATAATTTCCCCACCTTGATCTTGGTAGGCTGCAGTTATTTTTGTTGTTCTCCTGGAATAATTATTATTCTGTGCGCTTGAATAGCTGCCTGAAATTCGTCTCCAGATAACAGCGCCGGCATTTCCAGCGCCTCTCCGCACCGTTTGATCCCCATGCGGAGCCGACTTCCCAGCTATTTATTTCTGCCTCTTCTCCTCGGGCTTTAACGCGAAGGGTTATTTGGTATTTGGAGGAATTTTGTCTTCTGGTCGTTTGGCTTTTTACGTCCTTCTCGTTCCCCCGCCTCGAGTTTGAGATAATCAGAGCTCATCATCACGCCACCCTCTGCTCTGAATCGCAACCAAAGCAAGCTCCTTGTTGGAGCAAGGGGCCATTGTTTCTTTTCCGGGGGAGTATGGGACTGTTCTGAAAATTAGCAGAACATTAAAACACTAAAAATACGTTTAATTAATCCAAAGGTGCCCCAGCATCAGAGTTAACACTTCCACAGGAGGAGGGGGAAAAATAATAATCGAGGAAGCAATTAATAAAGGGCTTAAAAAAAATCAATCTCCCCCTGTGCGAATTTAAAATGATTATCTAGCGGACAAGGATTGATCATTTGATCTCGGCACTGCGGATATCCCTGACATTTATTATATTGTCGTGTCTCGGTGGCATCCTTCCTCCAGAGTTCGTTTAACAAGTGAGGGAGCGGAGGAAGCCTTACAACTTAACAAACAGGTCTTGTCATCGCAAACGCCAATCAAATCCGAGGCTCTAATGTATATCACACGGCACCACATAAATAATAAAGGCAAACGATAGACGGGGAAGTAACGTATGGCTGAGGAAAGAGCCCGGCACGACACGCTGCTTGTGCCTCTCTCAAGCAGTCTGCGCGTGTAAGGGCTCGCAGAGGATTGTTGTGCAGGCTGGTGCGTGGTGCGAGGGTGTCACGGACATGCGGGGCCACCAGCACTCACTCCCCGTGGGAGAGGCTCCGTACCGGGGCTGGCCCCCCGCCGCGGAAACTTTCCCCATCCCTCGGCTCGAACGGCACCGATCCCCACCGTGCCCAGTCTCCCTCTGCCTCCCTCGCAGCAAGCAGCAATCAAGGATAAATATTTACTGACTCCGCGTCCCCAGCGCCGGAGAGGCACGGTGCGCGTCGGCTTCCCCGAGCTGCCGGAGTTTGCACCAAGTCCGCCGGATCCCCTCTTTCCTCCTGCTCGCCCCCGTCCCGCTCTCCTCCCCGCAGCTCCCCCCTGCGCCCAGCCCCACGCCTGCAGCCCCCGCCACGCTCCTCCCGGAGCCCCCCGGGCGCCTCCTGCCACTGCCGGGCTCCTGCCCCTGAGGACAGGGGCAAATCCAAGCCTCCTCAGACAGAGGGGGGGAAAAAGCTCTCTTGCCCGTTCCACATCCCTCCCTCCCATCCTTCCCAGCAGCGCCCGGTGGGAAGGTTGGTTCGCCGCGCTTGCCGCGACGCGCGGGGCACAGTTCGGCGCGGGGCAGCCGCCGGGCGCGCAAGTGGCGCGGCAGCCCGCGGGCCACCGCCACCGGGGGCCCTCGACGGCAGCAGGGAGGCCCGGGGGCAGCCTTGCAGCCGGGGGGAACTTGCCTCAGACTCGCTCCGAAAGAGAAAAGCGAAACAAAGCACCGGAAAGGGAAAAGGAGAAACCCGGGAAAATAATAAAAACAAACAAACAAACAAAAAAGGACCAGTGCAAAGCTCAACTCTCCCGGGGATCCGGCCTCCACCCCGCCCCGCGGACCCTGGCGGGGGCAGGCGGCGGAGGGCGCAGAAGCGCGGGCATCCCCGAGGGCGCGCCGGGCCCCGCTCAGCAGCGCGGAGCTCTGCGAGGGACGCCGGGCCCGTCCCGTCCCGTCCCAGAGGCAGCGAGCGACGGGAGGCGGGGAGCGCCCCCGGCCCCCCCCCCTCTTTGCTCAGCCCGCGGCTTTGCGGGGACCTAGGGCAAGGTGGTGCAGGTGGGAACAAAATTGGGGGCAATTGTGTTCCCACTACAAACTTTGGCGGCGGGTTCAGAGAGGAATTACCTTTATTGCTGCTCCTGATAAATGGGCTGGGGAGGAGGGATGCAGGGAGGGGTAGAGAAGGGGAGAGAAAGAGAGAGAGAGAAGGAACTGCCGCCCAAACACCATTCCCTTGCAGGAGCGGAACTCCTGGGACCCTGTCGCAAACCTAAAAAGTCACCTGCGCTCCTCAGAACTTCCCTCTGCCCCCGGCTCACCGCGGCACCCTGGGTACCCTTTTGCGGTGCCACAAGCCACCCCGCTCTCCCCGATCCCCCCTTGCAGGACTGGCCTTCAGCGGCACATTGAGGGCTGTCCCGACTGCCCGGCCTGCCGGCTCACCTGAGGGCACCATGCCCCCAAAATCCTCCTCCTCTTCCTCCTCTACTGCCCTGAGGCAACAGACAGGAGCCCTCTGCCAGTCTGGGGGTCCTAAACGGACAAAAGGGGTGGCCCGTTTATTCCAGCCCTCTTCCTTTCCCCACCGCCGCCCCATCGGGGCTGATTCCTCCCCACGGACCCGAGCCCGCCCCCTGGCTGCCCCCTCCCCAAAGCCAGAGGGGGCATCTGCCAGCAGGGCAGCCTGGCAGCGGATAGTGCGGACCTTGGGCTGCAGAGGAGCGTTTATTTAGCGTGGGATCAATCCATGTGTTCGTTTTTAATTCCTCTTTCAAAGGAGGCTCTTGACCAGTGTGGTTTTTCTCCGAGTTAAACGAGAGGAATAATCATGAATGAGTTTAAACGTTGCATTAGCTTTAAGCATTTCCGAGGCAACGTATTGAATTTCATATTTATAGGAGGAATTTACGTTTGTACATTTACTCATGGTATGACGTAGGGCGAAACTGATTTCCTTCCACCCTCCCCCCTTCAGCTTATTTTGGTCGAAATGGGGCAAATAAGCAAACAGAAAAATCATCGGTAATCCATGTTTTAATAAGCGCTGACCCGAAGAGCAAGATTCTGTTGAGTACATAACTGAGTCCTCTCTCTCTCCATCTCGCTCCCTCCTTTCCTCTCTCTCTCGTGATTAATTCAGGGACTGTAATCATGGACATTGTACATCAAACCTTTCTGCTCACGCTACAGACTCCTGCAGATCTTTATTGGTTTACATGAAAGCGAGTAAACATATTTCAGAGGATGCCCTTTCAATCTGGCTCCATTTCCACAGCACATAATTCCAAGGACAATTTGTTTTAATAATAAGAATGGATGCAGTGTTAATGGTTTTCAATTTGTGTTAAAAAAAATTAAATATTTATAAGTATCGATCGAGGGTTTCAGGATTTTACAGACGTCTTAACACATTTCATAGATGGGATTTTTTTTTAATTTAGAAACCTGCGTCGTATTCTCTTTTATGCTGTTTATTGATTTAAGCAGCATCCGTGTCTCAAGCGAGAGACTAATAGATTTTCATTAAAATAGGCTCTCTTAATCCTGATTGTGAATGGATATGATTGATCCATCCAGCACACTACACATCTATAATATTAATAAAGGACATTATCATGGCAGAATTTGCTTTTCCGTCATCAGGGTAGTTTTGTTTTTTCCCCTTCTTTGCAATCTTAAAGATTTATTTGGGAGCTGTAAAATAGCCCACAGGAGGGAGACGCTTTGGGAAGAATACATTTTTATATTAGATTTTTTTTTTTTTTTTGGTGGTGGTTTTAGTGGAAAGATTTTTTTTTTTTTTTTTAATTTACAAACTGCTGCGGCAACATATGGTGAAAATTAAACTGTTTGCCCCGCAAATCTAATCTTAAAACATTTATGTTGAGTTTTATTTTTAGAAAAACATTTTTAAAGGAGAGGAAAACAATCTTGTACGAAAAGTAAAATAAAGAACATTTGAAAGGCTATAGTTTAAACCAACAATAGCCTACTTCACCGGCTGACGCTGCTGGACTCGTATCGTACCTGATGAATATGTTACGAAGTGTTCGGGACAGCAGCGGCTACAGTAATTAATGGAGTGTGACAGAAATGCTAAGGGCTTAATTGTCTTTATTCCGACTTGTAGTAACGCAACCAAAGGGATGCATTAATTCAGTACAAAAACACATAAATGCTCTCCTCTCTCCTAGACCAAGGTACAAGAAAACACACGCGCTCACACACGCACATCTCTTCTATAGCACATTATTATTTTTTAATATATATAAAGCTGTGTCTTTCCAGCAACATTAATTACTCATATATTCATTACAGGGAGCCTAGACGTGTTCAAATCCTCATCTACTTTTACTTCTGCAAAATTAAACATTCACGAGGTGAATTACAATAAGCAATTGCCTTTGTGTGTAATTAATTACGATGCAGTGGGCCAGCATAATGGGCGAGTAGTCCCCTTGCTTTCAGTTGCCCTGGATAACTCGAGCAGAATAGGAAGAGTCTGTGAGGGGAAGGAAAAAAAACCAAAAAAGTTGAGAGCTGTAAAGTTTGTACTGAATTTAGCAACACGAAATACACACAGAGAGAATTGTTTGCCTTCTCTAGTAATGTGCGAGGGACGCTGCAATTTTGAACTCTGTAATAATGATTAATAAGTCAAAAGGGCATATTTTTCTTTTATGGTATGCAGCGCTCAAGGGAATATTCCGTGTATGTCTTTAAAACGAAGTAGGAATATTTACACACATGCACAGAGTTAGCAACAGCACCAAAGAAAGGAAAAAACCCACGAATATTTCAGTGAACTATTACATTTTTTCAATTATTTCCCAATGAGTATTTCAATGAACTGTTACATTTTCCCAATTCACAAGGAAGATTTATGGGATTATTAAGATTTCTAGTGGAAATATTATACAGTGGAAGTTTATCGTCTCTCAGGGATTGTACACCATTTGATATCAATTTCCAGATGTTATGATCTTTTTTCAGAAAATAATTGAGTATATTAACTTCTTCCCTACAGAAGACTATTCAGGGCTTTATTTATTTATTTACTTATTTTGTTAAGGGCACAACTATTTTCCTCCCACCCCTCCCTTACAGAACTAAATTGTTGAAACATCGGAGTAAACTTCAATCAGGTAACAGTCTAATACTCAAGGGAAGGAATAATTTATTTGCCACTTTATTGCGAGCAGAATCCCGTGAATTTAGCCGCGTTTTAAAACAGAAATAAGGTACATCCGAGAGCGCCCGCCCGCCGGTTCCGCTGCCCCCCGCCCAGGAGGCCGTGCGCTCTCCGCGGTGGGCGCCGGTTCGAGGCGCGGCCGAGCGGGCCGAGCTGGGCCGGGCCCGCGCAGCCCGGGCACGGCGGGGCGGCCACGCGTGTTTCCGCCGGGCCGGCGGGTGCCCGAGCGAGCCCCGCGGGGCGGGCAGCGCCCACACGCGCGGGATCCCGGCGCACGGGCGGCCCGGACAGGCAGACACCCGCCGGACACACAGACAGACACCCGCCACTCCTGCGGCCCCACTCCGCGGCCCGGCGGGGCTCGGCCACAGCAGCGGGACGTCCCTCCCACTCCCTCGCCCGCCGCTCCGGCCGAGGCTCCGGTGGTCTCCGCTGCCCCTGTGTCCGGCGAGGCGGGATTGGGCCCTGCCCGGGGCTGCGCCCGATCCCGGCCCGGCCCGGCCCGTCGGGGAAGCGGAGCAGGAGGCAGAGGCGTAGGGCACACGCTGCCCTCGTGCCCTGTCCCCAGTTTTACAGCCTGCGGCTGGCTGGGGTGTCCCTGCCCCTGAACTCTCCCTCGACCCCCGGGAGGGAGTCGGTGGGTGTTGCAGTGGCATCTCCCTCGAGGAAGGGTCGAGCTGGGTCCCCCCGGTCCCCGCCGAGCTGGTTCCGGCCCCGGCTGCCGCCCCCAGCAGATGCGGCCCTCGACGCACTGAGAATCCCCCTGCCCGGCCGCCGCTGGAAGAAATGGGGCCGGCCAGAGCGAGGTTTTACCCCAGAAAAAGGAATTAAGGGCTGTGTCAAGCTTCAATGCCCCTACAATGCGAGGTGGGGAGCGAGGGGGCTAGCATTTCACAGGTTACCTCACCTCGCGTTTATCGGGGTAGTTAAAGGGAATAAAAGAAGTGAGGGAGAAGGAGAGAGAAAGAAAATCAACTTTAAGAGACTCTGGGTTTAAATAGCAGCCTTTGATATTTTGACAGTAAAATGGAAAACACTTAACAGGAGTCAAGTTTTGATGTCTGAGGCTGGCAGCGCCCCCTAAAATTATATTGTCCTGCCTGCTGCTTCAAATTGGACCCAGGACCTTATAACGTCTCTCCAGGTCTTTATCTGCAGCCTTTCTGATTGCAAAACCATAACTGTATCGTTTTACACCAGTCAACTAAGCAAGTGCCAGTGGAATAAAATCCACAAAGTGCACACACATACCAGCTCTACAGCTAAAGCAGTCTGTTCTCTGCAAGTTGTAAAGGCCTGCAAATTAAATACCAATTACTGGAAGCAATAAAATGGTTTTTATTGCACAAAATCTACTTAAAACAGAAAAGAATAGTCGTTTTATTTTGAGGAGGGGGACGGGGGGCAGCTCACGAAGACATATATTGGCAGAGAAAGATTATATACAGCGCCTGCATGAGGCTACAATGGAGACATTCTATGGCCAGCAGCAGGCAGGGCTTCTCCCAGCAATGTACAGAGGGGGTTCTGCAGAGGTGCTTATGATAGGGATTATTGTAGGTGAGACTTGGAGAGGTGGGAAGCCGGGGAACAGTAGCTCTAGGTAGGAACAAGTGGTGCAAACAAGTTATATGACAGCAATCCAATGTGCTTTTGAGGTCCTTTCTGAACGAGGTACTAAGGGGTTGGTGATGAAAACTACCTGATGTCTCCTCCTTCCCCTGCCCACTTTTCCTTCCCCTCTTTGGGGATGAATGGGATACTGGCTTTCTGTCTTTTGAGCATCGAAGGAAAAGGTTCCCAATCTCCTACTGTGCTCTCTGGTGGGGGAGCTCTCTGAGAGGCAGCAAGGAAGGGTGCAGCTCCCTGGAGTTACCAGCTCCACAGCAAGACTGCCATTTTCCCACAAATATCCTCAACTTTCTGCAGAGCAAAATGATGTCAGCAAATCTGCCAGTGGGAGGAATGTCTACACAGATGAGACACCTTCAGCTTTGTCTGAGTTCAGGTCATTCACCACAACACAATCCTGTGTCTAGAACAAGGAAAGAAGAGTGGAAGTAGCAAGAAGCCATACTCATGGCTTCACATATCATACAGTGTGATAAGTGATGTTACAAACCGCACTTAATATGCTCATCCCTTGAACTGCATATCGAAACCTCTCTCTGATACATGCGTCCCACTCCTAATTTCCCTACTGTTTCATTACTCCCAGAATATCCCATCCTTGTGGTTCACCCTTATGCTGTGCCTGTGCTTCACCTTTTGCTTCTCTTAATGCCAGGAGCTGCCTGTGAATGGGACAGGACAGCCCTTGGGATCACCTACCACGCATGATGGGTCATGGCATTTGTGCTGACGGGGGTTTGTGTGGTACTGCTTTAAACAGGTTTTGAATGAGTGAGGTTTATTTTTTTTTTCCAATGACAAAAGCAATTTGAGGATTGCAAGCTTGTTTCTTAACATGACCTCATTCTGAGTGAACTGGATTCTCCCACTAACCAGAGTGTATCATACACAGCCAGGCTACGCCAAGATCTTCCAAGCTAATTACCCACAAGCGTGCAGGCTTTCTGTGGATGAGTTGGATTTAGAAATGCTTGAAGACTAGATTTGACTAGACTTAGAAACACAGGGAAAGCTGAAACTATGCCATGTGGTTTATGGGCACTTCAAAGCTTCCCCACGCTTGCCATGTGAAATCTACAAGTTTTGAAATGAAGGATTTAAGTGCTCCTCTGCTGCTTGTGCTGTAAGGAGAGCGAAGGTGCAGGCAGGCACTTGGCCTGGCCTAGAGGGGCCATCACCACAAGAACTTGGATGATGGAAAGGGCCCTGGAATGGTGCTCATTTCCAAGGAGCCCCCACAGATGGTGGTCCTGAGGTAACTGGAAAGTGGAGGGTGTACCTCCACCACCAGTGGAAAGAGTGATGCTGCTGGGCCTGCTGGCACCAGTAGAGCAAAAGTGAAATATTTTCCTTCCTCTGTTCAAAATGGGGAAGCCTCAGGTCTTTTTTTTCCAACATGATAGTATTTTTTTCTCAGTTGACCTTTCCCTTCACCCCTGAAGCAGGAAGTGCCCTGCCAGTGGTTGCCCAGGGCTCACTCACAAGGGCTCAGTGGCTCAACAGTAAAGATGGGTCTCAGATATAGCTGGGTCTCCTGATATCAGCCCCAAAGAAATGGAGGCCCAGAGCTGACATCTGCAGATCCCTCTGCTGCACTGGGTCCCCATTTAACGCTGAGTGAGAAAAACTGTGGGGAGCAAAAGGTTTAATGGTATAGTAATGCTGCTCTGTTTGGGGTAGGGGGTGAGAGTCACTGTTAGAGAAGAGTATTTATTCTTTTTTATTTTCCTTGAAGAGGGGAATTCTGTCCTCAACATTGCTATATAAGTAGAATTTAGGCTACTGCACACCGAAATTGCAGCGTGCGCTCCCGTTTACACCCCTTGCTACATGTCCACACACACAAATATTCACCCATTGACAAGGCTGTGGAGGTTTCTGGTTTTGTTTAAAAATTGGCTGCTTGCAGCCTCCCCTTAGTTCCTCTGGGTATGCATGAGCAGCTGTGGAGAGCTGCAAGGCTAGCCAACAGACCTTGTAGCCCCCACAGATGTCAATTAGTTTCTCTCGGGCTTCCTTTGGATACACTCGGGTCTTGAGACCTCCATGTGCTGACTTATTTGTAAAGCATGAGTTATTCACTAACTCCGTGTTACTAATTAGAAGATTATCAGCTCTTGGTGGTTCGCTTGCCTGCTGCAGGGAAGTTCCAAGGAAACCCTCGTACAGACCACGCTGGGGGAAAGCTTCGATTGATTACTGTGGTGGAACACTCCTGCTTTACGCATTAAGGAGCAACTGGAGGGATATGAAAGGTTTTGGAGACCCTGAGTGCCTTTTCAGGCTTGGGTAACCCAGAAAGCAGCTTGCTGCAGCTGCACCACGCTGGATTGGTGAGAGCTGGCTGGCTGCTGGTGGAGTCCAGCCCAGGTACGGGGGCCAAGGATTTTGGGAAAGCATGCAACAAGCCCTTGTTGGGCTGTAGGAGGGGGGGAAAGCTGCATAAGCCCTTCTGGCAGCTAGGAAAAGACAGACAAGGAGTTGGGTTCTAAAAGTGCAAGGAGGAAGAGAACAGTTAAATACATTGCCTCTAGACACTGCAGCTTTTTAAACTAGTTAAACTGACTGCACTCCTCTGGGAATCCATTTTAGAGGAGGCAAAATTGAGTGCATCTTTAATTTGCCTAATTTTCCTCATCCTATGTATTTTTGGATCCTCCCTGTGCTAATGAATCCTTGCTGCGTTCATGGGGAGTGAAACTTGTTAATACTAGCAGAGGTCAGCGTGGCCTTTCTGCGAGCCATCACTGTCCTTCCCGTGACTCGACCAAGTGTTCGCGAGGGTCACGCCGGGGAAGGGGGAGGGTCAGCTCAACCCCCCTGAAGTTTAACCACTTGCCTTTGATAGAAGGCACACTTTGATCTAAGGTGTGGTATGATGTGCAATATATCGTTAATATTTATAAGCTTATGTAGAGAAAAAAAAAGAAATAAGGAGGCAGTAACAGGAAAGTCTTGGTGCAGATAAAAACCACCAGTGTAAACTAGGAGACAAATCTGGGAACAAACGAGGGTTTGGTGATGCTGCTGCTGATGTTCTGGAATATGTGGAGTTTATGAAGTGTGAACATTTCTTGCGTGCAGTTAAGTCACTTCTTCATCTTTGTCTGACTCAGTTTCCCACCAGCAGTGTGGGAATTAAATATCTTCTCCTAATTTGTCTGCATTATCTACACAATCTAAAAAGTTTAGGACATTGCTTCTATTTTTGTTGTGTCTGCTGCTCAGCATTTTCATGTTCCTTGGGTGTAGGCATTTTCCACAACACAGATAATAAGTTTAACAGGTTTCTCCCTCTCTCTCTCTCTCTCTCTCTTTTTTTTAATGCCTTTGGCCACAGAGCTCATCATATCTTGTTCTCATAAGCCAAATATCTTCAGAGCATCTCTGTGGGATCTCTGCTCCTCACTGAACAAGGTCCTGCCAGATTACAAGGAAATGATGCTTAGTAATTGCAGCTGTCCAATAGACTGATCCATCACATCTGTTCTGCTTGCCAGATGAGTCCAGACCACCAGTGACCCAAAAATAACTGCTCTTCTTAAGACTGCTCTGAAAAGCAGAGGGGTTCCTGCCATTTTTAAAGGAATGAATCACAAATTGTGGAGCCATATGGGATGTAAACTCCATTCTTGCGCAATGAAGATGCACAAGTCCTTCAGTGGGGTGACTGGGAAGAGAAAAGCCCCTTTAAAAGTGGCTTAGTTATTTATGTGTCTCTATTCCCTCTCTAATTTGAGACAATGTGTTCAGATTTCAAACTGTGGTGTGCGTAGTCAATTCTTGTTGTCTTCAACCCTAATAAGTGCTCTTCAAAAAGTCATGTCCCTCGTATCTCATAAATCACCAAAAGGTGAGTCACCTCAAATTAGAGAGTACATTCAAGAGGGTAGGTTTAAGTAATTAGTTGGGTATTTTTTTCCCATTACAGGATATGATCAGATTAAATCTGGCAGACCTAGCTGGAACCGTTTTAAAAGTTGCCATCACCAGCTGCTTATTGCTGTTCCTCTGCCAGAGGTTACCTCCATCCCCCACATGCAGAAAGGACAGTGGGAGCATAGACCTCAGCCACTGATATCCTGGAGTGAGCACCTTAAAACAGTCTTGCTTTCCCTTCTTGTGCCTGCACAGCAGGGTATAAGTGTCAAGGACTACTATATGCATAATTTGGATCATCAAATGCATGTGTAAATGTTTGAGACTACTAGTTCCTACTTTTTATGAATAGGTGAATAAAATTCATTGGAATGTTCTGAATAATTTTCCCTATTTAAGTTTTGACATAATAGCACATGTGATTGTTTTTCCAGAAGTCCACAGATGCAATTAATTTTAAATGCAACTTATTAGTAATAATAGCAAACATGGATGTGTTTTTTGTCCCTTACTTTATAAAATATTTTAAAGTTTTTAAAAAATATTTGTTGTTTTGTTTTCCCATGGCAAATATTCAGGCTCTGTGGACACAGATTTCATGCTGCTTGAGGGAGGAGATATAAAAATGATACTTTCCTTTAGAGAATTGTAATGTGAATGACAGAGAAGAAAAATCCCTTTGTGGTCTATTTGTGCATTACTAGGCAACATTTTTCTATGCTTCAAGATCCTTCATGTTTAGATGTGTCATTCTTTTATAATAGATAGATTAGATGAAATGCCAAATACAATTGAGAACAATTCCTATTACTTCTAAAGTGATTATAATATAAAATCGGCCCAAATGGGAGAAAAATTGTGTATATTGCTAATCCTATATTAGAGTTAAAGAAAGTTTTTGGCAGGGGTTATTGAACAGGTATTTCCTAACATTGCTTTGTTGTTGAGGTTTTTTTTTTCAGACAATTCATCAGTAACAAGGCTCAACAGTAGCAGGTTTTTACTCCAAAGTAGATGTGAGATACAAACTGGTGACTTCATGTGATTTGCCTGCTTGGCAAGGTGAAGACATCAGAGTCAGATCTGCTACTGAAAGCTATTTTCATAATGAAGAATGACAAAAGCAAGGATTTTTCAAAATTGTTGTCAAAAATCCCAAAATTTTTTTTCCAATGAAAACTATTTAGAGGAAAATAGCAATGCTTTATCAGTTTATTAAGATTACACTTTTACAAATAATATATGATATAGCTTCCTTAAACTATACCTACCCTTTTCTTAATTAAAGTGTGTAGTACAGGGGGAAAAAATCAACACTTATAGGAATTACATGACATATAGAGTTGTAAGTGCAAGTGGATAAGTTTCAGATCTGACCCCATTTAAAGCAGGACTGGGTGGCATACTGAGGTCCTTTTCTACCTGAATTATCCTATGACCCTAGAAATCACAGCTAAAAATCATGCTTCTTACACACATGTGAGCCATAAATTCCCAATGTAAAATTTGAAAGCCTAGTCTTACCAGTGTCCTCATGCTAGAGCAGCATACTACACTCTGTCCTGGAGTAAGACACTGCTGGTGTCAGGGGAAATGAATTTAGATGCATCACCACTCATGAAATACTTAGTAATTGCCTGCCTTCTTCACTAGGTGTTTTCAAAGGCCTGACCTTGGGAGTTAATTTCCTGGGTTCCCATACCAATCTCTGTGTTTGCATTTAGGAGTCCAAGCTCAGAGTCTGGACAGACATCTACACTGCTGCGTGTACAACCACACTTAAATCTGTCACTTTTGAGGCAGGTATTACTGCCTCACTCCCATGCCCAGGGGTAGGAGAAGGTCCCCCAAAGGGTTGATTCAAAGCATCTAATTAAGGGTCTTTTCTCAATCTCTCCCTAACAGGCAATATCTTCATTCAGAAAGGCTACAGCTGTCAGCCTACTAATGTCAGTACTTAAATTAAGTATCTACTATAGCCCCTACAAACAGCTCCACCCCCTCCAGTCATAATCCCTCTCCCCTCCTCCTCTCTGCTACCAAAGAAGAGGATGCTGTATCCAGGAACTGCCAGACTTTTGGTGCAGACCAGTGCTAATCACATAAATCTGATGACTATGGGGCACCACTGGAATCTTTGCACCAGGAGCTGACTTGGTGCACAACGGTGTGATTACACCTAGACCCAAGTAAGGTCCCCAGAAAGCAGATGATGTGGGTGTTGGGTTCCCACACTATTTTACTCCCAACACTATTTTAGTTTTATCCCAACATCTCCTGCTGGGATGGGCAACTTGCCAGCGTGGACATCACCAGTTTACACTTCCCTGTTGTGCTCCCTCTCATTTCTCCAGAAGCAGACAAAGATGAAGTGCTTCCCCAGAGTTTCTGCATGAAGTACTGAAGACTGGATCTGTTATCCCTCATAAAACTGAAGAAATATAATTTTTTATTCAGACATTCTGCTCCCTTCAACTGCACTTGCCCTGGCTCTCAATGAATCCAATGAGCAGTGTTATCTTGTGCTAAAGGCAATTGATGACAATCAATAGTGGCCCATTTATAAAAATGAACTAATTTTCCACTGTATGAAGTAGACAGAGGATGCCAGACAGCAGCAAAGCTTTCTTAGCCCAAAGCAAGGTACAGTGCTACTTTGAACTCCTTAAAAGCTTGTGGAGAGATATCATATGTAGAAACAGCTAACAAATGAGAATTTATATAATAATAAATTAATGACATTTATTCTTTGCCAATACAACATCCACACAAACAATTGCACTAATAATTGCTTTCTTTGATAGTATCAAGGTGGTGACTCTGTGGACAACAGTTAATAAAAGATATCACGAGCAGGTTGTCTAGGCCAAACACACTCAGAGTTCTTCCACTGGTGACAAATATTTGTTATATTTAATTTTCTTTTTTGTAAAGAGAAGAAGAGACCATCAAGGACATTCAGTCTGTCTCTAAACATGTGAAAATAAGCCAGCCTTGTTATTGATAAGGCTGCAAACCCTAATTCAAAAGCTTTCAGTAGTCAAAACGAGAGCAAAGGAGCAAGCAGACGGACTGGAGCGGATTCACTGATTATCAGATAACTGCTCCCAGCACACTCAACAGTGAGATGTGAGAGTTAAAAACTTGAAAGAAGGAATGGATCTCCTATAGAAATAATTCCTGGGGACAACCACAGTCTCCTACAGGTCTCTATCATCCTGAATTTGTAGAAATCTATAACAGAAATACTAAAATCAGCCTGAATGGAGATGATTTAATGTGGGAACACTAGATAAAGAAAATGTGGAAAGGACATGAGGCTTTAGCACCTAGACTAACAGGTCATTAAAAATGTGTCAGATCTACATGCAACTTCTCAGTTTTGAAAAACAAGGGAGAGCAAAAAAAAAAAAAAAAAAAAGGCAACACAATAGGACTGGAGCCTCAAAGCAGTCAGAAGTGTTAAATGAGAGAACAAATCTCATTTATGCCAGAGGTGGGATACAAAGGCAGGAGAGGAAAGAGAGTAATCGTTGGAAACCCCTAGAAGTGGGTACATGAAAAACCAGAATATTACCACAACTATAAAACATCAAGAGATGTAAAGAGGAAGGTACACCAGGCTGTACCTCTTGTCTTGTATCTTACAGAATCAGTAATCTGGAAACAATGGCTGGGCTGTGTGGACAGCTCAGGGCATGGGAGTGTGTGGGTGTGAGAGCACAGGGCAGACAGACTACTTCTACTGTAAAATAAAATTACCTTTACTTCCTATAAGAGCTCACCCTGAGCTCTGCTGCATTGTTGCTGCAAGGGTTCAATAGTGTACCACCTTAATTAACAGAAAAGGAACAAACAGACCCAAATTTGGCACAGAGATTTTAAAGGGAAGTTTTTTTCAGGCTCCTGCATCCCACAGAAAGTAACAACTAAAGGATGGAAGCAACAGCTGTGGTCAAAGCCAAAGCCAAACCAGGCATTTCTTCACTCCTAGCAGCAACAGGCTGCAAAATTAAAAGGCTGATTAATGAAGATGACATTACAATAGGCAGCCCTTACAACTCCTACATAATTCAATGGGTATGTTGGGGTACAGGTGTTGATAGCTTAAACACACACTGACATGGAGAGTGCTGAAGGGATAGTGGAAAGAGGCATTTATAAATGATGGAAACAAACCATTTCAACAGAGGAGCTCTCCACTAGAGGAGAAAATGCAGACCCACAGACAGCCAGTGATGCACTGATGTTAAAGAGGATGGGAGCCAGAAGAGACTTAGCTCAGTATCTGAGGAGGCTTTAGACCATCAGCATGGGTTCTGGCAGCCAGAGACTCTAGGGCCAGGGGTGAGCACTCAGTGCTCAGGGACCTGCAGATGCTGGCATTCAGATTTTGAAGTTTCTACACAACTGGCCTCTGTCAAGGACAAAGAAGGTTATGGACCAGAGGTGTTTCTGGCTCCCACTGCTCTGCTCAGCTCCAGAATGCCTTGTTTTTAATGCAGTTTTCCTTGTATATTCATTTTTTTCACATTTAACCTTAATAGAGATTTGTTTTGACTATTGGGAGATGGGGAGTAAGCTCAAGCAGATGCATGGGGATTAACTGAAACTTCAAGATACTTGGTTATATATGGGTATGTTAAAAAAAAGGAAAAAGAAGGAATTTGAAAAAATTGCAATATAGTGAATGCTTTATTCTTAGGCCATATGTCCTTAACAACTCTCTTTTGCACAAGTCATTGGAAGCAGTCTGGACAAAAATATTTTAAACTACTGAACCTTATAGTGAAACAAATGAGACATAGAAATGGAATAAGTACATACATTTTTAATATTTGTCTGTAATCTTTTTGTTCTTGTAATTCACCAGTAAGTAATTCTCTTTTTTGTTTTTTAAAAAGGTATTTAAATTTTCAACAAAGACCACCTGAAATATTGTTCTGAGATGTTTCATTGGTCTTAGGAACAATTAGACGGCTGATATAAACTATGTGGTTGAAAATGTCTGATAATGATCCAAAAGCATAAACAAGGCAAGAGTGTTTGGTTTTGGTGTTTTGTGTGTGTTTCTGTTTATTTAGGTCACTTCTTACAAAACTCACCTTTTCAGTACCCTCTTTTTCTACGGGTTTCGTGTTATTTGAGCCAATGTCATTCGCTTTGCAGTGTTTCCCCGTGTGAATGTGTTTTTACAAATCTTCCAGGGTTCCACACCTTTCCAACTGCTCATTTGGGGGAAATAAAAGCCCTAGCTATCTGAACAATAGCAAAAGCCACAGACTTAAATTTATGTGAGAGAGGTGTGACAAATAAACAAGCAAAACTCCTCTTGTGAGTGCCCAGGAAAAGGTGTAATGAAATTGCACAGAAATAAATGGACTTATTCCACATACAGACTCCTTCAGGAGGCCACAACCTGATCCCCAAATGGTTAGACTAACCCCCTGGTTATTCTGGGAACATGCCACCCTGGTATAAAGTCATAATAACAGTGAATTCAGGAAATCTGCAGCCATTTTTATAGCATGGACTTTTCCTCCCAACACGTGGCTGGTTGATAACACCCAGTGGCAGCAGCAGGGCCTGGGCGTGTGGACCGCACACACAGCTCCCACTCAATATTACGCCAGGACATTGTCCTCAGTCCCTAGTTGTTCCCTGAGCAGGGCAGAGCTGTGTTTCAGCTTACAGTCCTTGGTTACTACTGTCTGCCACCTGTCACCTGAATTCAGTGTGCCCAGCAGGCAGGTTGACCCAAGAACAGTGACACAGTATTTCCACTTCTCAACTATGTACTGTATGTACATAACTATCATATATTATACTATCATGTATATATACTATCATATATATATATTATACTATCATCATACTATATGTTATACTATCATGTATATATACTATTATGTACTAAGTATAAACTATCAAAGTCTCCCATGGGGAAAACCCAAGGAGCCCTGTGCCTCATAATGGAACCAGGAAGAGGAAATTATTACATAAAATGTTAGGCTGTTTATTTTGCCTGAACTGGGTGAAACATAAAGAGTAAATTGAGAATGCAGCTGATGACAAGTGAAGTTGATTTTAAATGAAATGTATAAATTAATCACATTTTAAAACATAATGTTGAAGGCATTGGGTAATGAGATGTAGAACTGCATTCGCATCACTTAAGTTTACTCGTCTAAAAGTTAGGTGGCCAGTTAAAGCTGGTGGTGTGGGGTTCCTCTCCTATACTGCAAAGAGGCTACTGCCTCAAGGGGGAAATTTGCTCTGTTTCATTTGCATCTCCTGTCTCAGCCCATGCTGCATGCCCCAGAGGGTTAGCTCTTTTCCACTTTCTGAAGGGCATTCTTTGTCACGTCCAGAAGAATCCCAAGCAGATCTCTGAGAGTCATGCCTAATTCTAAAACAAGATGAGTCTTACCCTCCTATGCACTACTATGGACTCAAGAGTTATTGCCTTCATAATTTTTTACACGTAGCTATAAGACAGTTTTGTTATGGTAAGGATGAGCATAACTGTGGCCCATGCTCCACTGACAATAACATTCCACAGTTTGGAAACAAACCCTTTCAGTTCTTATAATAGGTGCAAAAATACCCATTGCCTTCTACTGGACTGAATAAGACTACTCATGCATGTATCAGTCTCTATACTTCTGACTGCTTCTGCAGTATTCATACACAGCTTGCTATCTGTACATGGACATATTAAAAACAAAATATTGCATTTGCATACCATTGCATTTAAGTGTCTCAGAATGTGAAAACTATAAAGACAGATTGCACAGTATGGACTAGTAGTTTAGAGTTTGAGGATATCAAAAAAGCAGGGTAATTTTTCTTGTGTTTTTAAATAACAGCTGTTTCACTGTCTGTGTGGCTTTATCTACCAACTAGATTGTACTGTCAGATATCACTGAAAGTATAGCAGCTTTAGTTGTGCCATCTTTTGCTACAGCTCTGGTTTACCATAAGGAAAATATTAAGGTGTGTGGCTCATTTAATCAGCAATTTTGCAAGTGTTTTACTTATGTCAACAAAGAACAAATTGTTTTTAGCATCTGGTATCTAGAATGCAGTATGCAGTATAAATTATTCAAATCAAAGCAACATAAATCTTTGTACAGCAAAGGCAAAGCCTCAGAATTCATTGGTGTGTGTTACAGCTTAGGATAGGACAATGACCTCTAATCAAAACTCCTCAGTACAGTCCCTACACTTAAGATGCCGACTTGCCACTAAGGACCTGATTATCTATAAATTTATGGGAAGCTGCAATAACTGGTGTTTGCCTCCTGATAATGTTTTCTGACACACATCAGGAGATTCAGCTGATCTGAGTTAGAGATTTATTGTACAGAATCTGCAGTTTATTCGGGCAATGAGTAGACAGAAGGTCCATTTGAGACCTTTAGCTATAGACAAGCACATAAGGAAAACTGTTTCCATAGAAACATGCCCCACAGCTGTAGTTAGTATAGGAAAAACAGTTTTATGATTATTTCAATGAAGTTCTACCTTTTGTTTTCAGTGCAAGATGTTTACAATGGGGTGTTTCATAGTGTGATCTCACTGTAGCTAAGGTCTTACATGAAAAATTCACCCTGAAGAGAAAGATACTACCTTTCCTTTATGTGTTTCTAAGAGTTTTATTAGATTGTGCGGACAGTGTCCACAGAAGAATGAATTTTATATAAAACAGTACTGCTTTTCAGAATTTATTCTCAGTACAATAAATGCTTACTTTTACATGAACTCAAAAAAAAAATTGTAAATAAAATTCTCAGATAAAAACAAAAGGACCAAATAACACATCCAGGGGAGAGATGTCCAGTAATTCCAGGGAGGAATGAGTCAGGCTGAAAGAGAGCTATAGGAAAACAGAGAATGGGCATGAGTAATTTGCTAACAGGTTTGGCAACGTCTTCTTTCCATTCGGGTAATTTCTGATTTAGATGGAAAATTTCCAAACAGTCCCCTGGAAATGACAAGGTTGGTGCATCTCCAAACTAGTTAATCCAAGCCACTTTTAAGAGAGCTCTTGGTTCTGCTTCTTTGCTTGTTTGCAAAAGCACAAGGCAGAATCCATCTTGTGTTGGTAAGCAGACAGACCTGCACACCTAGTTGAGATTTTATTCCTTTTCATTTCAAAAGTGTCAACAAGGCTGCAAATTTCCACTTCCTGCCTGGCAGAAGCATGGCCTTTATTAGCTCTTTCTGTGTACCTATGCAAAGTGCAGAGTAATGTGATGCTTGGATATTTTCTTAATGAATTTGAAATTAGCAGAATTGCACCAAGTCACACTACAGGTTGGGAAGTGCATGACTAGGAGCTGGATTTTGTGCGTCAGTGGACAAGCCCAGTAAACAAGAATTCAGCACTGAATGTGTTGAAATCTGTTGCCATGTCGTCTGTGGCACAGGTTTGGTATGCTTATTGTAATGAGTGGTTATTTTGTTTATTCTGTCAGTTCCAAACAGGATTGAAATCACATCCTCCTGGACAAATTTTGTTTGTGGACTTCATATCTAAGCAAAACCAGGGCAAGTTGAACAGATCTGTCTTAATGTCTTTGAAAGGTATATTTTCCAGAAACCACGTTCTGTACAGTGAAGAAAGACAGAGCCAGATGAAAGATATTTAGATGATAGGATGTAATAACTTACAGAGCAGGAGGAGAGGTTCTTAAGTTAGATATTATCCCACATACTGCATAAAGGATCTGTGTTTCAGGGGCTCCATCTGCCCACCAGTGCTCTCCTATGATCCTAAGTGTTAAAGTTACAGGCTTAAGTTGGAGCTTAAAAGTAGATGTTGTCCATACACCTAAATGACTCAGTCCTTCTTTAGAAGTGATGTCTGACAACCCACCAGCTCAATAAAACTTATGTTTATAAATCCCAGGCAACTGATACAAAACTGATGCCTTGGTGGAACCCTTACCATTTCTGCTATTTTAGGCAAGTAACCTCAGAATCTATGTTGATTAATGGTAAGAAGAGGAAAGAGGTGGCTTTATATTTGCTGATTGTACAAGATCCCACAATGGCACTACAGAAAAGGGAGAAAAGAAATAACTGTGTAACATTTTGTGCACTATTTTAGCAATAACATAGTCAGATCATGCCAGTATAAATTGGTTTGGCTATAGAGGATGTGAAAAAGTACTTTAATAAAAAATAACTTAATAATCCACAATTCACATATACCAGACCAAAAAAAAAAAATCTACTCCCACATGCCTCCAAAGCACTTCCAAAGAAAAAATTCTTTCCAAAACAGGGATAACTAGCTTAGTCATTTTCTTTTTAAGTTTGCAATATGAACCATCTTGGCTTCCCAACAACTGCAGCAAGACTTCAAGAAGATTTTCCTCATAGCATTTAATTTGTTAATAGGATTTGCATGCACCCTTCCAAAGAAGTATCAAAATGTATCATTGTTCATGCTGTCCAGACAAGGGGAAGAATATTTGTGTCATACAAAATCTATCCATGTTTTCCCCACTGAGAAATAATTACATGTTCAAAACTTACAGAGGTGGAAGAGTCAGCTCAGATTCCACCTAAGTCTGTAGGATTAATCTCCATGTCAATTCTAATGGTACAAAAGATCTGAGTGTAATTTCCTCTTCTGCCTTGTGGTATACCAGACTGCAGAAGATTGCATGTATTATTTTAAGGTTCTCCAGAGAAATTTTCCCTGGGCTTCCCTACAAGGACTTTCAACCACAGTTGAAAGTTTTTAAGGGGAAAAGTTTTTAAGGGGAAAAGCACTGGAAGAAACAGAAACCAAGAACTTAAGAAATGTAGGAAGCAAGTTTCAGAGCAGGCAGAGGTGATAAAAGAGGGAGCAAATTCATGACGGTATCTGAAAATGACAGAGGAAATATTGGACTGATTAAAGGAAAAAGCAAAATTACCACTGACTATTCCAAGAGAAAAGTTGTGCTGCAAGGGAGAACTGTCAATAAAATCAGGAGTTTGAGTTACATCAGCAAGCTGACTTGCCACATTTCCATATGAACTTGAATGCCACTGAAGCTGATACTGGTAGGTGCACAGAAGGCAGCTGCAGTGAAAAGCGTCAATGTAAATAACCATTGCTGGTGGCAGAATCACCAAATACAAACATTTTGATAAATGTGAAAACAGAAATAGTTTTAACTTGGAGATTCTGAGTGAAGGCAAGGCATAATCTTCAGTCCTCACTGTAAACTGACAGGACTGCAGGAGCTGCAGGGCAATGTTTCGAAGAGACCCACCCTGCTCAGGAGACTCAGCCATTGGTCTGGGCAGGGCTGAACCTTTTGTTCATCACAGAGGAGCCAGAGACACAGCTCCAGCCTCTCCAGCCTAAATAACTGCTCTGTCACAACAGAAATATCTTTGGCTGCTTGTTTTCGGGGAGGATCATGGGAGGAATGTTTTGCCTTCTTTGCTTTCAGGAAAAACATGAAGTGTTTCCCTCCCCCCTGCCCCCCATATTTTACAAAAGAAAAAGAAAATAAGAATGAGTTGTGTAAATTGAATCAAAAAGCAATGAGTATTTGTTAAGCTTCTGAAATTGGTTGAAGCATTTGGGCAAAGCTAACACAGCTGGAGGCTTCTTAGCCACAGCAAAAGGGGACTTCACCCCCATCAAGCACATGTGACAGTCCCCCACCATGGGGAGAGATGGGAAACGGCCAACAAGTTCCGTGGGTCTTTCACCAAGCTTTCCCCTTGCTTTCTATTTTGACTGTGTTGCAGGGGTCCATTTTAACATGCTGGTTTTACTGTTTTGTTTTGGATTTTTATTTGGACTGCTCTCCAGTTGCCTGACTGCTGAAGAGAGAAAGACTTAAGAAAGGCAAGTCCATTTTGCATCAATAACAAAACATCACATTTCTAAAAGAAGAAAAATAACTGCATTTTGAAAACAAGGCTATACTTGTTTATCTGTTGGTTCATACGGAACAGTTATCAAGCCAAAAGAGTCCTGGTGATCGTGTTTTGCCAGCACAGAGAGAACAAAGGATTATTAAAAATAATATAAACTGATGACATATGTTACCAGTATTAAAATTGATGCACATTCCTGTGTAGCTTAGGGGGAGCCAGGAGCTGGATTTTATCTTTAACAAAGTCAGAAAATAAAAGCAGACCATTTCAGTCTTATAACAGGGAGGTATTTCTTTCTGTCTACTTGGAGAGGAGAGGTTGGGGGAAGCAAGGTTTGGTTTGGATAAAACTCAGACAATCCACTCAGATCCAGTTTAACACAGGTACTTCTGCGAATATTTTCTCCACTAAAACGTTATGAACTGAAGCCAGGAGCAACCAGGCATCTGTCAAAAAGTAGCAAGATCAGACCTACCATTTTCAGACACAAAACCACATTTCATAAAACATTTTAATATCAAGTATTAAAATCTTCCAGTAGTGGTGGCATTTAGATGTTGCAGCCAGAAATTAGTATCTTTTTGTCCCCGTCATAAGAAAAAAATTGCACAAAAAGCTACCCCTGCTTCAGAAAACTCTCCCACCTAGCCTTTGACTTCTGTACCGTCACAAGCAGTTCGAAACTGTTCGCTGAGATCTTTCCTCACGTTGCCCCTTAACTCACCCTCACCTGGTCTTTTTCTTGGTCTGGGAATGAGCCCAGGTTTGCAGTTTTGCTCTACTCCTGACCTGATGGTTCCCACAAAGCAAAGGAACTTGTTTGTAATGCTCACACATTATGCTGGGATGGTGCCCTGTCAACACATGCAGCATTATGGACTGGAAAACCCAAATACAGTCTGCAAAGCCATTGGAGGTTTTCCACAGAGTACTTGCTAGGGCCTCTCCTAATTGAATTTGCCAAAATTCACATGAACTCAGATTTAATCCAATCAGTTCTACATCACATGTCTTTCAACATTGACAAAATATTTTTTTCTAATTGCGAGTCTCTTATGGAACCAAATTAATCAGAAAGGGATTTAAATGAAAACCAGTCCAGATTGTTCTACACTTTAACCTTACATCTGTGCTTAATTAGGATGCTCAATTTCCCTAAACTCAAGTCATAAAATGGAAGTAATCTGTGGCCTGTTTGTCAGTCATTATAGGGCAGCAGACCTGCAAATCAGGGCAGGCTCAAATACACAGGATCCTGTTCAGTGTGGCCATTGAAGGAAACATGGGAGATGTTATTGTGCAGCAGGCTGGAAGGAAGTCAGGAGAAAAGTTTGCTTAGAAAGACATTTGTGAATTACCTGTGTGCTGAGAATGCAGCTGAATCTTAAAAGATGGGAGCAAATGAATGTGCAAAACATGTGTGATTGTTTAAGCTCCCTCATTCTGGCCAAATGAGGATCTTGTGGAAGGCCTGATAATAGCTGGTGCTGGACAATATCTTCAGCCACAAAAAAGGCAGCAGCCTGTTCTTCACATCTAAACTCTTCTTTTAATAGTGCCAGCACCTTTGTCTGGTATAACTTTGAGGGTGTAATTTTGAGACATTGCAAAGCTCTCAGTGGCTGCACCACTACCCGAGCCCTGCTCTCTGGTCCTGGTCCAGCACACCACATGGGCCACCCAACTTTCCTGCCTTGTGCAGTCATGTGAGGGGTTGTCCCATAGGGCTGAACAAGTAAAACTCTCCATAACCTTTGCCAAGGGATTTTCTAAGGACCAGGATTATTTCCCTGGCTCAGTCTTGCAGTTCACTCCCACATGCTGAAACACCAGCTGAGACTGCAGCAAAAGGCTAGCATCTCCTGGAAAGGCTTTGTCACCAGTGGTCTTGCTGCAAAGCCCTTGAGCACCTTGGCTCCTTGCAGGCAGCAAAAGTAGCTGCAATTAACCCTCCTCCTTAAGAGTGGGAGAAAGGCTTCTCATCTAGATTTGTTAAAGATGCACTATCCAGGGCTGTAGCAAATCACTGGAGGAACAATAAAACCCTACCCCACACACCAAGGTCTGTCATCATTCATTTCAAACATGCACTTCAGAGTGTTGCTGTTATGTTGTTTTTTGACATCTTGAGATCTGCATGAGAAATCCCCATGGACGTGCTGTAAATCCATATCTACAGCAGTAAGTTTTCATTGCATCAGTGTTATTAAATATATATATGCACTTATATATATATTATTTGGCGATGCTGAATGAACAATTGGCCTTTAACTCCTCCTAGACTATTAGGTCGTACTATAGGTCAGTGAAAAAGTAATTTTCCCTAGATTTGTAATAAGGTCTGGGATTTGACCTCTGACCCCAATGTCACAAGGTATTCATTATCTCCACAGAGATGATATACAGGCAAAGAAACATATATTTTTTATAGAACTGAGAGAATTATATTTGATGGATATATTTTATTAGATGGATTTTATTACCTGGATAAACTCAATTAGCAGACCTCATTAATTTCGAAAATGTAACTTATTTACATTGAGTTATTCTTCTTGTGGCCATTAGCATTCAAAACGTATAAACTGGAGCTCAGAGCACAGCTGAGTTTTTTGGTTCAGTGGCCAAATGAAAAAAAATATGAGGGAAGAAAAAATCTCCTATGAAGAACAGAAAGGTGATTTGTGTAAATGTAGAATGCTTAATTTAACATAGTATTAAACTGGTTTTTTCCTGGTTCGTACGGTAATATTTTCTCTTTCATTAAAAAAAAAATATTAACTAACATCCAAAATATCATCTTCTAATGAGAAGCTGAAATGTTTTGCTTCCAAAGCAAGAGAAACTAGCACTTTTGGGGTTTGGAGGTTGTTTGCTTTATCTTTATTTAGTAAATAGTTTCAATCTCCTGCCTGTGGACTCAGGAAACAATTTCACCAGTCCATGAAAAACTTCCGCTCTCACTGAATACCCCTATTTGCAGAAAAATAGTAATGACATGTAGTAAGTGGAACGTAAAAGGCTAAAGACATAATTGAAAGACATGTGTGTAAAATATACCTATACCAAAACAGACAGGTTGCAGGTGTTTTTGAGAGGTAAAGCCTGAGTCTGTGGACCCCTTGGCCTTATAGTATTGTCCCTCAGCTGATTCCCAGGTGCAAGTTTGCCACAGCCACAGAAATCCACCCTCTGTATGGCAGATGCCTCTGCATCTCTCCTTACCATGAAAGGGGAGGGAGAGACCATCAGCAGATTATGAGGTTCATTTTCTAATCTTAGGCTTTTTGATTGGGTGTCTGGATTGAGCTATGATTGGAAAGAGATAAAACTCCACCCGAGACCAGGCCACCACACATGGCAGTGCAAGAGTTGGAGGGGGCTGGAGAGGGTGACCCCCACGCTGGGATCCCTGCTGCCCCCAGTGCAGGGGGAGTCCAGGCAATGTGTCTTACATGCATGTGGTTAGTCAGCTGAGGTGAATCCCACCCACCTGCACCCAGAAAGTCAGCAGTGATTGCGTTGGCACAGTGGTCAATATCCAAGATGAAGCTCCCCCGAGCTCGCCTCTGCCAGTTCCTGTACCCCAGAGCTGCTGTGAGCAGCAAGGTGGGAGATCTTCAGCACAGAGAAAGCTCTCAGGGGTTTACAAGGTCTGATTGTGGCTATGTTAGGAAAAAAGGGACATAGGACAATGGTATTTCTGCCGTATTCTGCTGCAGAGCACCTCCTCTGAGAGCTTCTCTAGACAACTGTAGTTAAGAACAGGCCACTGTTCTTGGCTGAGAACTGGCAGTGGGATGACAGCACAGCAGGAATAACCAACCTTCTGATGCTGAGGATCCAGCCCCTAGAGCAATGTCCACTAATGTATTGTCATAATCATAAAGCAGCTTTTATTTTGAGACTAAACTACTTGTGTGTCCATCCCCAGAATTTCTGCTAAAAGACTAAACCTGTTTGGGGATAAAAATCCATTACAAGTGAGAAGCAATTTACAGTAGAGAATTGACCAATAAAACCAATGCATTTCCATTGCACTAATCCAAAACATATTTCAGGTCTGCAGTCTGAAAAAAGTCTTGTTAAAATGACTGGGCTGTTAAAATTATGGTTTTAGTGCAGCAAGCCTGTATATTTTAACTGAATTTTCCTGTTTTGGGCTGTAGTCCTAGGAAATTTTCTAATACAGTGACCTCACTCCTCAAAAAACAGTGGGAGGTTTAAAAGTAGGGAACACCCCTGGGACTTCAGAGTAAGTAGCTTACAAGTCTCCCTGCTTTTCAGTTTTCTCCCCCTCCTGCTGATTTCTGCATAATCTCTCATACTGTCCTTTACACCTGGAACATTTTCGTCTCTTTTTATCTGCCAAATATTTTCCCTTCTCCATTTCAAATTCCTCTCTAACTCACTAATTCACTTCCTTCTGACTTCTTGGATCTGGGGCCCCATTTTCCCACACTGGAGCTCACTCAGAGGGAGAAAGACAGACAGCCAGTGCATGTGGTCTGCAGTCGCCTCTGAAAGTTCAGGATATGTGCACACGTGCACAGTGACTTGGAAAGATGACTCCCAGCAATCAGGACAGGAGCGTTTCATGTTCTCCTGAAAAAAAAAAAAAAGTTTCATAATCTGGGATGAGTCCAGAGCACTTGAACTAGGATCCTCCACTACTCATGTAGAAGTAAGAGGTTCAGAGAAGGGAAGAGCAGCATCCAACTTTTTAGGAAACTCACCTTCATCTCCTGAGAGTTCCAGGCACTGTTCCAGAGTCCATTGAGCTCTGTGAGAGGAATTTAGTGGGCTTTTGGGCACTATGGCATCTCAGCACAGAATCATAGAATCACCCAGAAACAATAAATTCCTGTCATGCAAAAGAGTTCTTCCCTGATAAACTATTTCAGTGGAAAACATCTCCATGGGCTGGTGGCATTCTCAGTGACCCTTGTGTGTTTGTGGCTTTTTTATTCAACCAGTATATGTGGGATCTCAGCACACCACTGTGGATGTGCAGAGACACCAGGGGAGCCCCTGGGGGGCTCGGAAACCCTGGAATGCTGCCAAAAGGGTTTGGTGGTTGGATTTCGATCCATCAAAAGGAGAAGAACCTGTGAAAGAGGAAATGAGAGTTTCTTGGGTGTGAATGGTACATTTATAGAAGGAAATATAAATTTTAGAAAATTAGGTACAGGGGGGTCATGAAGGCAAGATGGAGGACTCAGGGCGTAGTCCTGTGTTCTTCTTTCTTCTTCATGTCTTCCATTTTGTGTGGGGATGTTGGCACTTGGGGATTGGTTCATGGTGAAGGTACACTTGTCTATAAGGGTGAATAGTATTGGGAAATAAAGGTAAATATGTCACACGTAATTTTTACTATAAAAGACACAGCCGCCCTGTGGGCGGGGGGAGAGTGCACTTGACTGTCCTGCTGAGCGGACCTCGGCTGGGCAGAGAGAAAACTTTGTAGATAAGAGATAATAAACAGAACTGAAGACCGAAAATCTAAGAGTCCAGACTCATCCTTCGCAATCACGTCCACCCGGAACCACCTCTCTCCGTGTCGGGGCAGAGACACATAACAGCGGACCCCGACAAGTATAGAAATGCAACTTCAGTTTAAATCCACTCTTCTTATTAAGTATGTTGACAGAATGAGAACTGGAGTAAAAATAAAGCTAACAAATCTTTAATTTTTTTCCTCTTCCTATCCTCTTGCTTCCAGATGTTGCAGTCATCAGTACTTCAGACATTATAAAAGGTGGTAAACATGAAAGATGTTATAATAGAACAAATCATGAGTGTGACAGAATACTTCATAGCAATCTATTTTATTAGCATACAGATTATAGCACAAGAGTAACATTCAGCAAAGAGGCAAAGTTACCTATGTCAGCCATGTCTGTGTCCACTGTCACTAATTCACCCTTCTACCACGTAAGGGGTAGTGGTTAATTCACACTAACCACTCTGCAATGGGCAAACATTTTCCTTGTTCAACATTTTGCTGCTGTCTGGAGAGATCCTCCCTATTTTCCCTGATGTCACTTGGAAGTATTATCTCTAGGCAAGGCTGGATTTTGCTGACACCATCTCTACTTATTTCTACATTCCTCTGCTCTAGTGCATCCCTGCTTCCAACTCCTGTATGTTGCCTTTTTGCATTGAAGGTCCACCACAAGCACCCTGCTTACTCAAAGGAGTCTTTGGATGTCTGCCTGTCTTAGTAAGTACCAGGATAAACTGTTCTTTTGCTTGGAGAGTGCTTGAAACGTGTGTCCTTGAAAGCATGTCAGCTTTTCTAAACCTCTCTGCCTTTCAGAGCTGTGTCCACTGGGATCCCACTTACCAGTTTTCTAAATAAGCTGAAATCTGCTCTCCTAAAGTCCAGCATCCACTCTCTGTTACTCTCCTTCTACACCCCACCAGCTGCTGGCTCACACATCCCCAGCCCCTTCTCCCTTAGCAGAGGTAGTTATCCCCAGCTGGTCCTCCTTGTGCTTATTTCAAGAAGTTATCCCTGATGCCCTCCAGAAACCACCAGTACTGCTGGTGTTCCACAATTCCCTTCAAGTAGATGTCAGAAAGGTTAAACTCCTCTGTGGGAAGCAGGGTCTGTTCTTCAGGCCTCTCCCCCAAACCACAGGGTCTTCAGTATCCATCATACTGAAGGGATCCTTTTAACCAGGCTAATCCTTGACAGTGACAGCAAGCCCCTTACATCCTCATCTTCCTGCCAGTGTCTCCTGGAGAGCCAATACCAGCCCATGGCAGCCATCCCCGGTGTGCAGGCTGACCCACCCCTTCTCAGCTTTTCCAACAACATTGCAGTTAAGTGGGGGGAAAAAAAATTCTTCTAGTTTTCAATCTTGTTGCAGTACCTTGGTTCATTTTTAGGTCTGTACCTGCAGACAGGGGCTCAGGAAACAGAAGTTCCTGTGTGCTTTGGCTACGAAAGGAGGTCCCAGCCCCAACCACAGCTCTTGTGGCCAACAAGTGCCCTCTGCCTTGAAGAAAGCACAGACCACCAAGCACTGGCAGCAGCAGGGTTAGTTCATGGACAGTGGCACTCTGCAGGGGTCTGTATCTGTTCCCCTTGCATCTTCCGCACAGTTCCTTCATGGCTTTGCTCCTCTCAAGGGGGATAAGGTTGGCACCAGGTTGTGTAAAGCTGGAGAGGTCCAGAAATGTTCAGAGGCAGTTGGAGATATTTGCTGTATGATGAGAGTCTGGGACTGAATAATTCTGAATAAAGCTGACCAGCCTGCTGGAGTCAGCAAAGACCTTATGGAGAAGCACAGGCTGTACTATCAAAACACTGTTTCCTCCACACTCCAAGACGTGCAGTTTGCCTTTCTATAAAGAGCTCTCAACGTCTCATCCTCTCAAATGGCTAACAAATGTGTTTGATTATGTGGCAAAGCAGACTTTCAGATGTTGAAAAAGCCTTGTTAATCAGGAGAGCAGAGCTCTATCTACAGAGATACACCATGTACAAGGAGAAATTTCAGCACTTCATTAGAAAAATAAATTATTGTCTTCTCTGAGCTTGTGGCATGGGCAAAACATATCCTCATATGGTATAAACACTTGGTGAGATGAGCGTCATAGCTTTACCATAATTTCACCCCACGCAATTAAATGGCCATTCCAAACTGACACAAATCAAAATTTTATGCTACCCTAGGGCATGTTCTGCCTCCCCTTCTTCTTGTGATGATCTCCATCAAACATCAGATCATATAATGTAACATAACACAAAATATGGACCTCTTGACACAGATCACCTCCTGTGCCTGAGGAGGGACAGTTCTAATTTATACCAGATTGCTTCAGACTACAAGAAACACCATGTCAGCAGAGAGCTAGCCAAGCACAGGTGTGCCTCACACTGTCCAAAAATGCCTTTTCCTATTCTCCTTCTTTCCACCCAAATGGTAGATGATGTGGGAGGCAGCTGGCAGCACCTCTCTGCACCAAATGAGCATGATGCCAAGCCCCAGTAAACACACTCAAGGGTCACATCCAAGATGTTCCATACAGAGGCGAAAGGAAAAAGAACCTGCTATTTTACTTTAAGAAAGAATCACAATCAGCAGGGAAAAAAAAAAAAAGGAGAAAAATTCAGAATTAATGCATGAGAATGTTTAATATATTGCCAGAATGTCAACAAAAATTAAGCAAATTCTAAGGAATCTAGAGAAAATGATTCCTTTGAGTCAAACATTAATGAAAGTCTGCAGTGATATAGGAATGATCTCATGCTCATGGTTATTTCCCATTTGCAATTTTTTTCTTGGTACAGTTTTGTGGGATTTTTTTAACTCCCAGATGTTGTAAAGTTAATTACACAATCGCTTGTGTATTACACAAAAAAGCATAAATAATACTGGATATATGAGTCATTACAATGCAGCACAGAATGAAGAAAAATGATTGTCAGAAAAAGGCAAGTTATACATAGTTTCAGTGCTGAAATTCTTCAGTATTCTTCAGGCAGATCCTGCTTTTTGCAAGGAATGAATTTTCACCTTGGTTTGAAAATTCCTGGGAGCCGCCTCTGTGCGCAATCTGGAAGAGCAGCAGAACCTCACCTGGAAAGTAATGCTTGCCAGTGAAAGGCAGTAGAAATGCAAACACATCTAGAGGATAGTCTTTTGCAGATCAGTACATCATAAACCCTCTGCTCACTGTGCAAGGCAAGGTGTGAATAGCTCTGTCTTTTAAGAGCCAGTTGTTTTGGGAAACACATTCACTTGAGTACCCCTGGCATTCATGAAATGCATAACTGTGCCACCAGCCTGGTGCTGGGGATGTATCAAGTGACTCAGCATGACTTCAGATTTCCAGGATTTGAGTATATAAAAATGTGTGCACAGGTTCACAGTAATGTTTGGAAAGTGTAAATGTTCCTCTCCCTTTTTAAAAAGTGGTGCATTAAAAGTTACTTAAAAAATACATACATCTGGCTTCAAAACAGCATTCAGGCTCCTCAGCCTCCTTTCTCCTTCAAAAATATTCATGTTCACTTCCTCAGTGGAAAGAGTATACCTGTGAATAAAGACCAAAGACATCAGCCACCAAATTATTCACTTTAAATTAACACTCTTCCTGTTGAAAGACAACCAGCCATCGGGGTTTGGGCTGTGCTATATGTTGGGTTTTGGGCTGTAACATATGACTGAGCCTCTTCCACAAGGATCCCAACCAGGCAAGTCACTAAATACCTGTCACAGTAGGCAGGGAATGATTCTCATGGTGGAATGTGGTGTCACCTGCCATCAACAGAGAGGTGTTTTGTGTGTAAATAGCAAAAGAGAGGACAGATTTCATGTAAGTCAAATTCCGAACACCGATAATAGGGTAGCATCTGGCCTTTGGTGATAGCATGAAAATTAGGAGATAGTTTGTCTAATAAGTACCGGTGAAAGCAAATTATTATTTCTAGGAAATAATAATTCATAGATTCAGAGAACTGGAGTCAGAGTTGTCATTTCACTTCCTAACAACCATTTTCTCAGCTTTTTCCTGTCTTTCTTTTGAAGGCTAATGGGTCATATTTTGGCACAGAGGATGACAGTTCACTACCTCTGACTATTTGTAGTTAACTCTTTGACTATGCCATAAGGTCTTGAGGGATTACTTTGTAAAACAGTTTTTAAAAAATATTTCCTACTACATTTGTCAGGTGATGAGACATTTTATTAACTTTCTTGCTATGAATTTTTATCAGGCCAATGAGGAATATTCATTCCTAAGGGGTTTAAACTAATACAATTGTAAAATGAAAAGCTGTAGCAAGTGCTTCATCTCTTGATCACTATGATTTTAAAACTGAATCTCATCTTGTAACTAATCACAACTATTTCTGCTTTTGAAAATACTTAGGTTTGCTTTTGTTGCACTGTGTATTTTAAAGCCCTGATACCTGAAATCTTGTGAATATGTAGTAAACAAAGTTTCATCCCAAGACCAAAATGAAATTCTCCAAGTGTTATACAAAGAAACATATAAACCTGTGATTGATGTAGATTCCTAAACTGACCAGTCTTAGAACCAAAAGGAATTGTTGTGATTGTCTCACTACTTTTCATATAATTGAGCCTCTAGAACTTTCTTATATTAATTTGTGATTCAAGATTAAAAGCTGTACTTGCAGCAGAGTGGTTCTTTAAAAGAAATGTTTCATTTTGATTTTAAAATCTCCAATAATGAAGAGTCCAGCGCAATTCTTTGTAAATCATTCCACATGATTAATTATCCCTGCTGTTAAGAATATTCTTTTTTTGGCCTGAATTTGCCTCACATCAGTTTCCAGCCACTGGTCCTATTAGTCACTGTACTTTTGTCTGCCAGACTGAAAAGCCCTGTATTACCTACATCTTTTCCTTGTGGAGGTACTTACAGGTTGTGATCAAGCCACTGCTCATTTTCTCTCTTGGAAGTTGCTTTCTCTATTAGCTATCCTTTAATTATTCTTAGAGCTCCTCTCTGAACTCACTTCTTGAATTTTGAGCAGTGGATCTGGACATAGGACCCCAACAAGCACAGCCCCAATATCAAGAACAGCAGCAAAAACCCACTCCCTATTTTTTTTTTAATTTTTTCTTTTTTTTTTGGTACCAGCAGGAACAGATTTAGCCCTTCTGACCTTAGTGCTATGTGGGAGGTCATGCTCAGGTGACTTTCATCCTGGCCACAGATACAAATACCACTTCCAAAATTTCCAACTTCAAGCAGAGCTCTCCTGGAAGTGCAAACTGCCTGTTCTGTTCCCAGACTGATCATTCCACATTCAGTCATCCCAAAACATTTCTGCTTTGACCAGGTTCAGGATTTTCTCTCTCTATCAGTGGCTCTTTCTCCAAATCATTTTTTCAGCTGCCAGAAACTCCATCCTCGATCCTCACCTTACTGCTAAAAATGGGAAACAGCAAGAAAAAGAAAAAGGAAAACCAACAGGGAATGTACCTTCTTGATGGAAACTCTCTGTTTACCATCAGATTTGGACACACCGTTGAATTTACTTTCAGTTTATTTATTGTATGACATTGAATTTATAACATTCTGATTTGTTATTCAAGATATGTAGTCCTATATGCAATAATGCTGGAATTTATTACACTGAAAATGCTATTGCTTGTATAAACCAAAGTTGTAATCACATTAAAATTTAACCTGAGCTAGTCTGTCAAGATTCTTCTATAAATAATTAATGACATTTTCTTTCTTTAAATGATTATTAATCCGGTCCCATATATGGTCTTCCATTACTTTGTCAAGGAATGCTTTCCAGCAGTTTTGATTACTTGAGGTACCTCTTCTGCTTTTTCTAAATATGAGTGCATTGTTTTTTTCTGAAATCTTTCTCAGAATTTGCTGAAACTCAGTATTAATGATCCATCATGCTTAGCTCATAGCCTGAAACTCTTGGACACGATAATACGAAAAGTACTATTTTGGTAACTGTAATTTAACACCATCTTTAGACACTGTGAAAGAGGGACTTATTTTATTATTATTACATGACTTAAGTACACTATCTGTTTTCTTCTCTCTTGCTCCAGTCAGGATATAGAAAGGTTTATTGAATATTTCAGTTACTTAGTGACAGCTCTGCCATATTTAAGTCATTAATGAAACAACACTTTTATTGAGATTCCTTTTGCTCTTCAGATACTCAAAAACTCCTTCCACTGCCTTACATTCTGCTTTCCCTTTGTATCCTTTTTCTTTCCTCATCAATTTTCCTAATTTCATAATTTATCCTTACTGCTATTCACTTTTCTTTTTCCATATACTGTTTTTAATTGCTATGAATGCTTTCTCTTCCCTTATGTACTTGGCTCCTTTTAAACCTCCTTTATTGAATTTATGCCTTTAGCACTCAGGTAATTTATTAAAAAATTATAAAATTATTCAGTCTTTCATATTTTACCTTTTCAGATCTTCTAAGCTGACTCATATCTTAACTACACTTTTTTTTGTGGAATGGGACACTTAGAAGCTCTAAGTAAATTTATTGCTAATGTGAACTTTTTGTTGTTTGCATAAATAGACGTAGTAAATCCAAGCCTGAACAGCTGCCGACTTCTCAGCTCAGCTTCTGTCTGTTAAGATGAGGCCAGATCCCATTGGCCTCAACAAATGACTGACAACAAATTGTTCTGTGTTTTCACCCTTTCTGAGCTGGAATATCGTCACCTATAATTTTGCAGAATTTCAAGGGTATTTTAGTACTTGGCAGCATGAGATTTCCAACACGTGTCGTTCAGAATGAAATCCTGCGCAATAGCACAGCTTTTCTTTTCCTACACCTGATGGAAGGGTGTTTAGGCAGCCAGTCATCCTGCTCTCTAGTGTGATTTGGCAGTCAGCAAGAGGCACCAGCAGCTCCCCATCTTCTGCTTTATGTTTTGGAACAACAGCCCATAAGCATTTAAGAGTACTTGGCAGTGATTCAGAGGCAGCTGTTACTATTTTCAATGTAGACTGCCTTTCTCTGTTCTTTTATGCAAATTCCATCAGTCCTTGAATAAAAGTTTCATACCACTGATTTTAATATTCCAGTCATGTCAATTTTCCTTCCGGTGGCTTATAATGCCAAGTGGAGTGTGTGTGCACTAATCAGTGAGCAAGTCCCTTCCCTTTTGCTTATTACTGGGATCCTTGCAATCCTGGAAGCAATTAGAGACTTTTCTTCAGGTTTCTGGCACCTTGATTAATTTTGTTCTGGGTATCTTGATTTTTCTGCTTTCTCTTTGCCAGCTTGTCCTTTTGTTGTTGTTTAGTTCAATACCTTTCAGACCAGCCTAAGCCACTATGATTACTTCTGAGACTAGTTAACCAGCCTTTCCTCTCCACAAGAGAGACAAAAAATCCCTTAAACAAAAACAGTCTGCCCAGTGCCATTTACCTCACCAGCAGCTCATGTCTGGACAGCATTTGGGTGCATCTTCCCTCTGTCTGCGGTCTCTGGAGCCATGCAGTCCTGGGTCACAAATGCTAGGCATGGCAGAAGCAAGTGGACAGAGAGGATTAGAGCCTTCCTTCGCACTACATTCTCCTCTGCTGACAACAAGTCCACCCAGACTCATTCTAGAATGGCTTTTTTAAAGGAGCATGAAACTTTGCACCTTCTGATTTCATAAAAAGTGTAAGACTTCATGCTTTGGTCATCAAGAACTTCTGCCATTTTGGGTTTCCTCTTACATCACTTATTTGACTGGACCAGGGGGCAACCAGGGCTCAGCTGATACAGATGAACATCAGACTTTTCAGAGCCCTCAGAGAGCAGCTGAGGGACCGCAAATTCATTCCTTGCCAAACACACTCCCCACCTGGTTGCTTGCCAGCAGGATTTCTGGTTCCTCAGTGGGGTCTTTGGGAATATCGCATGCTGAGAGGCTGGGTTGCCCTCTGGGATCTAGGCTGTTCAAGTCCTCCATAAACACACGGTTTCATTTCAAACAAACATAGCTAGGAAATAGGCTCAATCCCCTTTACTTTCCTCACAGGTTGTAGAAGAGATTGATTCAGCAGAAAGACAAAGTTTCCTGGGTATCCAGGCAGCTTCATGGCTCAGCTTCTGCAGGATTAAAGGTTGAAATCATGCTGCTTTTGCAGCCTGACAGGTCACATTGGAGCAATGGCCATTCCTTGGCAAGTAGGTGTGGAGCACAACAGGTCCATGTGAGACCTTCCTTAGAGTGTAGAAGGATTTCTTCCTTCTTTGTTCACCTACACAACACTCAGCCTGTACAAGATAATTATTTCACTTTTATGTTTTTCCTTTCTGCTATATATACATCATGCCATACAACCTTCTGTGTGCTGCACTGAGAATCATTGGGCTTTGCTGCTCATCACTGACTTTCCTGCCAAGTAGAGTTAAATCCCAAATTCTTTTTGCCCTCTCTGTTTTGTTATTTTATTTTTTTCAGACATTGATTATATCAGTAGAGTGAAGGAAAGTATTACAGGGAGAGACAGTGTGGTAAGAGAGGCATCGGAAGAGAAGTCAGCATATATTTGTGCTGTCAGTTTTAATGCATCATTTGTTGACTCTGTATATTTTATGTGGTTCAGAAATAGTTTTTGCATATCTTGTCCATTTTCTGTTTTATCCTGAATTGAAATGTTAGAGTTTCATGTTCTTTATTGAATTTAGACTCCTTTCTTTGATTCTTGGGATGGATACTAGTTTCCCAGGTTTGAAGTTTGTAGGGGGTGTGTGGAATGGCTAATTCTTCCTTCCAACAGGACGTTTTCTACAGTATTTGATGACATGATGTCATGGTTTCATCCAAGGTGTCAACCAAGCATCATGCAGCCTTTTGTTCCAAATGTCCCCCTTCTTCCCCTTCTTTTTCCCCTAATCAGCCTCTGAAGAGGTCCTCAAAAATTGCCAGTGCTGACTACATTGCAAATTGTCATGGGTATTGGAAAAGTTGAAAATCTGGAAGCTCCCAGGTACACCCACGGTCCCATACTAGCCACTGCAAAGAAAACCAGCCCCAGTCAAAACCAGTGCAGATGATGATAATAATGTTGCTTCATTTTTAAAATTATGTTTAGTAATATCTTTCCAGAAACTGCACAGCACTACCAGCTCTTGAGCAGAGAATAGGTGATTTTGCAGTCTAAAGGCTGACAAACCCTACTTGTCACACACACAGACAGGTCCCTTTAATCATTAAAAACTGCTGCACTGTCTCTTTTTAAATAGGGAATAAGGACTGGGACAAGGTTAGGTTTCAGGAAGTGAACCATGGAAGCAAAGTGATTTTTCCCCAAGTAATGTTAAACTCTCAGCAAAAAGATATTGGGGGGTGGGGAGAAGGAGGAGGAAGCACAACAGCTTTTCCTCTTTCAGTTCTTTGGAGAGTAACCAAAATTCCTGCGGGGGGAAAAAATATCACAGTGTATCCTGTTGACCACTGCTAGAGATATCAAATATTGTCTGCATGGCCCTCGGTCTGTGCCAGCAGACAGAGCCAACACTGAGGTGCTAGCACTGTGTCCTATAGAGCCAGCATGCACCAGCTGATGGCCAGCAGGGCTTAGCGTGCCTCACACAGAGATAAACAGCAATGCAGCATCCTATGTGCACTTTAAAGGTGTTCTAGTCAGAAGTTTAACATAATCATTTTACAGAAGGAGAAACTGAGGTAAGAAGATACAGAGTTTTCTGCACTTCATGCAACGGAGCCAAAAGTATCCCTTTAATTTGCCAAGTTCCCCAAAGGATGGTTAAATTACACTCATTAATATTTGTACTATTGAAAAACCAAAACACAGTCATCTCTGCACAAGGGCAATGGGACAGAGCTGCAAAGGCCAGCTTAGAAGCAGCAGATCAGATTACCTGCTAATGTCTGTTTTGCCAACAGTCATGATGCTTTGACATGAGCACCAAGATCAGCCCAGGCATTCTAGCTCCTGGAAAACAAGGCAAGCATTTTGAAAACAAATGGTGGGGCAAATTAGGTTGCATTGATACCTATAAGAGCATTGTTGATTTCTTTTTTTTTTTTTAATTACCACAAGAGAGAAGTTCAGCAAGCTGCTTCTACTGTACTTACAGTGCCCAAGTGGAGAGCTGTTGACTGTGATAACACAGCTTAACAGACATCATATGAAAAACTGGTATCTAAGTCATCATAGACAGAGGAAATATATTTTTCCCCTTCAGGAAAGGGCTAGTAGGAGAGGAGCAATGATTTTCCTTTGCATTTCAGACCAACTACATGGATCATGCAAGTGCTGCTATACAGATTCTGTTGGCTGAATCCTGCTCAAACACATGTAGGCAAAGCTTCCTGCAAGATAGATATCTTGGTGACAGAGAAGAATTTCAGAAATTTATTTTGGTTTGTCTTGATTTCTAACAGGAGAACTTTGAGAAGATACCTTGAAATACTCATTGACTGAAAGGAGAAGGAGCAGGGAAGTGTGTAGCATTTATGCCTGAAAAGGCAAAGCAAGAGAACTCTGTCTGTCAGCTGTGGACACTGTGGACTACCTTTTGTCATTCTTTGGAATACATGAGCAGCTGCTACATGTATGCACATCCAGGTAATCCAAGAAGAGAAGCAAACTGCAGGAACTGAAAGAACACAGTAGAAACCCATCTCCAGCAGAAACTGGAGTAAAAGAGCTGGAGACAGGACTACCAGTCCATAATTCCTCCTCACCTTCTATGCACTGTCTGATCTTGTAGAGGTTAATAGCAGAACTCCATAGACACCTAAATGCTCACTTTCACGAGTACTCTGGAGTCCAGCAAAAACTCACAAATCCGTGGTTGGCTTTCTGCTTACTTAATAAGACCACAAATAAGTTCAGTGTGAGTATTGTATGTGTTGCTCACAATTTAGAAATTTAAAATTAGGTAATTTGGAAATTTTCTTGATTCTCACAATCCTTTGAAGCAACTAAACAAGATGTGCATTATCAACAAAACAAGAAACAATGTGGGAGGAAAGAGAACATATTATCTATGTAAATGAGAAAAAACTACAGTACTGAAATGACCATTCATTATAGTTCACTGTTTGCAGACACACTTACGTAATAAATTCTCATTAAAAGAAAAAAAAAGCCAGGAGAAGTGGAATAATTGCCATTATGTGTCTGAGAGAGTGTTTTTCCATTAGCTGCAATTAATACAGTAATGTAAATGAAAATAATTTCCCATTTTGTACTTATTGTGAGAAAACATTATAGAGGAAAAAAAGAAAGATAAGTGAAATGAAAAAACCAAAAAGCATAATAATTAATATATTGATGATTAGGCATCATCTCTGGCCTGATCGATCATCATGAGGTTTTGGTTTTATTTAATTAGCGTATGGTAATTTCATACAGAATCCCAATGCGCCGATGAAAACTGGCATGTGAAGACATTGACCTTCTGCTCACATATGCAACATCTTCTTACAGTGCTAACAGCCTATATGCATCAATGCTAAAAGGCTTCTGTCTCACAGGAGAGCCCCTGTATCAGGGGGATATCATTACTGCCTACAGCGAGATCAGTTTGGCTCTTGGTGCACAGGAGTCTGGGGAGCAAAAGGGAAATTGGGTTTGCCAGAATAATAATTGGGTGCTATGAGATTATGGAGTGCCACCATACACTGAAAATGAACACACAAGTTTCTTTCTGTTTGTTTTATTAAATGCTATTATTGTTATTTATTATGTTCTTGGTCATCAATTTTCTCAGAGCTGCTAACAAAATGTCACATAAATCCAGCCTGTCCCTTTCTGACCCTTATAACATCATGCAATTTTCCTCATTCACCCTTAATTTGAGGTATAAACTAATGTGAAAACATGTTTTTTATTAAATGGCAAGTTTTCTACTAAATACATTTCTTTAGCAGTAGGAAGCAACTGCATAAGAAATAAATATCTCAGCCAGACCTCCTGCATTCTTCTCTCAATATAAGCCAAAAAAAAAAAAAAAAGTGTTCCATTTGCCAATTGCAAAATAATAATAATGTTTGATGGGCAAAATCTCAGCTGTCAGGAGAGAAGACAGACAATTCTGCTTCTTGAATACTATTGACTTCATGGGGCCAATAAAACAACTTGCAAATAAAAGAAAGAGGAACCGATTCATGTCCTAAGATTGTGTGACGTAGCTTTTTTCTGTTTGTATAATGTTGTGATTAAATATGGTGGAGCCCTAGGGAATGAATTTTTTATTTGAAGGTTAAGCCAATATTAGCAAAAAATAAAATAAAATTAATCAAATGGCCCAGAGCATCACAGCCACAGTTGATTCCAAGAATGTTTGGTTACAAAATGAGCAACTGACTAATTGTGTAAATGCTGTTAATTAGCTGTGCAGAGCCCCTAACTGGGCTATTCCCTGTAACTAATAAGAAATCAATTAGCTAATGAAGTGGCCATTAAATGCTATGCTAATCTTAGCTGGGATATTTTTAATGTTTCTTCTTCTTCTTCTTTTTTTTCCTTCTTTATGATCCTTCCTAATTGCCATTGCCATACGGAGCTCACAGCTTTCAGCATGTCTAATGAAACATCATTATATCATAACTGGCATTCTTGGAAGAGTTAGTGGCAAACCTGCTTCCCAATTATTTTTAATTGCCAGACATACTCATAACTGGGCCTTCTACCAAGTAGTTCAGATCCCTGCACTGTCACGTAATACACCCAAAGATTGTGTTTTCTTTTCTTTGCATATGCAGTGTGGTGATAGTGTTGGCCACAATAAGGGATGCGCATAACACCCTAAACAAGGAACCTGGGTGGCTGCCTTTTCCCTTCCTTGGATTGGAGCCTGTGTAGATCCAGCATTACCTTCCCACTGAACAGCTAAAACTAGACAAATCTACATGAGGTTTTACGTTTAGTTGAAATTTCTGGTGCCCAGTAAACATTATTCTCCACCAATGATTCCAAGCTTCAGGATACCTGTGCCAAAACACTGCAATCTAGCAATTATTAGGATTAGCAATTAGGAATGTCTTCAGTGGTTCCCACAATTTTTGTCATTTTATAAGAATTCGTTATCACCATTTATTTATGTCTACAAATTCCAACTTTGAGAAGGTATAAAATATATCTTTAGGCATCATTGCTGCAAAATCAGTGTCTCCTGTTTAACAGAGCCTGCTATAAGAGGATGCAGGCAATAATAATTTCAAGTTTTTAAAACACTCCTGCAGAGTTTGTATTTACCATCACAGCATCTATCTGGTAACTCAATCATATTTAAACCCTGAATCTCAATGAAATTCCCTAAATCTACTTGTGCTGAAGTAGGTTATGTGTCAGGATTAGACTGGCTCCTCCCCACCCCCCACAATACAATAGTCCTCAGGACATCTGTGCACAAAATACATGCTTTTTAAAAGAATGTTTTCAAAAGAGAATCTTGCCCCTCTCTCTCTCCCTCTCTCTCTCTCCCTCTCTACCCCTCTCTCTCTCTCTCTCTTTCTCTCTCTCTCCTCCCTCCTTTTTTGGATAACATGCAAATTGAATTGGTTAATTCTGCACCCAAGTTGCAGGAAATCTGCCACCAGCAGCTGCCACTGTTTCAGATGTCAGGAGGATGCAGATACACTGTGACATTTTGTTCATTAAATAAACAAACCAGGTTCAGGCTAACAACATTAGGTAGAAAGCCCCATCAATTCTTGTACATTTAGTTCACATAATAGGAAGTGACAATTGTTCCTTAGCTTCATAAGCACTATATTGAAGAACAAAAGGAAAAAGCATACATAATGTGGCAACAGCAACAACAGTTGCCATAAAATCCTGCAAGGTTGATTTAGATTAATGAGGCACATAACTTTTTGCCCAAGGCTACTTAAAACAAATATGGCTGCAAACATGGCTACTAGGGAAGAGGAAAAAAGTCACTATATTTTTTTGCCTCTTATCTACCATTTTGGTCTTATTTATTTGATTTGACTATCAAACAAGAAATTTATTCCAGCAATAGCCCCTCTGTAGCAGAACAAAAAAAAATTTTGAACAGTATAGCAGTATAAAAATAAAATGAAAACAGAAAAAAAATCCCACTTTTGTATATTTCAGTGGCATATTTTGTTAAAAATGTTAACTAGTACATTGACCTTAGATTAAATTTATAGATTTACTAAAACTCACATTAAAAGCCATATGTCTTCCATTTTTACAAATCAGTCTACCTAAAATACCAACATTTCTGGCTTTTTCATCAATCAAATGTATCCTGGATTCTGCATCTAGGAATGCAATCACTATTAAATCATCAAGATAACAAACAGGTACAATTTGTCAACTCTACATCATATGGCATAAAAATCATCAAAACTGGAAATTCAGTAATACCAAGCAAAACAAAACAAAAAAAAAGTAGGCTACCAAAGAGGAAGAGTGGCCTATCTGAAAATGAGACTTGGATATTATAGATAAGGCTGTCAGTCAGACTTAGACTGAAAGGTACAGACAATAGAAAAAAATCCTCACACATTAATATGTATAGCACCGTGATGTGGCTTTTAATATTCCAAAGGGACTTCAACAACTCCATGGGAAAAAAAGCACCAAACCTGAGGCTGGCTCATGTAAATCCTTGCCAACGGCAGCGGTCCCACTGGAGGATGTGTTACATGGACAGGAGAACGGTCGCCCTTTCCTTACGCATCCTCTTGTCCCCAGGGCATCTGCACTAGGGGCACTCAGCTGAGGCATGGGGTGGCTGTTCCCAACAAACAGCAAGACTAACAAGCCACTACCACTATCTCTGTGATTGTTTTTCTGGGGTTCCTCTCCTTTCTGGTCCCTGTCCTCCACATTGCCAAAAGCCCAGAACCAGTTTAGAGGATTTCTGAAGGCCTGCCTATGTCCAGAAAGCCAGTGGAGAGATGGAGGTGCCATTCTTAGTGTTCCCATCCCACGCTTAGTGTGGGGTACAGTCTCCTCACAACCACATTTGATGCTAGTACCACATTCCGCTGGTGACTTCAAAAATACACTTTAACCCAGACACCTCCCTATTGCCTCCATCTGTGCAGAGGTTGAAAACAGGAAGTTGTTCCAGAAAGAGGTTGGCATCAATTTAAATCCGAGAATTTTGGGGCCCTTTGATTACTTGCAAACATATTCCTGCGTTGTGTCAGGGATCCAGGCTCCTTTACCTGTTAGGCCATTTCCTCCCCACATGGGACATGTCGAGCATGGCCCACCCTTTCTGAAGGAGAGTGGTGAAAGATGAGCCAAGAAGTTTTGAAGCAGATGTACAGGTCTGTGGTGCCCTGTAGGCTTGGAGGGCTCTTGGGTGCCAGTAGAGCCCAAACTGAATGTTGCTGAGAGCAGACAGTGCATTTCCACTGTCAGCTTTCTTACCATCTCAGGGTGTCCATCAGAAGCCAAGCTCCGTCCCTCCTAAGGTTGCAGGTGGGAGAAAATGCAGTGGCCCAGAAACAAGGAATGTTACATCTGCAATCTGGCTCCTACTTTCTTTCTCACTCACTTTATGAAGCCTACTCCAGGCATGGTGTGGTCCAAATCAGACACAAGGGAGAATTTTGCCAGGAAATTACAAGAATACGATGGTGGGATCAATAGTATAACTCCTCAGCTTGGGCTGGCTGTTGCTGGGGGACCGTGGACATTATTTTGAGGCATCTCCACAGGCAGAGACTGTAAAGCAGCCCAAGTCCTAGGGGAATCTGCATTTTGACTGGAGAATGCTGTGCATACAAAATTGAAAAAGAAAAAAGCTAGCATTTATTCATTGGATCATTCTAGATACACTGCATTTAGCAGGAATGGAAGACTTGGGCTGTAACAGAAACAACTAATTTCTTAATTTCTACAGACTTCTTGCTTCGGGATGAGATAATATGTTCTTAACTTTATGTATTCCCACTTTTTGGAATAATTCTTAAAGTGCTATTATGCAGTGAATGAGAAGCTTATTTCCTTTTAAATGAGCATTAATTTCCCTTGTGTTGCAGTGCCCAACAACACAAAACTTGCATGAATAACATTCCTACAGCAGCAACATGCCTATTTCCAGTAAAAATATAGATGCAATTTTAATTTCCTTGATATAAACAGCTTTTCAAGTGAAGAAGAATGATAGATGATTATTTGCAAACTGAAATAAGCACAGCAAAATCTGTGAAAAAGGTTAGATGCAATGACGTACGAAGTGGATCGAATTTAGAAGACCTCCCATTAAAAAAATAACCGTCATTCTAAGTGGCATTTTCAACAAACAGTAAAAGAACAATAACTTCTGCAGTTATTCTCTTGGGTAGGTTCTCTGGTATTTCAGTAACAGGCAGATGGACCTCCTTTCCTTCTTCCCTCCCTCCCTTCCTCTCTCTGTCTCTCTTTACTCCTTCCCCTTCCCTTTCCCCTTCCTCTTCCCCTTCCTTTTTTTTCCTCCTTCCTTCCAGCATCAGCGATTTTTCATACTGAAGTTGTGCACCCAACAGTTGAATGTTCTCTTACACCAAACATAAGGATTTGCCTACCTTCATGAGCTTTTAAGTCTAGACATGCTTTTTTAATGTAGCTGTTAAAAGTTCTCGTGGGGAATCAGTACTGTAGGAACAAAAACATGGTTTGAACCCAGCATGTTTGGGAAGCCAAGTACCATACATGATATGAGTAACAAAAAAGGGAAATATAAAGTGAAGTAATTTAATCCAGGGATTCTGTGGAGTTTGTGAAGTATGAGATTAAGTCCCAGTCACTGTGGGTGAAGAGCTGCCCAAGGATTTAAGACCTCAGGGTGGAATTTATACAGATGTATTTGGAACTGGTAATTTACCAAATCAAGAAAAAATAATGAAAGCAAGATTTTAACCAGTTTAGATATGTTTGCTTGTAGGTTATGCATCAGTATCACCAGCTGGATTTACAATCATTTTAATTGACAATACTGCATATTTTCTTATGTCAGTAGGTGTGTTTGTCAAAAAGCAATGTGAACATGAACAAGTTAATGAAGGTTAATTATTAATTTCACAAAAAATCTTCACACTGTAGCCTATACATCACCAGGGGAGAAAAAAAAAAAAAAAGAGAGATAAAACAGGAATACATGTAACCAACAATTTTTAATTAATATTTCTTTTTACTTTTGAAGTCCACTTTGAAAAGTATTGAAATTACCTCCAGAACAAAAGAAGGAAGAAAATGCACGCTGAACCTGTCATCATCTCCCACCCTTCCTAGTAGACCTCAGCTGCTGTGTTTCTTGCAAGCATTGAGAAGTTCAATAGAGAACTTCGGACCTTTGAAACACAGATGATATCTTCCCCCTTCCCCTTAGTGACTGCAGATTTCACAGCCTGGTGCCTCCTTGATTTCTGGAACTTTGTCCCAACCTATATCTTCAGTAACCAATTAAACAAATGCCCATTCTTTGTGACTGTAAGGTTTTTGGCTATAAAAGCTGCCTTGTGGTACTTTGCCTCAGCCAGCCTCTAAGGACGCTCTCTCAGCTCCCCGGGCCAGCAGATCTGTGCTGGTGCTGTGTGTGTGTAGTTAAAAGCTTTCCCCCAGCAGCTACAGAGGGTGCCACTAACTCATGGGGCCCGTGTGTACATGGGAAACACAGTCAGGAAATTAAATTTTCCCTCCCCATAATTAATAAGAGCTAAATATACGTGAATTTGTTGTCGCTGTTTAAAGCAGTGAAGCCAAATCAAAAAAATATGAGCATTTTCAAATAAAAAGTAAATCTTTTTTTCTAAAAGAGTTTTTAAAAAACCCTGATTATGTGCAATTTTGCAATTGAAAAACAAATCTCCTTTTTCGGAAGTTTGTTTAAGGAATTATTTAACATTGCTGGGGCTGATTCACTGCAGTATGTAAGTGTGCATTAAATGTGCAAGCACATGACTTATCTCACAGATTTCGATGTGCCTGTTTTCATTCTGAAAGTGAGCACAGGCTTCAGAGCTCCACAGAGTGAGAGGCTAAGTTAGGCATCCTCCTGCTAGGCATGTTGCTGGGGATTGTACACTTTGCAGAGGTCATTACATGGGATACTGTCCTTACAAATAAACCATGATTTTTATGAGAACAGTTCTGTGGAAATTCTGTGACTGTACAAGTGCTTGCCGAAACAGGAGAAACAATATGCAACTGATCTGCTTGACTGCATATTGCCAGCACATTTTTAGGTGAAATGCATTGAGCCCTGAAAAGAGATAATAGGCATTCTTTCTCTGAAACATCCAGAGCATCTCTTGTGCTCTGGCTTGAGCTGTGCCGTGGAAACAAAGTCCAAGGATCTTTTCCGCTCATGTCTCATTTTGTTACTCTGCAAAATCCTGTGTAATACTCAGACCGAATCAGGCAGAAAAAAAAAAATCCAAGTGCTTCGTTGCCTTGTTTTGTTTTGTTTTGTTTTGTTTTAATAAAGGGCTGAAAATCACTTAAAGATACAGGTAAACCTCAGGTTTTGCATAATTTTAAACAATTGTGGGCTGGGTGATCCGAGCTTCTATTTAGATCTGAATTTTTAAATAGAAGTCTTCATACATTAGTTTCTAGTAAGCCTCCATTTTGAAAGCATACTATTTGTTCTCTGGTTTAAGCAAAATGAACTCTGGATCCTACATGAAAAATTTGTAAAATCAGGTCTAATTTGTGTCTTTATCATGAGCTGTTATTTCATTGTGATTAAGTGTGCAACCTACAGAAAGATGGGCTATCAATTTGAATGATTCTGTCAGAAAGCACTTAAAGGAGGCAAATATCAGAATTGATATCTAAGATGTGACAAGGGAAGCATTTTTAAAAATTATTTAAAGCTATATTATACCACTGAGAGCTGTAGAGAACTTATGGAAAATTTTGGATAGACGCCTCTAAGATCACTATGTGTTGCAAAAATGATTTCTGTAACACAGTGAGGAGAAAAACTACACTTTGTGCTTATCTCATTAATCCAATAATTTATAAGCAAAATTATTGTAATTATCTTCATTGAAGCACCATGTCACACCTATGTCAGGGTGTATATTATAAATAATAAATTATTATTATTAGAAATTGTTGAATTATTCATTGAGGATAAATTATCTGACAAATACAGACACTTTTTTCCTGCTTGTAACTTGTTTATTCTCTGCAAATATTCCTTTTTGCATGTTTTTTTGAATAATGGAGGTTATTCAGCCTAGGACTGCAAACTGCACACTTAGATTGCTCACAATTTGATTGCATGTGAATTATATACGAGACATGAACATGCTGGTCACATGAGTGTGGATCGGGTTCAGTGGCTGATGGGCTGGAAGATCTGTGGGTGGGGGTGGTCATTGCAAAAGTTCAGACCCCTCTTGGACCCACACCTCCACGGCTTCTCACCCAGCCTGTCATCGGCGTTCACAGCATGCCATGTGCAGTCTCCCTTGAAAGCTGGTAATGTGACATGGATCATGAGCTTAACGGAATCAATGTATAATTAGTAGCTTTTAAAACCTTCAGTGAGTGAATGAGGAGCCCCCACCTGGGGATGAGTGGGATGAAATGAACTATTGAGACGGGACAAGGATGCTTCACAGCAAATGGATTTGGGGTGAAAGGAAAACAACCTGGCAGCAGACTGTGTGCTGAGTCCCTTGTAGAGTTGAAATAGGTGTTTAGAGAGGTCACAACTTTTTGGGAATTTAGCCAGAGCCCAAAAAAATACCAGAGTCTCACGATAAAGTGACCCCTTAAAGTCCTAACCTAATAAATAGGGATATGAGGATGGGGAGGAGCAGGAAACAAAGGTCCAGATGTGAGAGAGGTGCAGGGTTTGTGGGGACCCAGCATGCCTCCAGCCATCCTTGCTAGGATGTAATAACTGCTAGCACTGGTGGACCTTAGGAGAACCCCTCTGCTGGGGCCTGGTGTGGATGCAATCCCTGGGCAAGCTGCAGGGAAATCTTTTTCTAGGGTCCCATTTTCCCAACACTCAGGTGGTCCGGCTGTGGTGGGTGGAGAGAAGCCACAGCTGCCAAGCACAGCAGCCAGCCTAAAGCCATGCATGCAGTCTTGCCAAGGGACCCCAAAATTCGTCAGCTTGGGGGCTGCTGCCAAGGCGGCGGCCAAGTGGCTGGGAAGGAGGTCCCACTGGTGGGCATCTCCCAGCCTGGGGCGGGCTGCAAGAGGACATCCCACTGCTCTGGGCAGTCCCTGAGTGTCACAAAGACAAATGTTGGAAGGCGAACACTCAGCCAAGCAAAAGGCAACAATTAATATTTCAGTTTGCTTGCAGATGCCTTTGTCTTGGCTGCTCATGCGGAAGTTCACTGTAAGAAAGGCTATTGTGCTGACAAAAATGTGTGCGAGCAAATGTTTACAGAAAGCAACTAGAGGAGGGCAGGCAAACAGCAAAGGCAGGCTCCCCTGGAACCGGGTGGGTTTTGAGGAGCACCACCGTTTCCTCTGCGTTTGTTTGCTTCTGATCTGACTGCACTGAACCAGTTCTGATTGTGGGGGTGTGGCCCCTCACTGCCCAGCTGCAAACTCCCTCTTTCCAGAGATGTGGGATGCAGGTGGCAAGAGGATGGCCCTGGGCCCCTGGAGCCCAGGATGTGGTGTCATATGTGGAGTCCATGGGATGGAGGGGATTTATTCCCATCCCGCATCCTACTGCCAAGATGCCTTAAATTAAAAGCAGCGGGCCAAATCCAGTGTGTGTCTAGGTCTGCCTCTGATTTCAAGAAAAGCTGGATGTACATGGAATTGTGACAAATTCAGCCTTGCCGCCTGCTTGCTCCTTACACAGCAGGAGAGATTTGCTGCCTTTTACAGCAGCTGCAGACCACCATGGGTCTGAGGGACAGGGAACGCAACTCAGGAAAAATTCTGCCAGTTCCAAGCACATCAGATACCCAAAACCAGAAAAGCCATGTTTTCCTGATGTTTTCTTTCATTGGATATTAAGCATCCATTTGTTTTCCAGCATTTGATGTTTCATTCCTAATGATCTCTAGTCTCAGTACCAAAGTTGTCTTCTTGACAGTAAATGCCAAGTGTGATTATTCACGCGGCTAGAGATCCTCACCTCCACCTGATGGCCATGATCAGGGAATGCATCGCTGTGGGGAGGGCCCATCCAGGCTGCCAGCAGCCGGAGCATCCTGCCAGTGTCCATGATCTCTTTGCTCCCTCCCTCCCTCCCTGCTTGTCCTTCTTTTTTGGTGGGTTTTTTTTTTTTTTTTTTTTTTTTGGGTTTTTTTTGGTTTTTTGTTTTGGTTTTTTTTTTTGTTTTTTTGGTTTTTTTTGGTTTTTTTGTTTTTTTGGTTTTTTTTACTTTGTCTTATTATAACTGCACAAAGGCAATGCTAAATAAGGAAAATATGCTTCCCAGTAACCGAAACTGACAAAAACAAAGATGGCATGTTTATATAATTAGTTACACATCTAACTTTTTTAAGCTTTTCTTCATTTTAAATATCCAACAACGACTCCACTGCCCAAGCTATCAGTGAAGCTGAAGTAGATGTGTAGCAAAGAAACTGGTGGGCTGGGCTTTTTTCCCCAAAATCCATTACAGACCTTAGGTAAATCCTGAATCTTGGAGTCCCTCTGTGACTGCTTTCTGTTGTGAGAGCAATTCATTAAAAGTTAATTAAAAGGTGAAGTTTAATATGCAGTTTCCTTTAGCTAATCCTCCTAAGGCAGCTTCATATGGCGCTAATGTATCCATTTTGTTGATACTAGAAAACAAAAAGGCAAGATTGTCTAATTAAGAGGTTGGTGTTTAACAAGAGAGAGGTTTTCTAATTGGTTACTCTGAGTCCAAATTAATCTTGCTGCTGCTCATTTAAGCATTTTCAATCTAACTTGGACTTTTCCCCAAGAGTTTGCAAAATGTGAATCATTTTCAGGATCTTTGACATAACAGTATTCAGCCTACTTACTCCTTCTGTGCTCATACCCCTTTGGGACTCAATTTGGATTCCCCTCACTATTTGAGCCACTTTTCTCTGCCTCCAGTTTAGGAGCCCTCTGAAGGTCTTTGCTGAGTAGGCTGACTTTAAAGGTGGAGTTTCTTCTTTGTCTTTCAGTATGTTTTCACTCAAATATCTAAATGCGTGTTGGATTTCCACAGACATCAGTTATTTTTCTGGTAATACATTTTAAATGTTTTACAGAAATGAACACACTCCATTTGATTATGCTGGTGCCAAACATATTTTTTTTGTCTAATAAAAGACAAAAGCATAACTGTATTCCTACTAATTCTAGTTTCTTTTGACAGTAGCTGCTGACTTCCTGTACTTGCAGTGGGAATAGAGAAAAAGTGAAGAACACTGCTCCCCCCTTACAAAAATATGAATTCACTCTGCCCAGACACGCTTATGAGAAAGGGCAAAAATATCCTAGGCTGCTATCACTCAGCTAGTTTTAGCCACCTAGACTTTAATTTTGGAGACAATGCTGGTAACAGTACATGGAAGAAATCTACGAACTATCACAAAAATAAAATAACTACTTCAAGAGAAAAACAATTCTAAAATGTAGGCTATATTTTTATTTTCAAAAAAAGTGGAAATACTAACAATGGCAAAACTTGGTATGTTCATCAAGACCTCTCATAAAACCAAACTAAAATTGTAATCTGCCCAGAAAATGAAAGTGTTATCTCAGGGCTAAACAAGTTGACATTTTATTTACGATGTTTTGCTTTAATTTTTTGTTTCTGTGGTCGTCTCCAGTGACTGTCCCCCGGCATGTCTGTGTATATGAAAAGCTGCTTCTCCTTTAAGAGAGGCCACATAGGCACAAAGATTTCCACTTTTACAGCTATGAACCTCATGTGGTAAACTCACACTCTCTGGTAACTTCTGGAAGTTAAAAAAAAACTTCTCGTCACCAGCATGACACTTTTCCACAACATCTATACCTCCTGTCTTTTCTTTGCTCTCCTTTGCTCATTTAAATGCTGGCCAAGAAGAACCCAAAAGAAGGAGAAAGGGCAGGGGGAAAGCAAGAGAAAGGCCTCATTTCTTTGCAAAACCATGGAAAGCCCTGCGTGTCCGTTTCGCTTCTTGGGCCCTGCAGACGTACTGTGCCGGACTTAGAGTTGTGTGGTTGGAAAACATTTGCTGCCCGCTAAAAAAACTCTTCTGGGTACGCCTTTGCATTCATGGTATGGAAGCTAAAAGTGGGATCGGCCTTACACAATTCTGGTTTGCAAAGTACACACACAAAAAAATAAAAAAGTGGTTCCCATACAGGAACGCCCAAGCCTTCCGGTCTGTCCTCAGCGCACAAACGCTGGAAGTACTAGGGTATTTTTGGGAGCTGGAATAGTGTTCTTGGTGTACTGAAATTAGGAGGGTTGGGCTTGTTTTTGAGCCCGCTGAGTTCCTCACTGCATGTTTTCCAAGAGAGAAATGTGAAAGATTTTCCCAGTTATAGCTCCCATACCTTTGTTAAGAAGGGATGCCACAAATCACGTGAATAATTAGTGACACTCTTAAGCATCTAGCACTGTGCCCATTTATTTTCTTGGCACAAAATGTATTAGTTCTACACTATTCATTTAGTCTGCATTTAGCAAGAGATAAATTTTAGTCGGAAGCTATACTGAAAGACAATATATACTGTATGTTGTAGAAAAATCTATTTCCTCTGAGACCGTATCTTTCTTTCAAAAAAGAATTGGAAGAAATAGCATGGAGTTAATGTATGAGAAAACCTAATTTTTGCACAGGTTTTCATTGTTCAAATTTCCTAACGAAATGGCCAGCAGTGACCTTTTCAGGAATGCCACACTCAGCATTAAATTCTCACCAAAAATGCACATTTCTGTGATCCCCTCATTTAGATAATAGCTCTGTGACTTGCTATAAGTGTAGAGTGAAGGGAGGGAAGAAAAGAGAAAGGTTTTCTTTCTCCACAAACGATAATGAGACTTTTCAGCTATGCGGTAGAGTTGAGGGACTTAAGCCTCTCTAGGTGTTTCTGTTTTTCAGGCTTTGAGCTCTTGCTGTGCATTGCTCTCTCCATCCTGCCTCTGGAAGGCCTTCAACAACCCATGGCTTTGTCTCTCTTTATTTCTCAGTTTAAGCTGCACTCTAACAGGACCACTTTTAGCTCCCACATTGGAGCAGAAAACCAAACAGAAACGGAAATTTTTTGATGTATTTTAAGTAGAGAAGGCCAGTAAAATATTTTTTAATGGGGATACAAAATATTTCAGCCAACAGGATGCTGGTTCAGTTCCAGCACAGATGAGGAACAACTAAAAAGTTGATACCATCTAAAGGCTATTAAAGCCTTTGTAAGGTGAGTAGCTGCCTAAGTGTTATTCCCAGTGGCCACATCACAAATGCACACTGACAAGTAAGTTTGACTTCAGCTTCTTTCTGGTCGGTCTCTCAGCAAGAAGACAAGGAGTGAATGGTCATGGGGAGAAGCCATCCTTTCAAGCAGGTTATAAACACTCCTGGAACTTTGTACACCAAGCTGAAATCTGCCCAGAAATTCTACATTCTATTCTATATCATCACATCACACCAGACCATGGTGTGATGTGATGATATATAATATATTGATATAAGTAGTTTCTCCCTCTCATGAGCCCTCTCTGATGGGTGAATAAGTGTAAATCCATTTAAAAATGGCTTTAGAAAGCCAGTCTGAACTCATTCCCAAGCCCATAAGAGAGAGAATGGATGTCTAGACTTGCAGTAGATGTGTAGCCCAGTCTCTCCAGGCAGATACCACCTCTACACTGTGAGCAGTACCACATCCTGGCAGAGCTGCTCTGCAGAAACCTGTGTTGGCCCCAGGAGGGAAAGAGCCATGCCCAGGGCAGGTACATGACCTAGGCCAGTTGTTTATCCCACTCCACATCCACCCTCCTGCACTAAAGATTCTCTGCTCCTGTACAGAGACTCTCCTCCCCAACATCGGCATGCTTCCCTCCTGAGACTGAGGATTTATGGGCTGACAGAAAAATAGGCAGGAATTTTTCCCAAAAGGAGTACATGTTCAGCAGAGTAAATTCTGGTTTACCCACACATCTCTCTGTAGTGCAAAACATGTGAGAAGGGAAAAGGCATGGAGAAGAAGTCTGATTTCAGGAATATACGAATACAAACTACATTTTCATGCATACACACAGGCTTGTTTGCTGAAAGTTTCACATATATCAAATTAAAACAGATAAAGCAACAAACTCAGACATCATTTACCCATAGGGAATACACTTAGCCTTTATTTAGCCACTGAAAATTTACTCCTGCTTGTCTGTATCACTAACCTGCTTGAGTAGACTGATGTTTTGATGCCAGAATACCCGTAGGGTTTCCACAGAACATATCACAGGATTCACAGCTACAGAAATATCCTTGTAACAAAGCAAATTGGTCTTAGATGGGATCCTTGTGCATAGCTGCTCAGAGGACTGAGGGCATTGACAGAAGAAAGGTTTAGCATCTCAAGAAGTTTGTTCAAGAAGAATACCTGAGATCATGGGCACTTCTAGAGACTGGGAGACAGAGAGCTCAGAATTGCATTCTGCGCCTTTAGGACAGAATTCAGGTGCTATAAGTTATGCCTGAATCTTTTAATCCTTTTATGAATATGGCCCTATATCTTTCTATGCTTTTAACATGACACTGAAGGTCTTTTCCTGCCTCCCAGTGGTGTTAAAAAAAAAAAAAAAAAAAAAAACAACAACAACCACCACCACCAAAACACAAAAAAACTGCAACACTCTGAACCACACACTAGTCACAGGGCTGAGCTTCAGACCCCGTTTCTGCATCACTTTGTGCAGCATACTGGCTGCAAGATCCAAGCTCCAGAGATCCCATGTTGTCTCTCTTCTCATATGAAAACATGAAAGTAAATAAACTCCAGCCCCATAAGTGGTGCTGGAGATCTCAGAGGGTAACGTTTCTCCTACTGTGTCTGCTCAATAAGACACTCAATAAAGTTTCCTCAGTGCTGAGTGAACGAAGCAAACACAGCCTATAGAGGGACACGTGTCAAAGATATTTTTAAGTTCTACTTTTATTTGAAACTTAGGATTGCTTTAAATGTCTCCATTTTCTTTTTCATAGTGTAAAGTGAAGCTTAAAAGTGGCCCCAACCTGCAATGAAAGCTGCAACGAATTTTAGCAAATAAAAAGCCACTTAAAGAAAAAAAACACTACTGTCCTGGCTGGGAATTTTAATAGTGCTGCACTCACAGCCAGACTGCTTGTAACTTTTCTATTAAAATGTTAAATCGAGAGCATTAAACAGCTTCCAATTAAGGGGTATATTATCACCTCGATGCACAGGGAGTTTCACACGTAAATCCCTATGTATTAAGAAGAGAATATACCCTGTGGCTTTTTAAATAACAAATAAAAGTTAAAAGAGATTTTGCAGGAGGTGGAAGACCCATGGAAAGGCTTATATTTTAACACACTCTGAGCACAAGAAAAGTAATGTTTGAAACTGTATAGAAAGGGTATTTATCTTCATTTTTTTCCCCACTATTCCCAAATATTTCCACTGGGACCTACTTACTAAGATGAAAGCCTAAGTATTCCATAGGACTGGAAATATTGATTTTTGAAGGACTTTCATATGCACAGGCTGGAGGTGCTATTGGTCATGTCTCGTTAACACTGAGGGCATCCTTCCCACGGCCACAGTGCCTACTCTATGAGTTTAAACTCCTTTTTTTAAGGCAAAGGCAAATCTGTTAATTAACTTGGGTTAATATTAATTAAAAGAGCCAGAAACATTTAAGAAAACCCCCTTAGCATTTCTCATGTTCCTGAGGGCCTTTTAAAGTAAGATGTGAAGAGCTTCAAGTTTCCCAGCCTACACACAAGCTTAAATTTTTTCTGTGTACACTCAGGGAATGATGAACTTTTGGAAAAATCAGACACAGTCCATTAGCAGTTGTTTCTTATGATTAAAGCCACAGCTCAATCATGACTGTTCACTATGATCAACAAAAGCGAATGCACCTTGCCCCTTGGTTTCTGGGTGAATGGCAGCTGGCTTGGTTGGGTTGTGGCAGGGAGGTACAACATACCAGTGACAAGAGTTTTCAGACAAATTTCTTGTGGTCATTGGAGCAGGAGAGACACTGATGCTAGGTCCAGTGGCTTGAAGTGGCCACTCATTCCTGCTGGCCTCATCATCTTGGTGAAGTCACCTCAAATGGTTGCACCCCAATAGTGAATGTAGTGAAAAATCCTCAAGGAGATGATATCTGTGGTTTTCCACCGTGGCAGTAGCTGTAATATCCTCAGCTGTTTGAGGTAGACTTTAAATTCATGTAGAGTAGTTTAACATGCAGATGTCAGATCAGGTGAAGCTTGGCTGGACCAACAGGAGAAATTTTAGCCAATGTTTTGAGGTCCTTGCTGTTCAATTAGGCATTGATTGCAGAGAGTTAGGTTCTATGCCACCTGGTCAGGAACCACCTCAGAAGCTCCTGGTGCCATCCAATGTCCGTCCTGTGCTGCTTCCCCTGTGCCACAGGACAGCACCAGGAGGACTCAGGCAGCTACACGAGGCTCATTTAATTGAATGGTCTCTCCTGTCTGAGGTCTAAGAAGCGTAAGAACTTTACAAAGAAAAGCTGCAAGGTGCCCTTTGCGCACAGAGTTTCTGGGACACTAGTTTCCCCATAATCTCCCACAATAGTTATGGGTTCTCAAAAGATTTCATGCTTACATCAGTCTGGGACTGGTCATGAGTGAAGCTTTTTTGGCCTCTAACCACCAATAGAAGCTGTTGCTCCAATACCAGATAAATGTGGAAGTGTAGGAGCCCTGAGGGCATTTTGTTCAATGCATGGACTCTTTTTAGTTCAGGGAAGTCAGCAATCTCCTGCTTTTCTTTGAAAGAGTCTTCCCTACTTTTCCGGAGTTTGACTTCTAGAGTTGCTAAAACAATTTTAGGAAGGAGTAGCTGACAGACAAAAGACTGACAAAAGGTCAGGCCTCCTTGGTGAAACCATATGGCAATACTTGTTTCGGTAAGGCCAGGTGGTGACCCCAAGTTTTCTTTCAGGTCTTGCCAGAAGGAAGGGCTTGAGTGCACAAGGGAAAGAGCACTGAGACATCTGACAGAGCTTGCTGGGCTGCACTGAAATACACTGAGATGGTGCAGCTTGCTGGGAGGAGGGAGTGCGGGCTGATCATATGATCATAGAATATTCTGAGTAGGAAGGGACCCAGAAGGTTGGTTTATCTTTGTATCCAGCTGTGCCGCTGCACTGTGGGAGAGGAGGAAGCATGGTTCCCATGTGCTGTGCTTGTCTTTACATCCTCTAACCCTGCTCTACTCTGGCTACATGGCTGTTGCAGAAGTCAGAGGAAGGAGCTCCCACAAACACTTTCCCTGAACCTCTGCAGCACCTCCTGCATAGATGGCATGGAGGAGCAGAGGCAGGAGGATGGCACCTTCTGAGACAGCACGAACACTCTCTCTGAAAGTTATTGTCTTCAAAGGGGAAAAAGGCAGGGAAAGCAGCATCTCCCCCTCTGATCCTGTCCTCCCTAAAAAGCACTGTCAGAGCAGCTTCTGCACAGGATCTTGTATTACGAACCTGGCATGTCTTTCTATGCTGTGCCAAAGGCAGCATCTGCCTGGTCTTGCTTCTCCCCTTGTGTTTGGAGATTGTTTCTGTGTTCCATCAAAAAAACACAGCTCGCAATATCCATGTTAATGTGGCATTTCAGGAAACGGTATGAAGAAAGAAAAGGAAGGAAGAAGAAAAGGAAGGAAGGAAGGAAGGAAAGAAAGAAAGAAAGAAAGAAAGAAAGAAAGAAAGAAAGAAAGAAAGAAAGAAAGAAAGAAAGAAAGAAAGAAAGAAAGAAAGAAAGAAAGAAAGAGAAAGAGCATTCAGGTCCATATCTTAGACTGAAGAAAAGGAGGCTACCTAATTTCTTTTTTATGCATCACACACTTTTGACTAAAAAGACCAGAAAATTGATCCACTCTTTTCCATAATACTTCCAAGTATTATGGCATCTCTAAAAAATTTGCTATAAATCCTTGGTTTTGCCTATATTATTCATAAAGAGTCACTGTTTATCAATAGTTTTGAAAAACAAGATACAACAAGAACCAAATAACATACATTTAGACACATTTTTTTTCTCAAATAACAGTTTCAGTTTGTTCCCTTGACATTTTTTTACCAAAGCAGGCTTTGCTTTTGTACCTCTCCTCTCCTCTCCTCTCCTCTCCTCTCCTCTCCTCTCTCCCTTTTGTTGTTTATTTAATAAGGAAATGCTGGTTATATCCTGGGAGTTTAGGGTGGACACTTGGTGAACCTGTTTTCCATCACAACAATTCACAGAATCTGGCATGAACTAGATGGACAATATTCCGTTGTTTAAAGTGAGCTCTGTCAATCTTTGCCATTGATATTAAACAAAAGTCAGGATTATTAAAACATATGGGTACATGGCCTCATACACTGGTTAAGCCTTTGCTTTGAGAATGTGACTGCTGTTGTTGAGCATTTTGAAAAATATATGTAGTATGCTACAGTACACAGGGAATCACTGATGTCAAGGGGAAATGATATGTGAAAGCCGTGTACGTTTAAAAATGCAGCACTACTGTACCTTCTTAAAAGAAAAAGAAACTTTCCTCCTTCTCCCTCCTTCCCCCTGTTGCCAGTTAAAATGAACTGTCAGAGCCTGGATAAAGATACAAACAGGATTGCATACCTTACGAAGCCTACAGTGACTCTTAGACTTTGATCTAATTCTATTTGCTGCTTTATGATGCATGAAGCTGTCAGATAAAGAGGTGTTCAAAAAAATCCACTCGAGCTGTCAGGGCTGACAAGCCCTGTGATGGATTACAGAGAAAACAAAAGGGTTATCACCTTAACCACAAACATTTATATCTTTTTTTCATAAGGGTGCTTCAATCAACATGTAGTTACCAGGGTGCAGGTTGTTGTGAGCCTGTAGGAACATAGATCCAATGACACATGTTGAAACAGCATTTAAAAAGTACAACACACATGCATTGGCACTAATATGCTGCTGACATGGTACAGTTGTGCTTACTTAGATCAAAGATAAGAATCCTATAGTTTTCAATATAAAAAGGATTCTTTTTTGAAGAACAGATTTCCCCCCCACACCCACCCATTTTTCAAAGATTAAACACAGTTATAACAGTCTGAATGGGATTTAACTCAAAAAAGCCCAGTACTTAAATATGCCCATATGATTACTTACACAATAGAAACTTCAACACAGAATGAAGAGCAGCTAGGATTTGACTCATGTAAAAGAAACAACAAAAAAAAAAAATTGCACTCACTTCTTTTTCAACATCAGAAAACAGTCTCATGGCCCATTCATCCACCATCTCTTCCCCCTCCCTCGCCAATGTATCAGTTCTTAAAAGGCCACCTCAACAAACAACATTGGACCTGAAATTTATCAAACAAAGCTAATATTCTACCTCTAGCACTGCATCTGTGTCTCTGCAGTGAAAAGAAGGCAAGGAAATGCATATGACACATAGTTGAGCTGATAATACACGCCTTTTGCCTGTGGTTTACACTCAAAATCAAGAGCTGGATGCATTCTTTCGTGGTCAGTACATCCATATGCTGAATGACCAAAGGCTCTGGGATTCTGGATTCTGCAGTAATGTTTGATTCTTTAGTGGTTGTCTTTTCCCCTACTTAGTGACTGTGATAACAATGTAGGCTCAATACTATGAAAGGGTTAATTTTTTTTTTTATAATTTATGGACAATAAATCCACCGGGATTTATTTATCTCACTACAGAATGAGATGACCCTTGCCAAAGAAGCCCAAGAGCCACATATTGCTGGAACCTCGGAAAAATGTGAGGAAAATTATGGTTCTGTGGTTACCCTACTTCTCCATCTTTTTCCAAAAACGCTGTTACTCTCTGCTGCCCAAGAGAGGACCATGGTGAACATCTGGTTCCAGCCTTACACCTCCCTTGTTCTAACAGGGGAACTTGTATCTGTGGCAGCAAAAATTTTTGCCAAGATTTATGTATATCGCACACACACGCACACACACACACACACACATATATATATATGCAGATAGCCTAGATAAAGCCTGCCAAATTAGTAGTGAACAATGGAATTTAACACAAGGCCTATATATAGAAAGAAAGTTAAAAGTGAGGCATTTTTCACACAATATCTTACACAGATGTGGTATGATGTGCTCAGTGGGAGAGAGGGACTCATTCTACATGCCAGTGAACATCTAATGTGAAAAAATCACATGTGTTTGGATACTGGGACAAAAAGAAAACCATCTTGAAGCTCCCCAGAAGGTGGGTTGCAAGATTATAATGAGCATGCCTAGGCTTTTAGAAGACAAAGAATCCCACAACAGCATAGGGCCAAGTTCTGTGTTTATGTACAAAACTATTGTCTCATATTACAGAAACCTGGGCTATGCCTCCCATAAAACAGAACATACTCTAACACTGGAAGTTGTGTTTCAAAGCAAGTCAGAAACAGAGATAGATCTCAAGGAGAAGTGTTTGGAGCAAGATGAAGAGCTGAGGGGCAACACTGGCAGGCCTGAAAAGAATTCTCTCACAGATATGGACCACTTGACAATACCAGTAAATCATACTGGCTTACAGTTCTTTCTGATGGATTTCCTTTTAACACCTACCACCTAAAAGGAAAAGAAAAAACCCAACAGAAAAAAATATAAAGGTCTGAATATACTGCTTACAAAAAAAAAAAAAAAAAAAATTAAAGTCATCCTAAGTTCTTTTTTGACTACACCAAGATCAGGCATGATCTTGGTTCACAGCTGTGGGGGGAGGGAGGATGCAATTTTTTCAGTAATTCTAGCAAGCTTTTACGGCTGTTTCTCTTCTCAGCTCTACCTCTCCGGTGCAACTTGCCAAGCACTGATAGACACAAGCATTTACCATCATTCATTAAACTATATTCCTCTGCCATAGTTATCCAACAAACCAATAAAACTCCTTTTCAAAAAGTTGAAAGGCAAGCTGCTTCAGATAGACCATTCTTAGTATGCACAGAGTGTACATTCACAGGCAATAATACAGTGGGAATTCAGCTAGCCTGAGCATAGGCTGATGTGAAGCATATGATATTACTTATGTAGGCATGAAAGCAATCTGCTTTAATATCAGACACTTTAGTGCAAAGAATGTCAGGGTTACCAAAGGTTAAAGACAGGCCGCTGGATTTTTTGTTGCCTATTTTTTTTTAAGTATGAGCTGAAAAAATGTGGGATGACTCCATTTTCAGTTTTTGCGTGCTGCTGAGTAAAGCAGCAATAAACAATGCAAGTTAAAATGAACAGCAAGGTAAGAAAAAGTGGGTGGAAAGGGCCACAAAGCATAATATACAGAAAAAAAAAAAAAAAGAAGATTGTGAGAAATGGCCCTCCGCCATTCAGCTACAGATGGTAAGTGTTGCTTCTAGTGGGATTTGAGCACCATCCCATTGATTCAGCACCTTCACAGGGTGCTGGATAGAGGTTCAGAGTGTCTGAGGCCAGATTCCCACCCAACCATGGTGCCTGCCATCCCTTGATTTCATGTACCTATGAAGGGAACCCCAGGTTTCCATGTCACCTTGCCATTGCACATCTCACAAGCGTCTGGCCTGGCAGGGTAGGAGCAGTTTGCTGTGTTTCCCTGTCACACAGCCAGGCTGTGGTGTCACACAGGGCACCCTGCACGCCTGGTGGGCTGCAGGATCAGGGCCCTCGGTACCCAGCTGGCCCCTGGTCCCTGCAGCTCTCACTTGCATTCCACCACAAGCGGCAGCTCGTGCAGTGCTTTGAACTTTCACTTTTCCTTTACTAAAATTAAAAACCAGGCACATAACCAAGCTGAGAGTTCCCAAAATCTCAGGTGGGAAGCATTACTGAGAACAGAGGCCAGGTGGACTGTTTTTCAGAGGCTGATTGCTTTTTCAGTGTGTATTAGCATCTACTTTTTTCCCCAGCACTGGAATCCTTAGGTACTAGGGAGCCTAAGGAAAGCAGGAGCTCTTGTGCTGGAAGATAAAGAACCAAGATAAAGCACAACAAAAGGAAGTGAGGATGAAGATATTTCATTTTTCTCAAAAGCACAGTTCTATTTCTGTTTGAATCTGTGTGTCATAGAAGATAAAAATTGTAAATATTGAGGAGAAATGATGCAAGCTATTATAAAATTATCGGCTTTCATAACCTACTTTCATAACCCCCTTCATTTACTGATAGCCTTCTTCTCAGGCTGGTGCTACCTGTCTGTTTGTCCTCACACAGGACTGCACCTACCATTGGCTGTTTATGACACATGAAAAGAAAGAAAGAGAGAGGGAGAAATTAAAAGGAAAAAAGGGGAGAGAGAGAAAGAGAGAGAGAAAAAGAGAGAAAGAGAGAAAGAAAGAAAAAGAAAGAAAGAAAATAAAGGAAAGAAAGAAAGGAAAAAGAAGAAAGAAAAGAAAAAGAAAGGAAAGAAAATAAGAAAAGAGAAAGAAAGAAAGAAAGAAAGAAAGAAAGAAAGAAAGAAAGAAAGAAAGAAAGAAAGAAAGAAAGAAAGAAAGACAAAGGGGGGGGTAGCATGCAGCAAAAGAAGACAGATGGGCCTATCAGTTATGTATATTGTGACCCACCTGCCAGTCACAGCCCCATGGGAATGTGGAATAATAAATACTGAGAAATGGAAAGTAGGAATTAAACTTAAAAAAACTCAACCCAACAACCAAACATATTGAACAAAGTAAATTGTCTGGAAGGGAGAAGTGTAATAAAGATTTTTTAGGAGCATATAAATCAAAATTTCAAAAGAAATTTGCCAAATGGGGTCTCAGCTCACGTGCAGTCAGTGGCAGGAGGGTGTAAATTGTGGATCTAGAGAGGCTGATTGCCAGCACGCCTAGGTATGAGGGGGTTGATTCAATAAATATTCATGATGGCAGCGCGTATGCTCTAAGCGCACCCTGCCCCAGCAAATCCATCTCGGCCAAACTTCACCCCCAGCTCTGGAGCCTCTGCCTGCTCTGGCATCACCCTCAGCTGAATCCCACTGCTTTTTGTGTTTGTGTTTGTGTGTGTGTGTGCATGTGTGTGGATGTGCAGATGCACAAGCCCAGCCGCTGCAGACCAAACCTGGCTTACTTCTCCTAGTCTTGTCCCATTAGCGGTCCTCCCAGAGCTCAGCAATAAACTCAGTTGTGAGACCTCCAGCTCAACATGACCATCCAAAACTATCTCACAGAAAATCCTTCATACTAAGATCAAGAGTAATCCAAATCCATTTTTCTTTTGCTGAGTATGTGTGGCATGAAAAACCTTGCTTCCCTGCTCAAGCAACATGAAATCCAGAGGATCATGTCTTGCTTCTGTTAAGGATTTTCTTCACACCAGCCCCCAAGAAGTTTCTACAAATCCCAGCCACTCTTATGACAGCCACACGCTTCTTCAGACTCCAGAGTCTCCATGACAATTTGTTGTAGACATTAGGATAATTCACAGAGAACACCCAGCTTGCACACACACCTGAGGAAAAACATGTTTTCCCCTTGTGGGGGAACATTGTGCATTCAGAGACACCTGCCTTTGCCTACGTCTGTGTTGCAAAATCTCAAATTGGTCCATGGAGGGGACTCTTCCCTGCAAAATTCTCTCATGTGTACAACAAGGATGGGTGTACAGTGGCAAAACCTCTCTATTTTCCTTCTGCTTTTCTGCTCCCCTTTCCCATTTCTGAGTTCATACTCATCCTCTTCTTTCTGTCCCCTTCCTGTTACTGAAGTACTTCTCCATTTCCTCTTTTCACCTCTCATTCATTCATTCATTCATTCATTCATTCATTCATTCATTCATTCCCCTGCTAAGGGGATATTCAAAGTCTAATACTAATTTAAAGTCCTCTTTGATGTAGGGTCCGTCTCATCAGAAAAAGAACAACCAAAACCCCAAAAACAAGCATAAAAAATAAACCCCAACACCACCCTAACAGTATCTGAGTTAGTTTCTGTTCTGTCCTTTTCACTGCTTTTAACAGCTTTTAACCTTAAGAGTTCTTTGTTTTGACATCACATACAGGGAGACAGGGCTGCGGTTATTTAACTTTGTCAACAATATGTGAACTGAGGTAATTACCTAAAGAAAATATTAGCAGAAAAGTTTTCTTACCTTTCTGGGTAAAACCAAAGCCTTCCAAAGGAAGAGAGCTGTGTAGCTGGAGAATTCTTTTGCCATTACTGGATATTCCCACCATGCATGGGAGAACCAGCTGGGGGCTCACAGCATCTCATGGAGCTCAGGAACAAATGAAATGGAGATGTTCTGTCAGCATGGTGCTCATCAGGGCAAATATCATCTGGCTTAACAGCGGCGGGCAAGCCCACCTTTGGTGACATCCTTCCCAGGTTTTCTTCATAAACTCCAAGTGCCAACAGAGAAACAAATGCCTACTCTTGTTCTTGTGCTCATGCAACATCTCTTTCCTCGCATTCTGTGTTATTTTTTTATTCTGTCTTGTTACTTTTGACTTCAGATATTACTAATATATAAATCTAAATTTCTGAGGGTTTTCAGCAGTTGCTCACAAACCCTTGATCCAAAACCAGTAGAATAAAAGCAGATGGGTCGAATACATCACTGAACTACTAGGATATGCCCAGACATTAAGATGGTCCCCACTTCCAACAATGCACTGAGGTCCTGACTTTGGTATGCAGCTTGAATAATTAGATTGGAAAATTGCCTAGTTTTTTTGTAGGGACAGTTCCTCTACAGACCTCCACCATTAAATAAAAGGACCTAAATAACAACTGTTTTATATTAGCGATGCTTTTTAATAAAAATAAAATCTGGTACTCAAATACATCCTACAGCAAGCACATAAGATGACCAAAGAAAGCATTTTTCCCTGAAAAAAAAAATAGCTCAAACATCATGGAAATCAGTGGCCTGATGAGGATTGACAGAGCCAGATATGGAAATTGAAGAATTTTACTGGAAAACAGTTGCAGGAGCATGAATATAAAGGGTATACAAATCTCTACAGGCTGTAAACACTAAGAATAAAATTATAGATGGGCTACTTGAGTGACATGTTTTCTAATAATGTAGAAACAGACTCTCAGTGAGCCCTAGTTGAAAGCACTGACACCGTGGAATAGATTCTCAAGTTAATTAAAAGAAGAAAACACATTAAGTTAAAGCGTGGGAACAACTCTTCTTTTGTGACGGATGAGTTAAACAGGCTGATGTTTTTCCAGTACAAACTGATGAACCTTTGGGGATCAAAGTTGTATGGGTTACAGTTGTATCTTTTCAAAATATGTAGATCAATTAATTCATTCTGAAATATTCTCTGAAAATAAAGAGTTGCAAATACGCTGTCCTTGTCATCAACTTGTGGTTCTCCCAGCTTCATGGGGTTCATGAATTATCATTTCTCTTTGCTTGATCTTTTTTACATAATCAGACGTTGCAACAGGAACTGTGACCTCCTTGTCCCTCGGCAGTCGGCAGACAGTGAGTGCTCCCATCCACACCCTGCCTCACAGCAGCACTTTCCTGATCAGTGCCTGCCAGCATGCCTCTGATGAGACAGGCACATTATTGCATCCCGGGAAAAGGTGGCCCATAAAAAATACTCTCCAGTGCTCCACAAGCCAATGGTTTCCCTATTGAAGCAGAGTGATTTACGGGTGATGTGTGCAGTCTGGAAGATTAATCTAAGTATCAGCCTGGCAGTTTTCACACTGAATAAGAATAAAATTGATGGATGAAAAAATATAAAAATATGTGCTGCATGTTTAGTATATTTTCAATCTTTCCAAAAGTATATGAAGGAAATCTATATGATACCTCCTTGGAAGAAAAATATTATTTGATTCTTGTCTGAATTACTGGTACTGCAATCAGACTTCAGGATGGACATCACGGATGTGTAACAATTAATACTATCATTGGGACTGAAGGGACTAATGCAGGAAGTGAAGTCATATCCAATTTCACATCTCTATGATTCTACAATTAAATCCTAAGTGTGATCCTTCAAAGACTCTTAAAATACCAAGTCTTAGGACTTAGGAAACAATCCCAGGGAAGGAAAGAAAAAAAAGAAAAAGGAAAGATGGCTGTTCAGTTATCAAACCTTTCCATTAAGAAATTATTTCACAGAAGAAAGGTGTGAATGTAACAGAAAAACTGGAAAGAACTTTTACAGTGCTAATGAAGCAGTAGGCTAATACAGCAAATCCAGTGACACTAAGGACTGGAGATGAAAAAGTGCAAACAGTAGATCTTGGGACATAAGCCACCCTTCTACATCTATGCTTTAGATGCTTTAGGAAAAGAGGAAAAGACTACACTTCAGATTTGATTGTCTCTGCAGTCCATGACTTCCCCAGTTCCACAGAGCAGCACTTCCTTTTGCAGGTCCTCAGCCAGCCACTGCCATGGATTGAAGAGCACGGATGAACGCCCAGACTATCCTGTCTGAGATGTGTGCCCATCCCACTCCTGGTTTGTCTGCATCCTCAGCCCAGGGGCTGCCTGTACACCACACCATGAAGGGTGTACAGCCAGCTAGGTAAGAAGCATGAGCTGAGGCATGGCTGAAAGAGCACAGAGTGCTCTGCAGGTACACACCCAGCAACAGAGCTTCGTGTTGCTCAAGCCTCAGATCATCCACAATCCTGACTCTACAGCCATCAGGCTGTTAGCTGGAGGGGAAGCAGGGCAAGTGGATTTGAAGTGTCCCATTTTCACAGTCACTTCTAAACTCACTACAATTTTCTAATAGTATGGATATGCACCTCATAAAACCCAAGCAGATGATCTGCTGCTCAAAAATAGACGTGGGATATTTTTGTAGGCCATAAATTTTTTTTTTTAGCTCATTGTGTTTTGTTCTTTTGTTTTCTGCAAAGCTAATTATTAATTTGTCATTTTCAGAAAGCAGATTACGCAACTCACAGTTCTGCAGGAACTGAGGGCTAAGCAGATTACATTCTCTATTGCAAAGACATAATTAGCAATGACTCATAAAGCATAAGTATTCAGAAAGACTCCCATATGTTATTTAATTGTTTGTACAATTTTTGCAAAGGTAATGATGACAGAAAATATGCACTTTCTCAGAAAGATAGTCAACATTGTATGAAAGCTAATAATTTGTCCAAAAAAGATGGAAAACTGAAAAATATTTTGAAAAATATTTTTAGATGAGACATATTACATTTTTGCAATTTGCAAAGTATTCAAGATATAGTTTGAACAGGTAACTTGTAACTTTATTCTTCCTCTCTCCCTGTTTCCCTTTCTCTTTTCTTCTCTTTTTTTTCCCCCTTCCATTTTATTGATTACAGAATAAAAGAGAAAACAAGACTTAAATGTGCTAAGTATTGATCAACTGAGGGAAACACTGAACACCTCACTTCATTTAAGAAGGCAATCAAGCCTTCTTTTTCTTCAGTATAATTTCTGCCATCTTTTCAGACTGCTTTTGAAACTTTCTTCACATGCACCTAGTTGAAGCTATTTTCCTTGACTCAAAACCTCTGAGATTTGGAAATCCAGCTCTACCCCAGTTCCTTGGAGGAGAAGCCAGACCCTAAGCTGTAGAGAAAGATCAACAAGAATGAGGGATCTCTTCAAAAGCATTAGGGCAGAACTCAGATGGGGTTGTTTACCTCACTTAATGAGCTGCCTTACCTTCCTTCATCTGTCAATGATGTTAAATTTAATCCCTGTTTGTTTTATGCTTTCATTACCTTTCAATGTTTTTTTTAGTGCAATCCCTTGCATGTGGAATAGTGACCCTCACTGATAAATTACATTCCTCCTTTGCTTCTTCACAATGTTTCTAAGTGAACTAATCAAAGCTTCAGGAAGAGAAGTTTTTACATTCTTGAATAACAAGTTATTTGCTCCTTCTGTAACTGTTTTCTTTCTTTTAACAGCCTTTCTAAGTTTGCTCTCCCATGCAATTTACTGAATTGCCCTTTGCCATTGATCTATGCATCCTTTTGGTGGACCATGAAAATTTCTAAGGTCTTGAATATTTGCTTTAATATTGTACAGATTCAAGTACATCTTCTGTAATTAAAAGAATCCTATCAATTCTAATGTGGGGCTTATTATTAATATGGCTGTCCTAAAAGATTGCAGTGCAAAATCAAAAGAAAGCTTATTTTTTCCCCTCATTTTCCCAGCCTGCTTATTCTGTGCATTCACAATTGCTGGCCTCAACTTTATAGCACTCTTGTAATCAAGCTTCCTTTCTTTACGTTCACCAAAACGGGCTTGAAATTAAATGGCAGCAGCAGAGCTAAACCAGAAAGAAAACAGGCCATGGGCAGTACACAGCATGTGTAAAAAAACACACAGGAAAAGAAAACCTGCACCAGTATGGTCAAGGTTTCTGGGAAAAACCGAAGTAATGCTATTCTACAAATAAGCAGATCTGAAAGGAAAAGGTGTTAGACAACTAGTTGCTCCAAAAGTCACTGCAATCTAGTCAGCACACTTCTTTTAATGAATACTACAATAGCTCTCAGCTCTCAACATTATACATGCAAGTAAGCAGTGGAATCACTGGGGTAAATGGTCTGTGAGAGATTTCATATTCCCCAAGTCCCCAGCACCTGGAAAAGGTAAGCCATTAATCAGCAGGCACAGCCATAACAGTCCTAGTTTTCTTGGTTTTGTGAAGCAAGATCACAGTGATGTGAGCTTCAGTTGTCTTTTCTCCTACCCCGCTCAACAAAGCTCCCTCAGTTCACAGCTTATAGAGTATGACAGAAGTATGCCTTAAGTCTCTAGCTGAAGGATTAAAGCTTTACAAACCTCTTAAAATCAGCCAGACAGTTCTAGCACTCATTAAAGCTTTTACCTCATTTCAAGCCTGGGTGCCCCCCCAAAACTATACTAACGAAAATATGCATAAAGGAAATCTCCTCATCTCACTGTAATAGAGGGAAGGTCTGTTCTGACTGAAGAAATTACTGGCACTACCCTGAAAAGTACATGAGAAACGTAATGGGACATTTGCAGCAACTCACACGAGGAAGGTACTGAGGTGATTGCTATGTCCTCTACTGCACACAGGGGAAATTACAGAAAAGGCTCTGAGCTTGTAAAGCTGAGCCAGTTTCCTAAGAAGAAAACAGCACTTCAACTGCAACTAGAACCATACCTAGGCACCTACAGTCTGATTGCACCACACCTCCTCTAAATACTTCCTCCCTGCAGACCTCTCCCAGCTTGATGCAAATTACTGAATATTTTCTCCTAACAACTTTTATTGGCTTGATTTTTGTGCCACCACCTACTGACTTAGCACAGCCAGAGTGGTGTGTCCGTAATGCCTGGCTTGGTGGCCCTGGCAGACCTCTGAGGCTTGGCACATGCTGTGGAGCTGCCACAGGTTCTCTTTCTTTCCCTGGAAATCCAAGCACCCCCAGATGCAATAACAGATGAGGGCACAGCACTTCAGACATGCTGTCCCTCAGATCTTTCCCTGGCTTTACTGAGCTTCAGCTGACAATGGTGAATTGCCAAATTCATCTGCCCTTTTGCCAAATAAATCCTTGGAGGGTAAGGAGACCTGCCCCTGGACTTTGTGTTGCTCCTGTTTTAGTGCTGGTCATGGGCCCATGCTCATATCACCAACAGCACACCAGCTCTCTGACATTTCTGGGACACTGCCTGCTTTTCACCACCATTCATTTGTGTTTTGTTGTGCTTCTGCATCAGTCCTGTTGTTACCTGATGTCACCCACAACCAACAGAAGGTGGGAATGTTGCTACGGGTCCTCTCCTTAGGCTTGTAACCAGCAGCTTCCATGACCAGGGCTGCTCCTTAGGGTTTCTTCCTGCAGCCAAAGAAAACTGCTGGCTTAGCCTGTTGTTTTCTTATCTGCCTCCACCACTGCTAATTTTCCCTGTGCTGGTCTGCAGCATATCCTCCTTGTACCAGGCAAGTGTTTTGCCTCATGGAATCTTGCTGTGCTGGGCCAATCTCAGGGTTACCCAGACCATTTGCCTTATAAAAAGTAGTTACCTTCCATCACCGTAAAAGCATCTGACTCAAAGTTAACTTTGGCAGAGCATATTTAAAACTACACATAGTCAGTTCTGTGGCAGGAGAGAATGTTCAGAAATTTCCATTTTTACAAATGAATTCTAATGGCAGGGTTTTCTGGCATTGGAACAGGCTGCCAGGAGAGGTGGTTGAGTCACCATCCCTGGAGGCATTCAAAAGCCACGCAGATGTGACACTAGGGGATGTGGTTTAGTGGTGGAATTGGCAGTGCTGGATTAACAGTTGGACTCAAAAGATCTTAGGGGTCTTTTTCAACCTGGACAATTCTATGATTCTATGTTGTTATCCTTAAAAGAGATAAAAAATGAGAGAAAGAGAGTTTTTAGCCTTTCTCAGAGCTAGACAAGCGTCCCCAGGAACCTTGCACCTCTCCAGGTACACAGTCAGCCAGGCATTTATTCCCTGTGTTCAAATACAGGCCTTGCTTACTTGAAGTGTACCTCTGTCTTCAGAGGGGAAAAAAACTGTTTGACTTTTAAGTTCAGCTGACTGGGGGCAAATTTGCTGTCTGGCCCACTGTAAAAGTACCACATCTTGTACACACTACTAATCTCCTCCTTGGTAGCAAGACTGATTTAAGAACATGTAAGAAATGCCCCACTTCAGTTTCTATTGCATTTAAGATTCAGCATTTTCCTCTTGTCAATCAACTCGTTTACATTTAAGACTGAAAATATCACTTTATATTTAGCCTTAAACATAATCAATGTAAACAATCAATTTTAATTAAAATAGTCCTTTAACAAGTGCATGCTGCTGTTTTAAAGTCAAGGGGGTGTAATTAAGGAAGTTGCTGTCTGAGCACCAAAACCCAGCCATTGTTGAAGCAGTAAACCAACTCCTAGCAGGACTAGCCCCCTGGCTGGGGCTCGGATCATCCAGGACCATCAGGGGATTTGAAGCCCTGGAAGGGGGTCAGAGACCCTGGCATGCAGCCAAAGACCCCTGTGGCTTTGAGTTAGACCCATGGAACAAATTACCACCTTTGTATGAAGAATTAAAGGTCACAAAAGTTTAGATAACATAACAGTAGTTGTCACAGGGGGAAAGGTGGAATTTTGAAGAATTTTACTATGGGGGTCTAGGGGGCAAGATGGAGGGATTTGGGCTTTGTCCTGTTCTTCTCTCTTCTTCTTCCTAGCCTCCATCTTCTTGGTGATGGTGGCACTTTGGGATTGGTGTAGAGTAGAAAGTCACAGTCTAACATAGATGATAGGTATTGGAATATAACTGTAAATATTGAATACATAGTTTGTAGTATAAAAGACAGCACCAGCCCCATGGGCGGACAGTGTGCCTCAGACTGACCTGCAGAACAGACTTCGGCAGGCCAGACAGAAAATGTTTCAGACAAGAAATAATAAACAACCTTGAGAACAACAGCCGAAGACTTCTGACTCCTTCTTTGACAGATGGGTTGAGGAAAAGAGACTTTTAACATTCCTCGGGGTCACCTTGACCAGATCCTGAGATTACACCTACAGAGTTATAGGGGCAGACCCCAGAATCCACCAGAATAACTCTTGACATCGTGGTCCCTCAATGGCCCAGGCTGTGACACTTGGCTCTCTCCTGGCTCATGTCCCTGGGTGTCCTCCACAAGGTCACCATGGCCAGGGTCAGCTGCTGCTGGCCGAAGCCAGGGTGCACGTGGTGCTCGCGCAGAATGAAGCTCCCAGGTCTCCAGGACTCAGGAGAGACAACATCCAAAGGAACCAATTACAGAGTTATCTGTGAAGCAAGTTCTATTAGATACCATGAGTGTAGAAGCTCCCCTGGAGTCAACACATAACCAGAATAACAATGTAGCCTGTAGCTTTATAGTATTTGAAGCAAGGCCAGAAATCTGATGTCAGAAATCTGACTTGGACTAGTTTTTGATACACCACATTTGAGGAGACAAAGAAATTTTTTTAAGTCTGAGTTTGTCCTAAAGGAGACTCTGTGGTTTTATTTTTCACAGTCTTATTTCATCTGAAAAAGAAAGAAAATACATTTACTAATGATTCTGAATGTTTCCCTGACAGTAAGAATTTCAGAATTTTCAGGTGGTAGTTTCAAGGAAAACCTGAATGCATTTATTAACAGAAATGTCCATAAAAAATTACATGTTCATGAGAAGATTTAATAATGACAGTAATCATAGAAAATACCTCTCTCTGGAACCTCACTCATAAATCCTCTTAAATCTTGCAAGATTTGCTTTTGTAGTGGAACCACCATACTAGGAGACCAAATTAAAAAAAACAAACAAAGCAACAAAAATTTGTAGGTTTTGACAAGTAATTATTGACACAGACAAAACAGAAAATTAATTCAAGCTGTGAACTAATTATCCTCAGCATCACTGGCATCTCTTTTGGACTTCATATTTATGTCATTACCATTATTATTATTATTATTATTATTATTATTATTATTAGCCTGTCTCCTCTGAACTCTTCCAGACTGAAATTGACTTCTAAAGAGCATCTTTCCCTCACTAAGTGAATCCCCAAGAAATGAATAGCACTTACTCTTATAAATCTCAGTGTTATCAGCTCTTGATATTTCAGTCCAAGCTTTACTTAAAGCACTTTATTTAAAGCTTCAGTTCAAGAAATCAATGACTTATACAGAAATTCAAACTTTAATTCAAAGAAAGGAAGGTTCCAGCACTCAGGATGGAATGGAATCGCTGGCAACCACAACAAAAGCAATGGCTTATATTTCCCAAGGCAAATAAAAATGTCCATAAATGGTTAATTTAAAAAAATCACATTATGTTTAAGTCAGTCTCTTGATTTTAGTGGTCTTGATGGGTGATATCTTGAAGGATATTTTTCCTGGAAGCTGTTGGTTACCATCTCCTAGGACCTCTGTGGCTGCTAATAAAAGGATTGCTATGAATAATGCACTCACCTATTTCTGTATTTGTAAAATTTTTATTAATGTCCTACAGTGTTTAGTAAGCAAAACCAGAAATTAAGTCCACCACATTTTTTTCCACAACAGTCTTGCCTTTATTATTCTTGGAGCCAGCAATGCCAACTTCGTGTTGTAGGTGCTGCAGCCATGAGGTATCTTTGGAGTAATTTACAGGTTTTGTCTATCTTGTGCATAATTCACCACATAAATCTGAAAGTTACTTAGAGGTAGATAACAACAAATGATTTTCTGCCACTTTACAGCAACATATTGTGCACGTTCTGGGCAAAGCTGAGTTCACTGTACAGGAAAAATTGTTGTGACTTCCTACCTATATTTCTTGTCTCTGTGTCCTTGGAATAGGTACCAGCCAAACCAGAACTAATGTGGTGATTTCAGAAAGCTCTACCATTGTATGTGTAATTTCCAGCTGAAAGTTCTGCAATTCCGTTTTTATTCCAATAAAAACTCCAGTATTTGTACATTACTTTGTTGCTATTACTGAATCACCTTGAAAATACCATTTTCACCACTGAAGAGAACAACATCAAAGTAGTGGCATTTTTACTAGGACGCTAAAAAGATCAGTTCCACTTTTGGTCCAGTGTTGCCTTGACAGATCTATTAAGGCATCATCTGGCAACACATCACTTTTCTGAAATCTTTTCTAATATTTAATGCTCTTGGCAGTGATGTTTCTCCTCAACAAAAATTAGTGAAGCTTTCAGCTCATGTAAACTAAGAGCACTATTGTCACATCTGACCACAGATACATCTGAAGATCTGTCTTCCTTTTGTTTGAAGTTCCTCATAATAAATCCACTCTGTATATTATTGCCTACTTGATACAATATTGTTCATAGCATCAATAAAAATACCAAAACAATACCAAAAATCATCCCCTTTCCTAATATGATGAGTCACCACCTGTAACCTTTTAATGCAGTCAGTGTATCTTCATATCTCAACAATCTAAATCACCTGCTTTTTGATTATAAGTAAATCAAAGACTCACTGTAAACCACCTAGCAGAAGATCAGTCTGCCACGGCAACAAATGCAGCATCCAGCAAGCAGACCTTCTAGGCTGAATAAACATCTTCCCCTTGGGCTGGCGAGCACTGACCCACCTTCTGCCCTGCTCTGCTTGGGCCCTGCTCTCCCAGGCTCCAAGCCTCCCTGCTCCAAAGCTTTGGCTGTGCAAATCAGGGTGCATGGGGTACCGTGTATGTCATGGCTAGGGCTACCTAGCCCACAGTGTTCATAACACAGATTGCTCTAAAACATCACCTAGTAAGCACAAAAAACATCAACAGTTCCATTTGCATAAGAACTCATGTTTGCAGCAACAATTTACAACTGCAACAGCACCATCATTTATTAGTATGTCTTCATTTCCATCACACATGCTTCCATCAGGCATACCATGATTTGTGGAAGCTGTAAGATCACAGGCATCTTTTCCTTGAAAGAACATGACTAAAATTGATTTTAAGCTAACTTTTACTATTAAACATAAGATCAACTATTGAAGTAATTTCAAAATTATTTTTTTTCTTTTGCATGCAGAATCCAAGATGGACCTTTCCTTCCTCTACCAAGGTGATTTCTTCATGAAACTTAGATTTAACTTAAAAAGATTCATGAACCTAGAGACAATGTAATCAAAAATGGATATACATGCAATATAAAATTTATCAAAAAACCCACCTTTAGACCAATATTTAACATGGATCCTGAAGAGATGAAGAATAAAGCATTTAGGCTGCCACATGAAAGAAAAACATTTGAAAAAATGCTAGCCCAGGCTCTCAAGGGATAATACACAATCTGTTCTTGGTCCAAAAGCTGTAAGAAATGCACTTGTCATTTTGTCATCATACTTTAACAAAAAGGTCAAAGGAAGAATTTATGGGAATACTACAGTCATTAATGCATGTTATAGAGAAAAAGTGATCAATCAAATCACAGACCATTGCAAACTCAACGGTACTTTCTTGTTCTGTTTCAAATATCAAAGCCTTACAGAATGCAGTACATTCCCATCTTCAACATTTGAAGCAAACTGGTGAAGAGAGCAATTTTTTTTTCAAATCCAAAGATTCTAACTAACATTTTGATGACATTCTCAATCCAAAAGAATATATTTTTCTTTTTTTTCTGAACTATCACACTTTTAAAAGGTCATTTCAACTGACGTTCATGAGTATGAGAGAGTCTTGTTCTCTTGTGAAATGTTGCAGAGATTTGTTTCACCTCTTGGCTATTTTTTTGTTTTGTTTTGTTTTGGTTTGTTTTTTGTTGAAGACTGAACCACCAAACCCTCTATGTTTTCTTTAGCTCTTTTTATCCCGGACATTTTTCAGTGGGGGCCTGATTGTCAGAAGTTACAAAGGTTCTGATGCATGGATGAAATGGAAATCATTCTGTCGATAATCCTAATGGTCTTTTGTGAGCCAATCAAAACTTTGACTCTGGAAATCTAGGAAGAGCAGAAAGAATAAGACCTTATCCAAGATGCAGAGCAATGGCACAATTGCACCTTCTTTCCTAAGTACATCTACTTGGCAAGCAGCCATTTCCCAGGGATGAGATGTTAACAAAAGAGAGGGTTTCTGGCTGATAGGAAGGCAAACTAATCAGTTTAAAAATCTCTGAGCAATTAAAACTGCCACGAGAGTAGTAAAGATTACCAGCAGTAAAAATAAGAAATATTTTTAAATTTTCCAAGTGACTAAGGAACGTGTTAATATTTTCTGTTAAACACTCTTTTCCTCTAGCATTTAGGACATTAATTAATAAAGAAAGAAAAGCCAAAACCTGATTCACAGCAGCCTGCTGGACTCTCAGCATGAGAAGTCCATTGGCTTTTTACTCAGAGCAGCTCTCCGTTCAGAAATACTAAATGCAATTGACTCGTGATGCCAGACACACTAACAATGACAAGCGCTTGTCTGGCAGTCTTTTTGGTGACACACAGTTCCCACCACAGAGCAGCACAAAGCATTGTTACCACGGGCTTCCTTCATGTTTGTACAGGAGGCTGCGGGTGCCACTGGCTCCTGCAGCAGGAAGGCAGCGTTTTGTCTGCCCTGAATTTCCAGGCAGGTATTGTACTAACAGTGCAAGCCTGGGAAAGCAGGTGGGTGACCTTTCCTCTTTCCCATCTTGGATGCTGTACTTCAAGGAGTGAAGGAATGGGAAGACAGAGCTGCTCTAAGAGATTACTTTGTCTCTCATGCAAACTCCACTGTGCCGGTGAGCTCACAGTCTCTCCTTTTTTGGTGGAACATAACTTTACCCTGACCAGGTCGTCTGTGAAGAGATCACAGTGAGATTTGGTCAGTGATATGCCTACAGAGGATGAATAACTCATGCCAGGTACATAAATAAGGGACTTAAATAAAAAGCACTTTAAAAAATGCCTGTACTGTTGGAAGTAAATTCAGTGGATGGGTCGGATGGTTACACTATATCAAATGCAAACCTCAAGTGAGTAAAAGCCTTGTCATAAGGTATTTCAGATGACGGCTTTTGTTTCAAATCATTTGTGGCCTACAACAGCACAAAAAATGTGTAGCTCACCTTCAAGGGAAAGAAGAAACAAGGATTAATGTGGGCAGTTGGCTGAAGGTTTGAAAAAGACTGTTTACTGACATTGCGTGATGTGATGAAGGACAGCTCGGCACAAGATGGAAAGAAAAAATGTGGGAGCAGAGGACTAGTCACACATTGACAAATATGTCAAGAGCGACTGCTGAGGAGCATCTCTGCTGAAAAGAACTGAAGGACCCTGGTGGAGAGCAAACTCAGAGCCAGAGTGTTTCTTAGCAGACACAAGGCTGACAGCACTCTGAGTTGTATGAACGGTGACACTGGACCACATCTACACAGGAGCTGGGCTGAGATACCTCATAACACCACTGGCTACCAGTGCCTAGGGAGGGTCATCAAGAATATGGGACTGAATTGTTCACAGTGACACATGGGGAAAGGATAAAAACCATGGTGAAAATAGTAACAAAAGAGATTTATCCAGGGTGCATCCAAGGAGTTTTTCCCCATGATAACAGTCAGGCAGAAGACCAAGTTTCCCCTAAAGGCTATTCCATCCCCAGAGGTTTTCAAAACCTAAGCAGACAAAGCTTTGAGCAGCCTGGACTGGTCCCAGAGTTGGCCTTGCTTTGGGCAAAGGTCTGGGACAGATACTTTCAATGTCCAGCCTGAATTCTTCTGTGATTCTTCAAAAGTTAAAGGACCGCTGATCCATCCCAGTCTCATCTTGAGCATTAATAAAATGTTTTAGTAAAGGCAGTATTAAGAGTAAAAAGCTCTTGAGTGCAAAGACCTAGACTCTCATTCTAGGATTATATATTAAAATTTCAACATGAACTGAATATACTAAGGAGCAACAAGTGAGCAGAAATGAACAATATCTGCTGCCTCTTTTCCTTCAGTCTAAACTTTCCCAGCTCCCTAGGTTATAAGGTTGCCAACAGGTACTTTCATCATGGGGAGACTGCCTTCTGCTCTTATTCCCTCTGAAAACACTTCCATCAAAGCTGCTTCAAAGCCCCAAAATGCAAGAGAGATCTGACAAGAAAATATGAAGATATTTTTGTTTTCCCAGAGAAAGAAAATACCTTGTTTCTCTGGTCTCTATAGCAACCATCTGTAAATACAATAAGGATTAATGAGAAAGAGCATCATCTTGTGTGAATCTTTTATCTTACTCTTATAACTCGTTTTAAAGGCTACTCCTGATATTATTGTATCTAAGCTCTTTACTGCACTTTTGGGAAACTCTGTGATTCACACTCATTCCTGCCATAAATCTACTGATTCCTACAAAGAAGAATAAGTATGAATCTAAGTCTGTGATCAAAGAGAAATAAAAAGTTTTCTTTAAAGTTGCATAGCAAGGGCTGCATATTTTTGAGAATATGCTACTTTGAGGATTGTTTATCACAAGCAACAGAATTTCCAGACTGCTGACCAAATTTATTACAAGTGGATAGACACCACTTCATTTCAGTTATACAGCTTTCTCTCACATCATAACAAGGTTACAATGATGTGGAAAACCTGAGTTTGGCACAGTGATCTATCAGGAAAACCCACAGCACTGTGGTGTGATATCTCTGTTAGAGACACTCCTGTGATTATATTGCTCCTCTGTGTTTTTAAAACTGATTTTTCATAGAAGTGGCTGGATCAGGCTCTAGGAGTGAATTTCAGGGTCAGGCAATGGTTATCTAAAGGAGTTCTTCATATCACAGGATACATATCCAGTCACCATTGTCCCTATACAAACACAAAGACTGCTTCCATGGGAAAGCAAATTTTCATCCTGCATTCAGGTGTACAGTCTTTTACAAGGACCTGAACTGGATCTTCCCATCTCCAGTGGGAAGGAAAGCATTTCACGCTTTCCCACTAGAAACAGACAGTAATGCAGCAAGATGCCTCCTCCCTGTTAGAGTAAGTGTGGCTTAATTACACAAACACAAGTATGGATGATGAAATGCATCCTCTTGTTTATACTCTAGGAATTTACACTATTACAAGTATGAATTTCCAGTGGTATGTCATTTAAATCTTGCTGTTTGCGAATTTCAGTAACTAAATCCTTATTTATATTAATAGATCTGCTAAAATATAATGGGAGCTGCCTGTGTGAATGGAGCTGGCAAGATCCCTGCCTCTGCATACCTTGAGAAGTGCAGCTTATGTTGCAGTTGCTTAGACTGAAACACTGCTCTTTTCAACTTATATTGGATAGTGCCATGTTGCACATCACCAGAAGGAAAGGTGACAGAAGGGAACAGATGTCACCATGTGTGATTTACATTGCACTTCTCACTGCTCCTGGTGGAAAAACTTTGCAATTTACTGACTAAACTGTCAGCACATGAAAGTCACATACAAATAGCTATATCTCCTTCAAGGCTATGAAGAATCAGGCCCTCATGTGTCCTAGTAATCAGGATATGTATCAGGTATCCTGTTAGCAGCAAATGGATCATGTAACAAAGACAGACCATCCTTAGTATCTGAGATTAATAAAAAGGTAATAAAGCTTCATTTATATAATGTATTGGCCCTTTTGGACAGTCTGTGGAGCATTACTGATGTCAATCCCATGTGATAGTTGCCTTTTGAAGACCTTCATCTATTTGAAGCTTTTCAAACACTTTTGAAAGAATGTCTACAAAGTCCTGCAAATGCCAAGAGCAGTTGATTTAACACGACTCTAACTAAGGCAAAATGAACTGAAGCAATTTCTCCTGTCCCTGCAGGTACTGTGTTGAAATATTTTATCTGAAGTCTTCAGAACTATCCCATTGAAAATATCTTTTAAGAAGCTTCAGTCTCTTCATACATCAAAAAAGTGTGCAGTGTATTTGGAGGGAGGGGAAAATCCCTAAAATCAATGTTGTTATTGCAGTCCTAATAGGCTCTGCCATATTCTAGGCAGTCTAGTTTTGATAGCGGCAAATTTCCTTAAGATCTATCTTGAGACACCACACAGTTTCAGAACTCTTTAGAAGTCAGAGCTTTCCTTCAAAAACATTTCAAGCAAAGGCTATAAAAATACTACTAGGGGTCTTTTCCTTGATAGCAGTGGTACCTCAGGGAAAGGAGTTACTGCAACCTTTGTAGTTTGGTAATAAGGGGCTGCTCTCTGTCCTTTAAAGTGATTTGAGTCAGACCCTTATTTGTTACATTATATTGTGTTGTGTGTGATATTTGTTTATTGTCCCTATCTGCTCCCACATAAGCCTCTCTCAAGATGATTCAGCTCCTGCTACATTTTGTTCCTTTCACAATAATCCTGTCAGGTAAGGATATGAAAATTAGAAATAGTGACAAACATGCAATCTTCATGAGAACTAAGAAATTTATGATTCACATGATTGAATATATATAACATAGTCTGAAGAACAGTATGTGCATTTCTATGAAGTACATAGCGCACAGGGAATGGGAATTGCTGAAAAAACTTTGGAAAGTCACATTAAAAATGACAGCTTCTAGGCAGAATAGGAGCAGTCTGCAAAAAATTTGTTCTCATCCTGGGGGCCAAGAGGGGTTGTTATTAATTTACATCACCTTAACAGGAGGAAGGCTTTTATAGAAGAAAGAGCAAAAATAATTCCTTTCCAATAGAGTTATTATTCAAAGAAAACTCCAAGATATTCCAGAATAGACTTGAAGACATTTTTTTAAAGCAGGTAATTTTCAATCAGATTGTTGACCAACTGTTGTCGTATTGTGCTTTTCTGACACTGAAGTACGCATTGTGGGGAGATTATAGTCCATAAACAAAAAATTGGTACCAGCCCATGCTGCAGGATGGCCTCAATACTGCAGAGTCCAAAAGAAAAGAAAAGCATTCACTTCAGAAATAAACATGGCCTATTCAAGAGCTGTGGGTCATGGGGGATTATGCTGAACCTCCACCCCCCAACACCTGCCACAGCACTACCACCACCAGTGGGAGGATAACAGAGGACACAGGCAGAGATGTAGCCCATTTTTGTCTCAAGTTTAGGGATTTTTTGTGTGAAACGTGTGTGCTCTTGGCTCCTGGAGTGGTCCCTCCTGGGGGCGTTCCCAGACCTGTCCCACCGATGGAGCTGCAGAGGCCAGAGGGACAAAAGCAAGTTTCCTGGGGGATAACTGACTGATGTATGAAGGGCTGGAAAATATGTAGTCACTTTTCATAGCCACTTTTTGACATTATGTTTGGCCAGAATGTCGTGTGCAGAGCAGCTGTGGTCCTGAAAATACTGTGCCCAAGGTAGTCTGCGTACAAGGCACCTCACAGTGTGCAGGCTGGCACTGCCAGTGCTGCCCAACCATTTTTTACGAATACAAAGTGGTTTATAAGCAAGCAAGGTCTCTCTCTGCTCAGCACACCTGACTGCTGGAAGTTTATCTCTCTCCTCCTTATGTATTTCCTTTGTATTCTGCAACTCCCTCTCCCTCTAGAAAAGCTAGGTGACTTTGTCTGTCATTTGTATTATTTTTCTCAATAGCCTTTCCAAGTAATTTATTCCACATGTTTATTACTTCCTGCACATAATAGTAGTGCTGGAGTTCCCTCATGTCTGCACTATATTCTCAGTTTCTTCTTAAAAATATTTCACTATGAACTCATTACTCCTTTCGATAATGACAGAAAACTCTTTCAATCAACTTCCACATACCTTATTTTCCAAAGAGGATAAAGCCATCCACCATTTGAGTTCAGCCCTTAATCTTGTTGCTGTCAGCCTGGTATGACTTATACTATGCTACTTCCAGGGAATCACAGCCTACCTGTAGCTAACCTTCCACCACTGAATACAAGCACCCACCTTTTTCTCATGCACACATCTTCATTCAACATTTCTCATTTGCAGCCATGTCATTGTGATGCAGTGAGCCAGGAAATGCGAGCCAGGTCGCTGTTTTGTGCCTCCTTCATCTCCAGGCAAATGTCTTGTGCAAGAAAGACAGCACATCCCCTGTGAGGCTCTGCCCAGCAAAGGTGGCATTTCAATGGAAGCTGGAAAAGAGTAGAAAAATGAGGAAGCATACAGCACTGACAATGCCCTGATAACACAAAATTACAGGATCATAGAATGGTTTGGATTGGAAGGGGCTTTACAGTTCCAACACCCCTGCCACAGGCAGGTACACCTTCCACTGACCAGCTTGCTCAGAGTCCCGTCCAACCTGGCCTTGAACACTTTCAGGGATGGGGAGTCCACAAGTTCTCTGGACAGTGTGTTGCAGGATCTCACCACCCACAGAGAAAAGAATTTCTTCTTAATATCTAATCTAAACCTGCTTAAGGCTGTTCCCTCTTGTCCCATTACTACATACCCTTGTGAAAAATCCCTCTCCTTGTATGATCCCTTTAAAAAGCAGGGCTGCTATAAGGTCTCCTGGAGACTTCTCCAGGCGGAATGATCCCGACTCTCTCAGCCTGTTTCATTAGCAGAGGGGTTCCAGCCCCGTGATGAACTTAGTGGCTCTCCTCTTGACTTGTTTCAACAGGTCTAAATATTTCTTGTGTCGAGAGCCCCAGGGCTGGACACAGCACTCCAGGTGGGGTCTCAGCAGAGTGGAGTAAAGGGGCAGAATCCCCTCCTTGACCTGGCGCCTCTTTAGGTGCAGCCCAGATGCAGTTGGCTTTCCAGGCTGCAACTGCACGTAACAGCTACTTTCCCTCTAATCTCAAATGAGATGTTAACCTGATTCAGATGGAAACACAGAAATTTCATCAAAGAAAGGGACAGACAAAGTTTTTATGGGATGCCACAGACAGCATGACTTGTCTACCTTTTTCTGTAAAGAAAAAAGCAAAATAATGCCCAGTTTTTCTTGAAGCAGACCTAGAGTAGTTTGATATTAACATATAGGTGAAATGACTTCAGAGAGATTGTGGTTTTATGCAGGCTGAACTTTCAGATAACCTGTATTAAAATCCTAGGAAGCCATTATTGGAGTTGTATCTGTTGTTTCAGTGGCATGGGAGGGCTGTAGGAATAGATGCTCAGAAATGGCTGTCAGTGAGCTGACTGGAACAGCAAGCATTGTATTAATGAGCAGCAATTTTTTAAGACATTCTTTGAGTTGTTTCATAATGCAATTTTGCTAAAATAATTTTCTTTCTACTGAAAGTTCTATAGAGGGAAATTTTAAAATGCATTTTTTTAAAAGAATCTGTCATTTTTTACTCTTTTCTGTATCCGTTACATAGTAGTTTACAAGTTGGAAGCTCTATTTTTCCTTTTTTTTAAGCAGTTCTAAAAAATGGAGTCATGAAATACATGAACAAATGAGAAGCCTCACTGTGCATATAATTGAAAAATTATTTTAAAGTCAACTTCTTGTGGCTGATGGCAAGTCTACAGATTGAGAACAAGAAAAGCCCATTTTATCTTCAGATCTTTGATTTTACTTATGAAAATTATCTCTTAGCATTTCTTTAGTGGTATATCTAATTAGTTATATTGATTTTATATTTTTATGGTGACAGGGAAGGGAAATCATGGTCTTATGAAGTAATAATGAGCTCAGAAGAGAGGGTTATGCTGTAGTAGTTATGTATGTAGTTATGTAGTAGTTAGAAGTAATTTATATCCAACCTCAATAGAGGATTTCATTTACCTAGAAAATATTCAAGCAGAAAACAGCTCGGGGAGGGCATTAGTGCACACCAAAATCTAGGGTGGATTTGCATACAGTTGAGACAATCAGAAAAGAGGGTCCTTATCACTTTTATGAAATCGAGCCGAACCACCAGAGTACCCCAAACACACAGACTGGCACCGGGCACTCTCTGTTCTCCTACTTCACAGGGTTTGAAGTAGGTTTCAGTTTCATGTTGCTTATATTGCATCAGACAGCTTCAGAAAACCAGAGAGAAATAAACCACAATGCCACAGTAGTGAAGAATATTTTGCTGTATTTTTTTTCAAAAGACAGTCTCCTGAGCCAGGCATTTGAATCATAAGGACTTCTGGGATGGGATTTTCACTCAGAGATCTCCATTCTTACGTGGATTAAGAGGATTAAAAACCATTAAATGACCATCCTCCAAGTCCCTAAAGCAGATTTGCCTTTTTCTATCCTCCTTCAACTGGGGCAGACTTGGGGGTAACAAAGTACCGCACAAAAGACTCCCTTAGCATGACAAAAGGTGAAACAATCCACTGAACTGCCAATGTACCAGACAATGAAGTCAGTGCAGTCTACTCAGCTCATTTTCATCAGAACAAATGGTATCAAACTTGGCAATGGCATTGTTCTTAAACTTGAACATGGGGCTCTTTTTTTTTCCCTCTTCTTTTTTTTTTATTTTTTATTTTCCCATCCAAAGCTCAAGGTGTCATATTAATTATTTAAATCTTCAGAAGATTTCAACTGTATCCTCCAAGGCTCTGCTCAGTGCCAGAAGGTCTCCAATCTGCATTAGCTTTTGTTAATTAGAGCTGAAACAAGGACTTTGATCTCAATGAATATAATAACAAAAAAAAAAAGCAAAACTTCCTGTGTGATTTATCTTTTACCTATTTTCTGCCTTTACTGTTTTTCCACTCTATTAGACTTTGATTTACCTTGTCTGAGTAACATTAAACAACTCGGGTACAAAAGAACTTAAACAGCTTCAAAAGCCTGACTGAAATGATAGTTAAATGCTACATGAAGTGATCCCGAGTCTTTAAACCTTGAATGAAAATGACACAATTTTACTTTATTTTATTTTATTTTTCGGAAGCAGGGGTTGGCATCAGGGGGGTGGTGGTTTGTACAGCATGGTTGCTTGTCTACTGATGTCAGATATCACAGGTTTTCCTGTTGGGATTGATCTTTCCTCATTAAGAGCCTTGTTTCTAGAGTTATAGTGCAGATAGAACAGAAGGCCAGTGATATTCTGCAAGATGTTCCTCATGCATCAGGCTTGCCCTGAGTTTGTAGCGCTGCTTAGATCCGAGAGGGTCACAGCCAGGGCTTGCCTTGTTAAAATTTTTCTCATTAACATTTATCTTATTGAATAGCTCTGAAAGGCAAATTTTTTTAAGTCCAAAAAGAGAAACCAGCAAATTTTAGTGTCAGATGAGGTCTAGTTGTATATTCACTTGAGCACTGACTTATCGTTATGGTCCCCTAACATGAAAAAAATAATCAAAGAACATCCGAAAATGCTGCAAATGAAATCTACATCTGAGATTTAGGAGATACATGAGGGTAAATTTTCATTGTGATGGACAAAGAGTTGCGCAGAGCGCCTTCATTAATAACAACACACAGTGCTGAGAATGTGCCCTGTATCTTTTACATAAGGCTAACTACAGAATGGCACAGCCCCAGGAGACTGGTCACTCATGGTTTATCTCATTTTAGGTGGAATAAATTAAAGGATATCTTGTGAATTCTGGGCAGAGCTGAAGTGAACAATCTCAAAATTAATAGCTAAGAACTCTGACAACCTGCTGGAGGCACCAACAAAGGATATTTGTCTAGAAAAAAATGGGACTTTTTTTGGGGCATGTTTAAAATGGATTCAGAGACATTCAGCCAAGGTCTGGCTTCTTCCAGGGAACCTTGGCAGCCTGGACAATGGTAGCACAGACCCATATTGCTTACAGCATCTATGTGCCTCAGATCTTCAAACAGGTTGGGAATTCAATAATAGTAAGATTCACCCTCTTCCAAAAGCCATGACACACTTTAAATCAGCATCAGGACCAGGCTGGATGGGTTTTCAAGCAACCTGGTTTAGTGGATAGTGCACCAGCCCATGGCAAAGGGAATTCGATGATTTTTAAGGTCCCTTGCAACCCAAACAATTCTATTACTCCCACATGCAGGTGTGCCTGGCGTCTCCTTCCCTGTCTTCCCCCACCCTTCATGCCATCAAATGTTCATGATTTCCAGAGCTTCCCTAAAAGTATGGTGGGAACCAGTGGCCCTCACTGTGGTATGTAATCTCTCCCTTTCTTGAGCTATAGTACGCAAGCACAGTTCACATAGGTTTGCTCACAGATGCTGCCTTTTATAGGTCTAAATCCTCCATCTGACACAGTCTTGAATGATGGGAGCAATGACTGCATATTTTAAGCAAAAAATACTGAAAGCATGTAGGAACCATGCTGAAGCTCCTGCAGCACCAAGCAATGTGTGAGTCTGGGCCCCTGTTTCATATACCTGGGCATCCCATCTCCTTCACTGTCTCTCCTTGCTCTAAGAATATTTGTTCTGATTTTACTTCACTTTCGTCTGTCAGCACAAGTAGTTGAGTCCATGACAGTGCTATCACATGCATATACTGATTGCTTTGTTCACCCAGACTTCGTCCCTCTCTCTGGGCTCAGAACAAATGCCAATTGCTGTTCCATGCCCTGCTCCCAAGAGAAGGGACCATAGTGTCCTCCACACACCAAGCCAAGACATTCCCTTGACAGCCTATGAGAGAAGAAGGGTGTGGGAGGATCAGGCTACCCAGCAGGATTGGGCTGGGCTGACTGCTGTGGGTTTTAGCAAAAGGTGCATGAGGCATTGCCCCCTCACTGCTTGTGAACCCTGACTGGAAAAGTTTTCAAATAAATACTTGGAGCTGCCTGCTGTCAGAAAGGGTAGGAATTTCAGGAGACTGAATTAACTTCTCCAGTGGTGTTCAAAGCTAAGGAGATCCTATCCACTTTAGAAAACTTTCCTAGAAACAAACAGTTGAAGTTTCCTTGAGGTTTAGGTTTTGAAGAAAATATCTTTGTTTTTTACCCAAGCATCCTGCTGTTTGGCAGAAGTCAAGACTGTGGTGATAGGATAAGCAGTGACAGGCCTTGGTAGGTGTAGGAAATGAGGACAAGTAGCTTAAGTTCTAGGCAAAAGAGCAGAGAGGGTCTGTGGAGAGAAGGAAATAAAGCCATGGACTAGGAAAATCATCACCAGTCTAGCAGTTTTCTGAATGAATATGAGGGCAATGACATTGTATTCATCAATGCCAGAGAATAGGTTGCTGAAGCAATGGAGACACAACATCAGTTCCATAACAACCAAAGAAAAAATACACATTGACTAATAAAAATACCATCAGCTCCCAAATCACTGAGGTTTCTCACAGACCAGAAGACTTCTGTTGTTTTACATGGTCTACTTTTTGTCATTGAAAAAGATAGGTACTTGTCTGTTATTTTAACCTTCTAATCTTACATTTTCCCTAAATTATTCTTTGGGGCAAGGAATGGAGAATCATGTTTAATTACTTGACTTCCTTTAGAGACTATCAATTTAAAGTCTTAGTTTCCTATATTTATTCTATCTGAAACCCAGATGATATATCATCTTGTTATGACTTTTTACAGCTAGTCTTTTAGGTGGGCTCTACAGAATTCTCTGTTTAATTCAGTACACCTCCTGATAAAACAACAGTGTGTTGCATGTGCATTGCTTTATTTGAGAATGATGTACATGATAATATGTTTCTGTCTGCAAATTGTGTCTGATTTAGCTGACAAAAGATTGCAGCAGTCATTGTGGCCAGAAGCTATTGGAAAGCAGCCAGCATTAATAACAAAATAAATACAAAGCAGAAGCAAGTGATGCCATAAAACGGAAGGACAGTGGGTTACACTTTTCTGCATGAAGTGGCATCACATCATGCATGCAGCATATTTACCAACAGTGCAGAAAGCAACCTCTGGGTCTGAACTCCCAACACCGCTAAAATGGCCACATTCTAAGGGGGCCCTCTGGGCTCATCATAATCCTGCCTCAGAAAACAAATGCTTTTCATGGTGACAGAAGTCATTGTGGTGATAAGTCAGGAAGAAAGAATGATTTAACAAAAAAACCTCCATGTATATGGGATGGCTGCAGAAGAAAAAACAACTTACCCAAAAGACATTTAACATGAAGATCTGCTATTTTAACTCTTTTTGTTGCTGCTACTCATTGAATTTTTTTTTTTTTAATTTAATGGGAAAAACCTGATGTCTTGAGCCTTGGTAGAGACAAAAGCTAGAGCCCAGGTTTAAACATAAGAGGTGGGAAAATGCAGATTTCCTTTTGGATCCCCAGAGCAATGGAAGTCTGGCAGAGCAGTGGACGGACTCCCTCTCCCAGTCCCACTGGGCTTTTTTACAGGACAGATTATAAAATGCTATAGGGATGCTATTATGGGGGAAAGGAAAATGGGAGTCCTATCACTACAAGCCTTAGTGTTGTTGCATGACCTGTTACTGCAGCAGTGCCCTCTACTTACGCCAAAGGTTTGTAAAACCCAAAGGAGGACAATAAAACTTATTGTTGTAGTGAGGGTCTAGTACTTTGCATACTTTGAAACTGAAGTAATCTACAAATGTTATGTAGTGCACTGCTGTTATTTGAGTCAGCTACAAATCATATCTTTGGCTGCCAGACTAGAATCATAGAACTATTAGGCTATAAAGGGACCTCTGGAGATCATCAGGTTCAACTCCCCTGCCAGGGGAGGGTCACCTGCAGCAAGTGACACAGGAACATGTCCAGGTGGGTTCTGAATGTCTACAAAGAGGGGGACTCCACAAACTGCCTGGGCATCCTGTTCCGCTGCTCTGCTACCCTCAAATGTAAAGAAGTTTTTCTCATGTTGAGGTGTAAACTTTTGTGGTTTAGTTTATGGCCATTGCTCCTCATGCTGTTGCTGGCCACAACTGAAGACAGTCTGGCATCATCATCTTGGCACCCACCTTTGGGA